>NW_028234405.1:4005417-4010417 GCF_977035675.1 Penaeus japonicus | reverse complement strand
ATCCTTTCAGAAAGTGACACCACCTGACTACCCAGTGTCATTCAAAACAACAAACAAAAACAACAACAAAAAGAACATAACTAACCTACACCCAATACCCTAACCAATCCATTACCCCCCCCCAAAAAAAAAAAAAAAAAAAAAAAAAAAAAAAAAAAAAAAAAACCCTCATTAATCAACAACAAATACCAAGAAAGCCAGGGGAAAAAAACACCATTTCTTACCCGCAGTATTAGTCATCTGGATAACACACTGGTCACACGTAACGCCGGCTGGAAGGTCGACCTTGAAACGCAGTTGTTCGGGACTGTCGTAGGGGGCCGAGATTTTTGCCTTCGTGGTGGACTGGCCTGTGACTTGTAGGGGGTACCTGCGATATGAGGATTCATGGTAATGATGGTATGAGGATTCATGGTAATAGTGGTATGATGATTCATGGTAATGATGGTATGGTGATTCATGGTAATGATGGTATGGTGATTCTTGGTAATGATGGTATGGTGATTCATGGTAATGATGGTATGGTGATTCATGGTAATAGTGGTATGATGATTCGTGGTAACGATGGTATGATGATTCATGGTAATGATGGTGTGATGATTCATGATAATAATGGTATGATGATTCATGGTAATGATGGTATGGTGATTCATGGTAATGATGGTATGGTGATTCATGGTAATAGTGGTATGACGATTCATGGTAATGATGGTATGGTGATTCATGGTAATGATGGTATGATGATTCATGATAATGATGGTATGATAATTCATGGTAATAATGATAATAAAAGTGGTGGTATCAATGGTGTTTTGGAAATCTATGGTGAATAAAATATGGATATCGTATTCAATGGAAATTAAAAGTGATGATAATGATGATAGTAATGATCCTGATGATGATAATATAGTCATCAATGGTAATAAAGAAATATGGTAATCTATGGTAAAACATATCACCATGATGATCTTAATTGCAGTCACAATGATAAAATAATGATATAGTAATCTTTGAATAATAAAAAGCACCAATAAAGCTTACAAAGAGATCATAATAATGATATTGCAATCAATGGTTATAAAAGAAAGATGGGTGTTAGTAAATCATGAGGAAGGACGAGAGAGAAAAAATGATAAGAAAAGAAGAAGAAAGGAAGAAGAGGAAGAGATAGACAAACTTTCAAAGAAGGACATAATGTAAAGTATTAACATAATAAGCAAAACCAAAGAAGGATATTAACTTCAAAAGCAATAGTCAGTACTAGTTAACAGTGCCATAAAACAATATCATCAAGTAAAAACTATAAAACAAGATAATGAAACAAGAATTCCTATCTAAACAACAGAAGATATAACCCAAATCATTCACATACGTCAAGGGGTTGGCAATCAGGGTACTTTGGGGTACATCTGGGGTCATTTTAGATTTTCTATAGGTAATGAGACCAATTTATTCATATTAAGAAAATATACCTATGTTATGACGTGTATTGTGTACAGTTTGTCTTGAATATGAACAAAACGTGTATTATTTCGTGCTTTATCAATCTACCCCTGTTATGATGTGTGTAATATCAGATTGCTCTTAACATTTAGTAACAGCAAAATCTAATGGTTGACCTCTGACTTGCAATAACACCATAACAACAGCAACTTAGACACAAAACCAACATATCAGAAGCATCATTCACATGCACCAAGAACAGCCACGGAAATGACAACCCAGACAGAAATCGGACATTGCCAAATACTCACTGGTCAAGGCAGCTCTGAGTCACAGGAGTGTTAATATCATTGTTTGGGCAGAGCTTCAGCTGCACGTATCCGCCGTGGCTTCGGGTGACGTTCACGTGTACCTCGATCGTCTGTGTAGGAAAGGAGGATATTAGAATGATGAACGTGTTCTGTGTTGTTGATTTTTAGCTGTGATATTTTTTTTTATTTGTTGTGTGTGTGTGTGTTTTTACTTATGCTATGTTTCCTACTCTAATTCTCAAACTTTCTCTCTCTCTCTCTTTCATGCTCCCTCCCCTCCTTCTCCCCCCCCCCCGCTCCCCCTCTCTCTCTATCTATCTATCTCTCTCTTTTCCATGCTCCCTCCCCTCCTTCTTTCTCTATCTCGCTCTCTCCCCTTCCCTCCATTCCACCTCCCTCTCCCACCCTCCCCTTCCCTCCCCCTCTCCCACTCCCTCCTTCTCCTTCTCCCCCCTCCCACTCCCCCTCCCGCCTTCCCTCCCCCTCTCACCTCTCCCTCAGTAAAGGTCCTGGTGATGATGCCAGTGGCCCAAACGCCTCCGGCCTCATGGGGGTGCGGCGGCGGGCTGTCGATGCTGTCACCGCAAGGGGGGCACTTACGACCGCCGTTCTCGTTGCAGATGAGGTAGTCGTCGTCGCGGTGTTCTGGAAGGGCGGAGAAGCCCATCCTCCACATGACGTTCCTGGCGGGGGGTTCCTCCATCGACATGTGGCAGCTCGCCTGTAGGAGGAAGAGACAAGAGGCAGGGGTTGAGGGAAGGATAGTAAGGGTGAAAGGATATGGTGCCTCGTCGCTGCGTGTTTGCGACGTGTTACTGGATGTGAAGTTTATTTTTTCCTAAGAACTAAATCGGAAGTTAATGTAGATAACTATGAAAAGAAAAGTGTATTTCATCGCTACAGAATTATTAAAGATTTTTATTGGCCATGTGATGTAACTTAACCAAGTAAAAGATTTACTGGTCATTGTGGAAGCCAAGCGACAGGTGTGACATAACTAGCAAATGTCAAGACATTTCCGAAGATTAGTTATAGACTGAACTTACTGTCATACTGTCAAGGATAAACAAATGACAATGATATGATAATTAAGAATAATGTCAATAATGATAACAAGGATAACAAAAGTATATAATAAGAACAAAATCATAAAAATAGTTCCAATAACAATAAATAACAATGAAAATGATAAAGCAGTAATGATCGCAGGGCAACAACAGCAACAATAACAAAAACAAACAACAGCAACAGCAATAAACCCCGCATTATAGACAGAGAGGCTGTCAGACACACCGAAGGGATTAAAAAGGTCTCGGCGAGGGAAGACAGTGAAAGGAGGAGTCCCATCTAGGAAGTGCTGAAGGCCAGGGTCGTAGCCGAGGTCGTCCATGGCTGCGCTCTGTCTGGAGGAGTCGTAGTAGAAGTAGTAGAAGGAGTAGTAGTAGTAGTAGTAGTATTAGGAAATCTGGTATATGTGGCTGTAAGATGACGCGTGTGGTTGGGTTGAGTCTGTATTATTAGTAGTAGCAATAGTACCTGTGATAGTAAAACCATTAATAGCAGCAGCATCAATAGTTGTATTAGTAGTAGCATCAATAGTTATAGTAGTAGTAGCATCAATAGTTGTAGTAGTAGTAGCATCAATAGTTGTAGTAGTAGTATCATCAGCTGTTGTATTAGCAGTAGCATCAATAGTTATAGTAGTAGTAGCATCAATAGTTGTAGTAGTAGTAGCATCAGCTGTTGTATTAGCAGTAGCATCAATAGTTATAGTAGTAGTAGCATCAATAGTTGTAGTAGTAGTAGCATCAATAGTTGTAGAAGCAACATTAATAGTTGTAGTAGTAACAGCAGTGATAGCAGTGGTAGAAGTAGCATTAATAGCAATAGCATTAGCAGAAGCAAGCTTGAGAGTGGCAAATGTGGTAGAAATATGGCTGTAAATTGAAAGTGGATGTGACAGCATAAGGGAGAACAATATAACAAGTAGTAAGACTCTGTGTGTGTCCTGGATGTTATACTGTAGCCTATTAATCATGTATTAGGAGGACAGTGTCAGACGTCGGAAACTAGAAATTATAGAGAGCGTTAGATATTACAACCTAGAAAATTTGTCTCTTGAAATTGTTCAGGGAATGGGATAATGTATTAGAGCTGAAATTATAAGTGAGATGTAGAACAGACAAGGCATGTGATGAGCAAGATTATGCAGCTCGTATGAATGCGAGAACTGACGGTGGGCGTGGCGGACTTAGAGCCGTGCTTGGGGTGACAGCCAACGAAAGATCAAGAGCAGAGCACAGGCATGACGAGCCAGGGCAGATAGCGGTCATAACGGGCGAGCGCAGCCGGCGGATGAAAGGGCGCGGGCAGACAGCCAGCAGAATGAAAGAGCGGCCACAGGGAGCCCAGGCAGACGACGGCGGGTGGCCCACGACAGGTGAGCCGGGCAGACGGCGGGTGAGAGCGGCGCGGCGGTGCCCACAAGGAAGGAGGGCGGCCGGGGTGCAACACGGCCAAGGCGACTCGAGCCCAAGCACTTTCCCCGCGGACGGCTGCCCTCCTTCCTGCTCCCTCCTCCTCCTTCTCCCCATTGCAAGGCTCTGTTGCCTGCCGCGCGCTTGCTGGCTTCTCCTGTTTGGCTCTCGCACTCTGCTCCTCATTGAGTTCATTTTTAGTTTGAGTGAAAATGAAGAGACGCTGAGACGAGGGACGCTGACGCCAAACCGTCGTCTAAGCAGACGTAAACACAAAAACGCAGAGAAGAGATCTACTGCCGTTGACGCAGACGCAGACGCAGAAGGGAGAGTCGTCGACGTCAAATCGATGACGCAGACAGACGCAGGCAGACGCCGAGAAGTGCAAGGCTGGCGGGCCGTCCGGTCCCTCAAAGAGAAACCCGAAGACCAAGGTATCGCGCGCTCAGGCCTTACATAACGAACCGCCGTGGTTTGTTGGCACCAAGGTCAAGGCTAACTCGGCATTTTGCTTCATCCTGTATATTTTTTCTTGGGATGTCGCGATCGCTGATAGATAATCTATGTGTTCACTCATAGGATCAGTCTGAGTGAAAGCTAGTGTAAAAGGGCGTCTGCGTACTACATTCACTATCGCTGATTGTCGAAATTCCACCCACAATAATCATGCAATTAAAAAGATAAAAAGTACGTTTGTAGTATTTTGTTTATCTATGGAAATAATATTTCAAGACTAGAAATTAAGCAGAAAAAAAAAAACAGGTGGAGT
>NW_028234405.1:3970417-3977917 GCF_977035675.1 Penaeus japonicus | reverse complement strand
CAACCTCCTCTTCTTCTTCCTCCTCCTCCTCCTCTTCATTCTCTTTATCCTCCTCCTCCTCCTCCTTCTCAACCTCCTCTTCTTCTTCCTCCTCCTCCTCTTCCTCCTCTTCATTCTCTTTATCATCCTCCTCCTCCTCCTCCTCAACCTCCTCCTCCTCCTCCTCCTCAACCTCCTCTTCCACGCTTTTGCCGAATTACTTGAGCGATGCTATTGTTGTTGCTATTGCTTTATCATCTATATTATTCCTCCTCCTCGTCATCGTTCCTCCTCTCCTCTCAACCTCATTATTTACAGTTATTGCCGAATTACTTGAGCGATGCTATTGTTGTTGCTATTGTTGTTATCTTTAGTATTATTATTATTGCTGTCGTTATCGTTGTTTCTATTTATGTTAATGTCATTATTTATAGTTATCATTGGTATTATTATTGTTATCTCCATTGTTGTTGTTATTAGTAATAGTACTCTTATCATTATTATTGTACTATTATATATATTATATTAGCAGTGTGTATTGTGAGTGTGTCATTACCATGTGTGTGTGTTATTGCTATATATAGATATATATGTAAATATATATATATATATATACATATTATATATATATACATATATATGTGTGTATATATATATATATATATATACATATATATATAAATATATATATATATATATATAATATATATATATATATATACATATATACATACATACAACACCACACACACACACACACACAACACACACACCACACACATACACATATATATATATATATATATATATATATATATATATATATATATATATAGTTATCAATGTTTCTGTCCTTGTCATACCTTACCATTTACCTACCTCGCTCTGCAAAATAAACAAAAACATTGGTATCAACACGAGTTATCCAAACACCAACATCTTTGCGGTACAGAGTGCGTGCAAAACCTATTTTATGGCCCTTTTTTTAAACCATAATGAGGCTTAACGTGTCATGCTGAGTGTTTCTGAGAAATAATGAAGGTCATGAAAATGAGAGTAAAATTCACTGGAAATGAAGTGGTTTGAAGGAAGGTATTGAAATTATCAGCATGTTTTAATATAGTATTTTACTGAATATTGTATATATATATATATATATATATATATATATATATATATGTATGTATATATGTAAATATATATATATATAAATATATGTGTGTGTGTGTGTGTGTGTGTGTGTGTGTGTGTGCGTGCGTGTATGCGTGTGTGTGTGTGTGTGTGTACACATAAATCACTGTGGAGTGTATCCGTCAATCAGTCTTCCCTTTAAAATTGTTAAAAATATCGCTTGGTGGCTTTTTGATGTGGCTGAGGATGCCCCTGGGTCGGTTTATAAGATAGGGCTGAATGTTCTGTCTAGCTCAAGTTGTATCTTGAGCGGATAATGCGATCTTGTGCAAGAAGTGGTCGAGATTTTATTTGTCTGGTACATCAACGGAAGAATATACGTCGTTCCACGCCAATTTCGTATCTATTCAACAAAAATTAATAAAAATACTAAGGAATCCGTATTTTTTTCCAGGTAGTCAGCAATACACTTGAACATTTTCCTTCCCTTCGTTTACTCGTGTCTCTCAAACTAACACACAACGTGTCTATTTACACGTTCTTAACACCAGTTCGCCGAGAGGTCATCGGGTACGATTTGCCGCGCCATCACCCAGGAGTATTAACCAGTTTTCCCGCCCGGTCGCCCACCTAACCTAACCTAACCTAACCTAGCAAGCCATTCCTAACTCTCCCAGTATTGTTCTCTCTGCCGAGGCCACAACGAGAAGTTCCCGCTCTGTTATGATGAGTCATGACCATTGGTGTTATTATTGTTCGCTGCAAAATTAGCAGTTAAGACTCTTTACACCGTAATGGCCGCGGCCCGTGACGTCACATCCGGTCGCTAAAGAGAAGATATGAAGTTAGCCTTGGCTGACACAGAGAAACGTAAACGATTAGGTTAAATGGATACACTTGAGAAGAATTATTTGTTGGGGGGGGGAAGGGAGGGAGGGAGGGGGGGAGGGGTGCCGGCGGGGAATATGCGTCGCTAATTGAATGAAGGTAACTTTTCATGTAGTGTTTGTTTTATGGCTTTCTTTCATACATATGTGATTTTCTCTGTAAGTAATGTAGGGCGTTGAGCAAGCAAAAACACATTTCGGTGTTATCTTGAAAGCGTAATACGCGTAATTTGGCCGATTGGACGGCGAAATTACGTTTCGTAACGCGATGTATGACGGGAAATTATTCGTTTTTACTCGAAATGACATGATTCAATTGGTATCGTTTTTCAGACACCAGATTGCAAAGTGGCAAAGCAATTGCAGTGGTAACATCCAACCGCGGAGCGTATCTAACACAAGAGTGAAAATGAGGACACAAATATCATTATTTACTCTTACCTCTTGAAAAACCTGTTCCGTTCTAGGATGACAAGAAAATTCTTAAGTTAGGCAGGAATTCATTTATTGATATCTATCTATATAATGGCTCTCTAGTCTGGTTGATGAAGGTTACGATAGAAAGCGCTGATTAAATCATTTGACCTTTATTGCTAAGCTTTTTAGTTATGGCCGTAACTGAATTAATCTGTTTATTTATGTAGCCATATAGTCATACATATATAGCCATATTCATACATACACACATACATGTATACGCGTGTGTATGTGCGTTGAATGTATGTAGATTTCATAAACAATCTGTCAAGATGTCTAATACAGCTCAAAGGTTGATAATCAATGCCCGTAATTATTGCAATGATACATACAAGAGACTATTTCTTGGAAAAAAAACAAACTTTCGCGGATAATTGCCATCTTGTGTCTGACTGCAAGAAAGGTGTTCAAAAAGTTCACAACCTGATCATGAAGGAAAAGAGACACGCCATTGGTGAACAGAGTGAAAAAAAAATATATTTTCAATATAATTTCCATTCCCAGAGCAAATTGTCTTGAGTAAGCTCGTTACTCTAATTATGTAGTTACTAGATAACACTTTACTCTGAAACTTAAAGATTTTTTTTTTTTTTAGAAAAAAATACTTGAAGAATCCATGAACATTTCTTTCCACAAGGCAATAAAGTCAGACGAAGTTAGATTGATACATGTACACATATATCAAATTTATCTTTATTGCACGAAACTTCCCAGGCACATTTTGATAAACTTACTCCAACCCTTATCTGAATCCAGTGGTGCTCCTAACCTCATGATTCTAATCCCAGGTATCTGTTAGCTCAAAATTACAGAGGCTTATCTGTTTTAATCAGTTCCTCCTCATATTTCACCCTAAAGCTTGTCTCGATCTTCATCCAAATTTCAGACACTGTGCATATTTATCACTCTGGAGTGCATCATTACCTTATCACTTTATCTTCAATGTAAACATTCTTATTTTAAACATTTTTTTTTTTTTGGGGGGGGGGATATTTGGATTTTTTTTGTTTTTGTTTTGTTTTGTTTAGGTGTTTATATTTCTTTTATGATGTTTTGTATATTTGATATTAACGCTTATGGATATATTCCTTATTCTAATAGACCAGTGGGAATGGTGGTCTGATGAGGATGAGGATTATACTGATGATTATAAGCGTCATAGATGAAATAAATCTGATCTAAATAAAAAAATATATTGTAATAGTAATAAGTAGGAACAAATGGAGAATAATAAAGCTTCTGAAAATGGAAGAAAAGACGAAAGTGTTTGTTAGCTTTTTAAGGCATAATTTCGACGAATGCGCGTGGTAGTTAATTAGAAACAGTTAAAGCTAAATATAAATGGAAGATATAAATGCAACGAGAACTTTCGTTGTAGTGATATTCTTAGCAGACACAGATATTCATCAGCATATATAAATGTTCAAAGTAGCATAGAAGTGAACAATCGTAAATGAGAGACCCTAAATATAAACATCAGTATAGTGAAAAAGGTGAAAGCAGGTAATCTTTTGCGGTCTTTTATATGGAAAAAAAAAACACTCCAAAATTATCTACTCATTATATACGAAAATAAGAATCACTTCCACGGTCATATATTTTTTTTACACTAATCATCATTAGCCGATGATATGAGCTGTGTGTACGTTCATTCAAGTTTATTTTCATGTACACTTGCGTTTCCATGCAAAATTACTAGTCATTTTCATATCAAATTAACCCCGCGGAGGTTTGTGAATGTGACAAAGGTAAGTGATTTGACTTGTCATCATGAAGGTTGTGGATGTACGTTCTTTCTCGTATTCAGGACACGAGTTACGTCATAATAGCAGGTCACTCTCCTACTCATGGTCAGTATTTTATTTCTTAATTGGGTAAGACTGAAATTTCCGAGGTTTTACGTCTCTTTATATTTGCGATCCCTTTCTGTACGTGTTGTTTACAATTTGCTTTAGCAGCCAAAATTTTGGTTCAATTATTTTTGTTTGATACGTGTAGTAACTTATTTATCTATTTAGTAATTTTTGTATTTATTACCATTATTTTTTTTTATTTTTTTTTTTATTTCTTTATTTTTTTTTGTATATCTTATGATACGAAAACTGACGACGAGAAAAAACATGCAAATTCTACTATGTATTCTTTATTTGTCAAGAATAAGTTACATCACATTGAATCAAGGGCATTTACTTTCTTTTCTCAACGCCTTATTTAAAATGTTAAAAATGTTAGAAAACATCTATATAAACAAGAGTACCAAAAATATTAATATACTGTGGGATGTACTCCGATATTTTCATGGATAGTAAACATTGTCTTTAGGATATTTATAGGATAATCAAGGAGAAAGCAAAAATTATAATCAATTTTTAGTTATACTGAAGGTTTAAATTAACAATTGTTTTATTTTTAAAACTTGTAGACTATCACTGGTTGTAAAATACTAGAAGCTAAGGAATGAATAATTGTTGAGGTAGGTGTTATATACATGAGTTCCATTATTGGTATTGAAGGAAGAATAAGAATAATTATGATAATATATATATAAATTCAAAATTCTCATCATCATTATCAACGTGCAATCTGTTTTATTTTGTGTTCACCTTCGCCTGATTTACATAACGCAAAAAAAAGTGAATGAACCTTTACTCGTTACGTATTCGAAAAGGCTTTGAATAGCGAGTTGGTCATGGACAGTGAAACGCTAAGTAAGATAAAGGACCAACATTATGACGTCACTACTACGTCATTGATTCAAGGTGGTGACGAAACACCGAATCTTGTCTCAAGCAGATACGTCTTCAAGGTGTATTACTAAATAAGATAAAATAAAAAATCTAAAGACTGACTCCATTTTTTTTTTAAAGATAAAATGAAGTGTGCATTTAAAATTCAATGTAAAGAATGTATTTCAAAAGGTGAAAGCTTAGGAGTGCAATACAGCCTTGACGGTTTGTTTAGACTCCTGTTTCCTATGATAAGACGGTTACGTTTTGTGAAAATAAGAGATTATCAACTGTGACTGTAATGGGTGGAGGGGACGGTACAGAAGCCTACTTCAGTGTGGGTTTATACATATATACATATGTATATGTGTGAGTTGAGTTGTAAGAATATCATGTACAGAAAAGTATTTCATATTCAATGCAATCTTATCAGTCGGATATTATTCAAACACTTCCATCATCATTCACAATTTGCTTATCATTATTCTGTGTTCCTTATTGCAAAATCATCTTATCTTATTGTTTTCCTTTTCTCAAGAAATGGAGACACGAAAAATATGAATTTTATTTGAAAATATTACTTGAAAAATTATTTAGTATGTCTGATTTTATTCTTTAGAGTAATTTCAGAAACACTGCCAGTATTAAGACACTAAGAAAGTAACAGTGAAAAAAAATGTTAGTTAAATGGGAATATTACCATTTACCTTTCTGCCCATTATTATTTCTATCATTGTAATTACTAATGATTCTGTCCCCATTGTCGTCTTTTCTTATCATTATTGTTATCACTGTTATAGCTACTACTACCATTATTTGTTCCATGTTTATTATCAACATTACCATTATTATCATTAGTAATATCTTTGTTACCATCATCATTATCATTGATGCTGTTGAATATTATTATTACTGAATGTGATTAGTACAATCATCACCACCATTTTTAACATTGTCAGTATCATCTTCAATATCCAGTGGTGCTTAGGAATAAGGAACACGAGGAGAAAGTTACCTGCTACATCAGATAGATGTTTATATATATATATATATATATATATATATATATATATATATATATATATATATATATAGAGAGAGAGAGAGAGAGAGAGAGAGAGAGAGAGAGAGAGAGAGAGAGAGAGAGAGAGAGAGAGAGAGAGAGAGAGAGGAAGGAAAGAGAGGAGAGAGAGAGAGAGAGAGAGAGAGAGAGAGAGAGAGAGAGAGAGAGAGAGAGAGAGAGAGAGAGAGAGAGAGATCATGGAAGGATAATAGAGGTAGAAAGAGAGAAATAGATCGAGACACACAAATACATACAAAGCAAAGAGAAGTAGAGAGAGAGAGAGAGAGAGAGAGAGAGAGAGAGAGCATGGAAGGGAAAAAAAAGGTTGAAAATGAGAAAGAGATCCAGATACACAAACACACATATACAAGAAGTAAAGAAAAGTAAACAGAGAGAGAGAGAGAGAGAGAGAGAGAGAGACAGAACACGTGACCCTAACAAAAGATGAAGACCACAAATCTGTGCGCTGATCAGCCCACATTACCAGCTATGAAAGTGAAACTCCTTTTTTGTGTAAGATAATCTTAGAAGAAGCTTAAAAGAACTGAAAGGAGTCCGTCTGGAATAACAATACACGCACAATCAGATGGAGGGGGAAAATCCCGGATTTACCGCTTGGTTGCGTGGACTTCGGTTGTTCAAGGAGTCTTAACGATAGTGAGAGAGAGAGAGAGAGAGAGGGAAGGAGAGAGAGAGAGAGAGGGAGAGAGAGGGGGGGGGGAGAGGGAGGGAGAGAGAAAGAGAGAGATTCAAGGAGTCTTAACGATAGTGGGAGAGAGAGAGAGAGAGAGAGAGAGGGAGAGAGAGAGAGAGAGAGAGAGAGAGATTCAAGGAGTCTTAACGATAGTGAGAGAGAGAGAGAGAGAGAGAGAGAGGGAGGGAGAGAGACAGAGAGAAATTCAAGGAGTCTTAACGATAGTAGGAGAGAGAGATAGATAGAGAGAGAGAGAGAGAGTGCTTATGCAAGACCGTGCTTTACGAGGTCATGTGAAGCAGTTGATGAGGGCATTTGCCTGGATTGTTGATGCTGGACTATGAGGTTACAGCATGAGGATGGTAGAATTGATGAGGTTCTGGTTTGGCGTGGGTGTGATGTGGGGTTAGACAAGTTTATGAGGTTGCGGTTTTGGAAATTGCTGTTTGGGGTTGCGTTGGTATATGAGATGCTGGCAATGAAAAATTATGTCTAGTAAATTACGGATACAAACACGAGCTTATTTGCATATGTCAATCTATG
>NW_028234405.1:3947917-3950417 GCF_977035675.1 Penaeus japonicus | reverse complement strand
GTGGCAGCCGCCCTTGGCACCCTGTGGCACCTAGTGGCACCAGCGCCCCTGGCTCCCCTGGCTTCCCGCGGCCGAGGGGCACTCAGGGGCACTCTCTCCCCCCCTCCTCACCTCACCTCACCTCACCTCGGTGCAGGCCCCCCAAAGAGAGGGTGGAAGGAACCCGATACAAAGGCCCTGGCGATTCCTTGGTCCTTCGCCTCTCGTGAAGTGCTGCTCGGAAGTGGCAGAGGCAGTGACATGACTGGGCAGGTGAAGGGGAGGGGAGGGGAGGGGAGGGGAGAGGGGGAAAAATGTCAAATGCTGCTGCTGCTCTTCATGGCAGCAGAAATACATCTAGTTTGCTGTGGAGTGGCTGGTTCTAAGGAATCATTGGCTAATGTTGTTGCACTGTGGAAGTATTTGTGGAGCGAGCAGCGTGCGGCGAGTGGCACGCTGCGGCACGAGTGATTGCAGCCTCAGGGGCTTCAGTTTTCTTGGTAGAATGTGTGACTAAACAGTCTTACCGGTTATAACTCACCGGGAAGTGAGTTGTACATTTTGTGTCTGCCACGTCAATTTTACTGTATTTAGACATAACTTCCTTATTCTGTCACCCCTCAGTTTTCATCATTAATATTCTGCTGGCGTTAGTGTAAGCCCATCCGTTAGAGAATAAGAGTATTAGGTATTTATGAACATATAACCAGTGACTAGGACGTCCCAGTGTAAGACCGGCACCACCATTGTACTTCTCAGAGGGAGGAAGAGTGACGGAGTTGGAGTAGGTTTGCGCTCCGTGTCCGTGGATTTATGACGGATTATCTGGCATTGGCGCCTCGTCCCCGTCTGGCGGTGTTCTGGACGGCAGGATATTAGCGGTTTCCTCGGGTGGTGTTTTGAGTGATGAGTAGGGGAATGTATTGACAGACAGGCTGTTGTTTTGTTCTTTGTTATGATGACAGGTTGGAACAGACTATGTGATAGGTTAAAGTTTGCTTTTATTTGTGATGTCACTGTTATTTTACTCTGTTGGCTGGTTTTTATGTGGTATATTGTGATACCAGTTTCTATTTTTTTGAGGATTTGGTGTTTAAATGGAAACTAAAATTTGTGATAGTGATAAACAAAGCATTTGACCTTGAAGAAGTTATCCCCTGAAAAACTCTAGTATTTGTAGATAATAACATGAATATATGCACAAAATCATTGTAATAACGAAGATAATGAAGTGCTTGCTGAGTGCATTAAAGCGGAATATCTTAAGTGTCATAGAAAAGCGTGCTGTTCTTGTGGATTTGTATCTTAACTTTCTGTTATTATTTTTTTTTCTACCTTATTATCACAAGGTTACAAAAATTTTTGTTTATCTTGACTTATTTTAAACATCTGTTGGTTTAGTATGCATTTGAAAGTTGCAAGTGTGTGTGACCATCAAGTAAATATTCGCTTTCAAGTTCTCAGCAAACATATCTTGTGTGTTTCTAAATGAAGTGAAAGTTACTGCAAAATGGCTGCCTTTTTTTATATGCTCATTCTTTAAATCCTGGAATACTGTTAAGTCAACTGGCTGTCTAGAAGCAATTATGGCACAGATGTCATTGGTTCATATGTCACTCATTCATTCTTATATGAAAGAAATTCATGATGGTGAGTAATTAAAATCAATTATTTTTTTATTTTGTCTTTATTTTAATGCTATTATCTCCATTCATATCTTATATACCATTGTTTGTATGATAACATGATATGCACTTAATTAAGAATGAAATGACTATGATAATAAAAAGAAAGAAAAGAATGAGGAAATTAGGATTTGTCCTTCATATTAAAAAAAGAAGATCCATTTGAGATAACTTAAAATCTTCAAAGAAAGATGTCAGTTATTCCAAAGTGCATTGAGTTTGTTTTAATGAATACCAATACGCTACTATGTAATTTGTTGACTGATTTCAGTTATTATTAGGATTAAATTTTAAGCAAAAGAAGATCAAGAGATTTATATTAAACGCAGAAGAATGAAGAAGACGGGAGATTGAAAAAGGCAGAGCAAGTAGGATAGATAGAGCATGTAAATACTTGCTCACAAAAAGGTAGAAACAAAAAAAATAGATACATTTTCATGCCACAAAACCAATCGCTCTCAAGAAAAGTCAGACGGAATGATTAGATGATTTGTCAAATTGTCTCCCTTTTTGCCGAGCTTTCGCAAGGCTGCGCTGCTAATTGAGTAAATTATATACAAGTGGTTAGCCAGTCTCAATCATTTCCCTGACAAGGTTTCAGTGACGACTGTAGGACAGCTGGTTGCTAGGAGGGCTCTTCTAAGATGGGTCATTTTGTTCTGTTTGTTTGTACAAAGGTCAGGAAATTGACATTATTTTATATCATTATGTAGTTGTTGTTTTTAGATGCTGGTGTGTTTCTTTGTAGGAATTTACGTTGCATGTGGTATTAGATATTATCTGCAATATCATCGTTATTATTGTTATTGTTTTGTTGTTGCTATTGCTATTAATAT
>NW_028234405.1:3935417-3940417 GCF_977035675.1 Penaeus japonicus | reverse complement strand
TGTTGTTATTATGATGATCATTATTTTTTTATTATTATCATTATTATTATTATTCTAATGATGATGATGATGATAATTATTGTTATTATTATTATGATGATGATAATGATGATGATGATGATCATCATCATCATCATCATTTCATCATCAATATTATTACTACTATTATTTTTATTACTATCATCATTATTATTGTAATTTTTATCTTTATTGCTATTATTTATATGATTATTATTATAGTTGTTATGATGATAATAGTTATGATATTTATTATTTTTATTTTTTTTTTATTGTTTTATTAGTAGTACTATTTGTAATATTATTGTTACTATTAGTATTATTTTTATTTTTGTTGTAATAGTTATCAATATTTTTTGTATCATCATTGTTAGGTGTGTTATTGATATTATTACTACTGTTATTATTATTATCATTATCATTATCATTATCATCATCATTATCGTTATCATTTTTGTTATCATTGTCAGTGTTATTGTTATTATTATTATTATTATTGGCATTATATTATTACTATTATTACTATTTTTATTATTTTATCATTATATATATCATAATTATTGTTACTGATATTATTATCATTTTCATTATGGATATTATTGTTATTATTAGTAGTAGTGGTGGTGGGATTGTAATCATCATTATCTTTATTCTATAATTATTATTATTATCATTATTTTAAATTCATTATTGTTATTATTGATATTATCATTACTGTTTATATATATTTTTGTTATTAGTATTACTGTTACTACTATTATTTATGCTAGTATTATTGTTATTAGAGTATACTGATAGAAATGATTGTAATGATTGTAAAATTGTTAATAAAAACAAATTATTATTATTGTTATTGTCATTGTGATAGATGATATATAGCTACTGATATTATTATTATTTTTTTACCATTAGTATAATTTTCATTGCCATTATTGTACATGCATATAAGGGTGAAGATTTTCATCCTTTAGTGAACTCATCTTGTGTTGAGTTATTTACACTTATGTTTTGTTTATCTCAAAATCTTTGATACCAGAAAGCTATGTATTTTGACACAATTTACAACTAAATTAAATGTTTATTTTTTTATAGTTTGTTGACTTTTTGATATTGGATTGTATTTAGATTGAATTAATGGTCTGGGATTGTGCATTGACAGTGTAAGATTGATTTCACACCCTGAGATTGAACTGAAAGCCCAAGTCTCATCTAACGTTTACTTGCAGGTCACTGGATGGGCGGCTGCAGGTGTCCCACCGCAAGGGGCTACCGCATGTTATCTATTGCCGTCTGTGGCGTTGGCCTGAGCTACAGAGCCACCACGAGCTTCGCGCTCTTGAGCACTGCACATACGCGTTTAACCTCAAAAAGGAGGAGGTTTGCGTCAATCCGTATCACTACACCAAGATAGAGGCTCCAGGTATGTCATAGATTTTCATCTTTTATTTTATTATTATTATTATTATTATTATTTTTTTTTTAGTAAGATACAATTATGAGAATAATTTAAATGGCTTGAAAATGAATAGAAAAAAATGGAGAAGGTCTGTGAGAGGCTGTGGATATGAATAGATTTGCAAGAGGTCTGTTATATGTTTGAGTTTGGGATTCTTTTTTTTTTTCTTTTTTTTTTATAGGTTTGTGACGTGGGATTATATCTGATGAGATTGATGTTGAGTTTGAATTAGATTTGATATTGTTACTGTGAACTGAATCTGGACTGATAGCTGTGCATTTTGATGTTGACTGCTAAAGTTAGAAGTGAATTAAAAAAATATTGAATTGACTTTTTGACTTTGATGTTTATGAATGGATATCGACTTTCATGAGGATAATGTCTTCAATATGAGTGCATTTGGATAGAACTTTAAGGTTATTGTTATTGAGACTGTTTAAAATTGAATCTAATTTGGTTTTGTAATTTTAAATTTTAAATTTGTTCAATTAACCAGTGTATCTATATTCATTTAGTTGAAGATAATGGAAGTCAGTTGAGAAATAGTAAATAGTTAAGCTGTAGCTGGTTGAAGATTATATAATCCTATACATAATTAGGCTGAGTAAAGACTATTAGTACATGTATATGAGAGGCACAAAATTAAAAGTAATATTGGTAAATTTGACATTGATTGTCAAAGAAAATGATTTTGTAATATTGATAACAAATTGCAAAAGTAAAAAAAACATAAACCAGTTGCATCCTTCTTTCATGGATACTCTTTTAAACTTGATATTTCCACTGTGAGTGAACTAAATGGATTGTTTATAGGGAGGAAATAGATTGTTTACAGGGAAGGAAATAGATTGTTTATAAGGGAGGAAATAGATTGTTTATAGGGGAGAAAATAGATTTTTTATAGGGGAGAAAATAGATTGTTTACAGGGGGAGGAAGTAGATTTTTTTATAGGGGAGAAAATAAGTTGTTTACAGGGGAGGAAATAGATTGTTTATAGGGGAGAAATAGATTGTTTAAAGGGGAGAAAATAGATTGTTTATAAGGGAGAAAATAAGTTGTTTACAGGGGAGGAAATAGATTGTTCATAGGGGAGAAAATAAGTTGTTTACAGGGGAGGAAATAGATTGTTCATAGGGGAGAAAATAAGTTGTTTACAGGGGAGGAGATAGATTGTTTATAAGGTAGAAAATAGACTGTTTACAGGGGAGAAAATAGATTATTTATAGGGGAGAAAATAGATTGTTTGTTGGAGAGAAAATATTTTTTTTTACAGGGGAGGAAATAGGTTATTTAGAGGTGGTAAAATGGTTTGTTTAGAGCAGATGAAATAGATTGTTTATAGGGGAGAAAATAGATTGTTAAAAGGAGTGAAATAGATATTTATTGGGGGGGAAATAGATTTTTACAGGGGAGTAAATAGTTTGTTTACAGGGGGTGAAATATACTGTTTATAGGGAACGAAGTAGACTTTTTATATAAATAGAAGTTAGGAAAAAGGAAAAAGATCTATTAATTTTATGAATATGAAATGAATGTAATGGAGGTAAAAGAAAGGAGTGATAAATAGGATATACTCCAGTATTGATTGTGTCCTTTCCATAGTATGTTGTATTAAGGAAAGTAAGGTGTAAAAATAAATTATTGTTAGGAAATTCAGCTAATATAAGTTTCCTTTTTTTGTGTTCTTTATTGTGTTTATGAGAAAATTTTTTATTATGATGAAAAGGCTGGGTTTGATTGGGAGCATGTATGTATGAGATTAGAGTTAGAATGATCATAGGTAATTAATTTTTTACATAATTATCATCCTTGTGATATATCCTTAGAGGCCGACTCCTCCTTTTGTTTATTTTTTTAGTAATTGCAAATTGCAGATCTAATATTTACTCTTCCATATGAAAATATACAATTTTGTTTAATGGAAATGTATATAATTCTGAAATGTCTTTTTGGCTTGTTTGGATTTGGATGATGTATGTTATTTTATTATCCCTAGAGATTATATGTACATGATATAATCAGTAATTTCTTTTTTTTTTAATTAGTCTGAATTAGTCCTTAAAAAGAAAAGAAAAAAAAAATCATCATGACCTTATAGAGGAGGAAAAACTGATGAGCTGTTCTTGTCACCCTCTGTAGCCCTGCCGGCCATCCTGGTGCCGCGCGGGAGCAGCAGCAGCAGCAGTAGTAGTGGAGGCGGAGGAGGGGGAGTGGGCGGCTCGGGCTCGGATCCAGGGTCAGCAGAGGACCTGGGCTCTCTGGCTGACCTCACGGCCGACAGTGTCAGCGACTCTACTTCCCTGACCTCGGTGGCCCCCACCCTCGACCCTCAGCCCACTTTCCCCCCAACCGAGTCTCCTCCGCCTGGCTACATGAGCGAGGACGGTGACAGTCATGACCTGCCCGATATTACAAATTACTCAGGTATGTGAATGCCAGTATCATTTTTGTCAATTTATAACCAAGTATGTGAGAGCTGTTTGCTCTCTTTTCTCTCAGCTTTAGATTTATTTTACTGATAGATTAACCCATTCATGATGGATGACGTGATATCATGTCTTTGGAATATATCGCTGTATATATACATTTTACGTGGTTACATTTATTTATGCACGTTGTAGTTGTATTTTTATGTACGTATTTTTCTTGACTATCAAAAGATTTCAAAAGATTAAAAAATCTCTCATTGTCACCTTTTAGAATAGGATGGTTGAAAATCAATCTTAAAGGTTATATGTGGCCTTGCACCTTGAGAAATCTCTCAATTTGAAACTGGGCATTTGCTATATTGCAGGTGGGAGTGGAATTAGACAAAAAAATGCCCTGCCCTGAATGGGTTAATGGATAGATTGATTACAAAATAATCTATTCTGTGGATGTCTAGCATCATCTTTTTTTCCCTGAAGTTTTGCTTGTATTTCGTTATTAAAAAAAAAAAAATTGTTTCTTTGTTTTTATCTTTTTGAAATTGTAAAGTGCTTTTGTTTTATTTATACTTTTTTCCTTTTTGCTTTTTATCCAAGATTTGTTTTTTTTTGTATTTATTTATTTATTTATTGGTAGGCTTGAGGTGTGTTCATGTGCTTTCAAGCCCAGTTTGTTTGATGTCAAATTTGTTTGATGTCAGGTTTTCGTATTCTACGTAATGCAACTTTATAGATTAATTTAAAAGTTGATTAGTTGAATATTAGCCAATCTTTACTTTCTTTACGTCATATTGGTTGTTTCATAGGTTGCTTTTGTTATGGGGCAATTTCACACTAGTATTTTGTAGTTTCTGAATATCTTTCTTGTAATATTAGGGAAGTGAAAATAGATTAGGATTTTTTGACAACAGACGATTAGGATTGAATGGAGGTGGAAATTAAAGGGTGAAGAGTTGGCCGATGTGTGGTTTCAGTATGAGTGGATTTCGCAGTGTGGAATCCTGTCATTTGTGTGGTAGATTTTTTTGAAGGAAATAAGTAGTATATATTTATATATGCATATTTTTTGGAAGATGTGATGGAATGACATCTGAAATGC
>NW_028234405.1:3915417-3922917 GCF_977035675.1 Penaeus japonicus | reverse complement strand
CTTTCTTTCTTTCTCTCTCTCTGTTTCTCTCTGTCTCTCTCTCTCTCTCTCTCTCTCTCTCTCTCTCTCTCTCTCTCTCTCTCTCTCTCTCTCTCTCTCTCTCTCTCTCTCTCTCTCTCTCTCTCTCTCTCTCTCTCTCTCTCTCTCTCTCTCTCTCTCTCTCACTCTCTCTCTCTCACACACTCTCTCACTCTCTTTCTCTCACACACATTATCTCTCTCTCTCGCTCGCTCGCTCTCCTGCGTGGATTTTTTTCTCTCCTTTTTTTATGGGGGAGGAATGAAAGAGAAATGGAGATCAAACGGCCGGTTAATATAGGGTTCCCGACTCCGGCCATCCCTCGACGAAGGAGAAAAAAATAAAGAAAGATGGTGATGATGATAATGCAACGGAATATAGATAGTAATTACAAGGAAGTCCGATATACATCCCTCGATTAAGAAGAATAAGAAAGAAAGATGGTGATGATTATAATGCAACGGAAAATAAATAGTAATTACAAGGATGTGCGATACATATATTATTCTGAAATAAAATGTGTTTTTTTTATATGTAATGATAAAAAAAAAAAAAAAAATCGCGCATGTCCTGAGAAGATAAACACAATTCGATGATATTTACAATAGGAATCGGATCTCATTTCATGCGAAGAACACCTTCCCCCTCCCCCTCCCCCTCCCCCCTCCCCTCGAGAGGAGAAAGTCGAAGTAAAAGAGCAATTACGACGAGGCAAAGCGCCCCCCGTCCCCCCCCCCCGTCGCGGAAGACGAACAAAGAAAACAAATAAAAAGAGAAATATAATGATCTCGAGTGTCTCCTTCGGCGGCGGCGGCGGCGGCGGCCTTCGAGACGTCTCACGGTCTCCAGCCGAGCGGGGAGATGGATCGCGCCGGAGAGGCCCCTTGGGGAGGGGCAAGGGGCAAGGGGAAGGGCAAGGGGAAGGGTAGGGAAGGGAAGGGGGCGTCAATGACCTGTTGATCTATCGGCCCCCGTCGGTCAATCGGGCCGGGGACGCTCACGGCTCAGGGGCTCAGGGACAGTGCAAGGCGAGGGAGGGAGGAGGGGAGGGGAGGGGCCATTGTTGTGGGGGCCCGACGCCTCGCCGCTGCTGCGTCACGTGGAGGGGGGAGGAGGGGGCTCGGCGGAGGGGGGGGAGGGAGGAGGGAAGGGGGTGAGGGAGGGGAAGATGAGGGGTGAGGAGAGGGAAGAGGGGGAGGAGGAGAAGGAAGGAGGAGGAGGAGGAGGAGAAGGAAGGAGGAGGAGGAGAAGAAGGAAGGAGGAGGAAGAAGAAGGAAGGAGGAGGAAGAAGAAGGAAGGAGGAGGAAGAAGAAGGAAGGAGGAAGAAGAAGAAGAAGAAGAAGAAGAAGAAGAAGAAGAAGAAGAAGAAGAAGAAGAAGAAGAAGAAGAAGAAGAAGAAGAAAAAAGAGGAAGAGGTCAAGGGGGGAAGAAGGAGGCTAAAGGAAGAGAAGGGAGGAGAGGTCAAGGGGGAAGGAAGAGGAGGTGAATGGGGGAGGAGAAGGAAGGGGGAAGGAGGAGGAGAGGGAAGGGGGTTAAGGAAGAGGAAGTGAATGGGGGAGGAGAAGGAAGGGGGAAGGGAGAGGAGAGGGAAGGGGAAAGGGGTTGAGGTGATGTGATGTGTACGGAGAGGGAATAGGAAGGATGAGGAGGAGGTGAGAGGGGAAGAGAGGGAAAGAGAAAGGAGGAGGTGAGGGAAGGGGAAAGAAGTTGGAAGTGAGTGGGGGAGGAGAGGGAAGTGTGAAGGAAGATGGCGTGAGGGGGAGGAAAGAGAAGGGATAAGGAGGAGGAGGTGAGGGGGAAGGAAAGGGGGAATAAGGTAAGGGTGGGAGGAGAGGGAAAGGGTAAGGAGGAGGAAGAGATGAAGGGAAAGGGGAAGGAGGAGGAGGTGAGGGAAAGGGAGAGGAGGAGGAAAAGGTGAGGGGAAGGGGGAGGGAGGAGGGAGGAGGAGGAGGAGGAGGTGAGGGAGGGAGGGAAGGCGGAGGAAGAGGTGAGGGGAAGGGGGAGGGAGGAGGAAGGAGGGGGAGGTGAGTGAGGGAGGGAGGGAAGGCAGAGGAAGAGGTGAGGGGAAGGGGGAAGGGGAAGGGAGGAGGAAGAGGTGAGGGAGGGAGGGAAGGCGGAGGAAGAGGTGAGGGGAAGGGGGAAGGGGGAGGGAGGAGGAAGAGGTGAGGGAAGGAGGAGGGAGGAGGAAGAGGTGAGCGAGGGAGGGAGGGAGGGAGGTGTTGGACCTGCTTTTTTTATGGTCGAGGTTTGTGTTGCCGTTTTGATCTTTATGTAACGCGACCGTTCTTTATCAGAGAAATTTGATGTTGACCCTTGGACTGGGGGTTTTGGATTCTTTTCCTCGCTTTCCTCCTTATCGTCGTCTTCATCTCTATCTTCATCTTCAACTTCATCTTCAACTTCCTAATTTTCCCCCTTCCTCCCCCTTCCTCCTTCTCCTCCTCGTCTTCCTTCTCCCTCCGTCTCCTCCCTCCTCCTCCTCTTTCTCCTTCACCTTTTCCCCACCATATCCTGCTCCCTCTCCTCCTCTTCTTCCTTCTCCTCCTCCTCCTCCTCCTCCTCCTCCTCGATTTGTTAAAGGAGATAGCGATTCGATTTTTAAGAGGGGGGGGGGAGAGGGAGGGGGATGATGATGATGATGAGGAGGAGGAGGAGGAGGAGGAGGAGGAGGAGGAGGAGGAGGAGGAGGAGGAGGAGGAGGGGGGGGTGAGGAGGGGGATGGGGATGGGGGGCAGAAGGAAGAGGAGGAAATAGGGATTAGGAGGAGTAGGAAGTGAGGAATAGGAGTAGGAAGGGAGAAAGAAGAGGAGGAAGAAGAGGAGGAAGAGGAAGAGGAAGATAAAGATAAAGGTGGAGGATGAAGGGGGTGGAGGAAGAGGAAGAGGAAGAGGATGAAAGGGGGGAGAGGAGGAGGATGAAAGGGGGAGAAGGAAAGGGGGGGAGGAGGAAGAGGAGGAGGATGGAAGTAGGAGGAGGAGGAGGAAGAGGCGGAGGATGAAAGGGGGGGAGGGGGAGGAAGAGGAGGAGGTGAAGGGAGGAGGAGGAGGTGAAGGGAGAAGGAGGGGGAGAAGGAAAGGGAGGAGGAGGAGGAGGGGGAGGGGGGGCAGCGCGGAAGATTTATGGCGGCCTATAAATGGCCGACTGAAATACGGCTGCTGAATGATCACCAATACGGATTTCGAGTCTTTTTTTATATGTATTCCCTTCCTTTTTTTCCATTTCTCTCTCTCTCTTTCTCGATTTCTCTCTCTGTCTCTCTCTTTCTCTTTCTCTTTCTTTTTTTTCTCTCTCTTTCTCACTTTCTCAGTCTCTCTCTTTCTCTTTCTATTTTCTCTCTCTTTATTTTTCTCTCTTTCTCCCCCCCCCCCCTCTCTCTCTCTCTCTCTCTCTCTCTCTCTCTCTCTCTCTCTCTCTCTCTCTCTCTCTCTCTCTCTCTCTCTCTCTCTCTCTCACTCTCATTGCCTTCACTGTCGGTGCGTGTTCTACCTTCAAGGTATTAGAATCTATGCTCGCTCTAATAATATTATGGGGTACATATAGTTCGAAAGACCTAATGTTGCAAGTCCTATGCAATGATTCTTGGCGTCCGTTCCATCGAGATTGATCGAGTATTAAAAACACAGTGTTGAGTGCTGTTACGTTAATGCTTAGGATATTTTACATTGTATGGAGATTTTAATGCCCGCCATCCACCCACCACATGGCTCTAAGGAATGTGCAACGGGCAGAAATGGCAAGGTGTGATATAACAACATTTCAAAATTCTTTCACGTCAGGTAGAAAAGACCAATCGTCGTACATCGTAGACTTTCAGAGCTCCGTCCTTACTTTCATCCTCCATGGGTTAGCTGTTTATGAATCAAGGGCAAGCTTGTAAAATGGGTAACGAACTTGGCAACTTTAAGAAAATCAAAAGTATGGTACCACAGCACTTAATTGAAATGCATTCTGGAGAACTAGAGATAGATACTCAGCAGGTAGCCCTTTTTGTTCAGCATACATATGTCTCCTGGTGCTCTCATACCCGTTGATATTGAACTGAGTATGATTATGATCATTATAGTTAAATGATCAATGACGTCTAATGCTCTTGTTAGGAGGAAAGTACTTAATTATCTGAAGTATGTGGATTTAATTTTGCATCCCACTCATGGCGATTCCCGTCTCGCAGTCTTTTGTGATACCTCCGCGGATCCTTTTTTAATTAAGTAGCAGGGATTAATGTCCTAACTCCTGACCTTTGTTTTAAGGAAAGTGCACGAGCTCGGACTGGTCAAGCACAACTAAAGGCGAATCAGGAGCCTAATAACATGAACAGCCGCGACACTAAAAAGGTCTTTTACTGGCAGCCAGGGTGTACATAAGAGACTCACTGACTTTGCTACAGAAAGCCTGGTCTATTAGAAGCAGTCAGGCACCAAATTCATGGGAGCGGGACATTTAAACGGCGCTGTAGCGAATATCCTTCAATTTGAATGTCCGTACGATGTAATTCTAGGACCTCTTCATCAAATGGAGGAAGTGTTATCAGATTACAGAGATGAGACTCCGGAGAAGATGAAGGAAAATGGCCAGTCATTTGATACTGCGACAGCATTAAAGAGAGAACAGATAGAGACAGACTATACAACCTCAATAGTGGTCTATCCTGGAAGTTGGAGGTATCAGTACAGTGTTAATATATCATGCGTTATGTATGGGACGCCGTTTAGGGGACAAAACTAAATTCGTATCATCACCGGGGAATGTCCCATCGTGTTGTTGATTGACTATTATGCCGTACTCCCCTCCCCTTCCTCTCTCTCTCTCTCTCTTTCTTTCTTTCTTTCTCTCTTTCTCTCCCTCTCTCCCCTCTACGCCCCTCTCTCTCCCCTCTACCCTCTCTCCCCTCTACCCTCTCTCCCTCTCCTCCTCCTCCCTCCTTATCGTATCTAATAACCGTAAAAAATCGTATGTGATGAAGAGCTGTAATCTTTTTTTTTTATCTTTTTAATATTGTTCTTTCTTCTGCTTACATCTTGTTCGTTTGTCTTATTTCTCATAAGATAATCAATGACCAAATGTTTTGCTTTGGATCGAGACGTAAAACCCATGTCAAGTTAAATTGAAAACACAAAGCGGAGTCTTACTAAGAGGTTTGATGAAGTAAAATACTCGGTACTCTTCGTAAAAAAAAAGAAGAAAAAAAAAAAAAGAGAGATAGAAGCAGGCAGAGAGACAGCCAGTGTATGCGTGTGTGTGTGTTTGTGTGTATGTATGTATGGTGTATGTATTTATGTATTTGTATGTTTCTGTTTGTGTGTGTCAGGTCTGGTGTGTGTGTATGTGAATTAGGGAAATTAACTAAAGTTTAGCGTGTCCGCTTGTGAGCTCATTCACGCCTCAGTGGTGTCTAGACAGGGGGTTGGAAGGTCAAGGTGAAGAGGATTTGGGAGATGCAGGTCGGGAGGGGGGGGGGAGGTTGATTACGGGGATGCTGTTTGCTTCTTTATTTATTTGTTTGTTGGGAGGTGGGGTGAGGGTAAGGAAGGGGAGGAACGTGGCCGATTTGGCGCCGCGCTGTGTCACGACGGAAGGCGAGGCGAGGTCGGCGCGAGGGAGGGCGTGCGTGCGGGCGGACGGGCGGACGAAGGCCGTTGCTGGGTCCAGCGCTGCGGCGACGGGCGGGGCGGGAAGAAGCCTGGTGGCACTCGCCCGCTAGCATAATGGGGGTGTTTGGACTCGGCGCGAATGAGTGTAGGAGGCAGAAGGCAGCGGCAGATGGCGCCGGTAAGCAACGTCGGCAACAGCGGCCACGAGATCCAACTGGCGCATGGGGAAGGGATGAAACTTTATTTATGTATGTGTGTAGGCGTGTATTTGCATGCGTTCATGTGTAGAAGGTGAAGGTGGTGTAGAAGGGATGTATGTATGTATTCGCTTTCATATACATATGCACTCATTTGTCCAAAAAAAGTGCCTGCATTTATGTGTGCTTGACTCGGGGACCCTATACATATGCATGCTAGTCTAAAGCATTCACATCTGCCGGTGTCAAGTGGCCCCAGTCCTGCTCCTCAGTTTAAGAACATGTAAGTCAAGTACGCTGAAGTAAGATAACACTGCAAAAATTCAAGTGTTTTTCAGCTTGTACTTTATGATAACACACATCAAATTGCACAGAGTTGCTTGCAGTATTACGAAAGACAAAGACACTTGTGATTCAATAACACGCCTTGGCATGAAATGAAATCGAATGAGAACAGGTTATCCGAACGAGAACAAGTTATTTGCGGTAAGATATGAGAAACGAAAATGGAGTGTATTCCCTTCCAGGAATTCTCACAATGTCTTACAACTTGCCAGATGACCTCAGAGATTTCAGTGAATCCGAAAGATGGTTTTTACTTTGATGCGCTGGATAGGCCGAAATGAAAGCGTGCTTGTGTGGTTGTGTGTGAAAGGGGAGGGGGGGGGCAAGTTTCTTTTTCTTCTCTTTTCTTCTTTCTTACTTCTCTATCTCTCTTTCCCCTTCCCCTTCCCCTTCCCCTTCCCCCTCTCTCTCACCCCCTCATAAGAGGATCTGTGTAATCTGCGTAATTAGTGTACGTATACTGTTTTTTTATCTTATCATTATAATCATCATCATTAATATTTTATTTTTATAAGAAGTCTATTCCTGAGAGTTTGTATTGAATACTCGACGCCAATGATAATAGTCATAAAAGACGAAGCAGAGAAGGGATCTACACCTATAGAATACATCAACTAAACCGACAATAGAGCTTTGTCTTCGCTATATAATGGCTGTGCACCCGAAGCGATGGATATGCAAAGTATCCGGAAGCCTCTGGGATAGAATGCAACCGGGATTGAGGACGAAATGCGAACGGGAGAAATTTATAATTGAGATTTTTTTTTTGTCATCGTGTTTTTTTTGTTTTTTTTTTTGCCAGAGAGTGGAATGAATGATTTCATGAGACAGACCGAACGCGCGCTGCCAGGTCACTGCTCTTTCTCTCTCCCTCTCCCCCTCTCCCACTGTGCCGTAAGTCGTAGGAAGAACTGGCTTTTGTGGACCAGATATTATCCGGAGACAAAAGCTGTCAGCACCAGCCGTGAGTCATTCGACCGGTGACAGACAGACAGACAGACGCGCAGACACATAAACAGCCAAGTTAGGCATACAGACACCTACCTAACCATGCGCGGCGTAGAGGGTGGTCTTTTTGGACTTAAGATTTTTTTATTTGTATATTTTTTTTTCTTATCTGCAGGATGTGGACGCTTTTGTTGTTGCTGTTTTGTCAGCTTTGGTATGACGAGGAACAAGATATGTTGCCAACGTTAAGAACGATGTTGCCATCCATTGTGGTGCCACAATCCTGCAAGCTTAAGGGGGAAATCGTGTCAATGCAGCGGGAAATATTGCCAGTGCAAAGGGAGATCACGCCAACGTAAGGGAGGGGGGAGGGGGGGGGGTAGTACCGACATCAGGGAAGA
>NW_028234405.1:3880417-3910417 GCF_977035675.1 Penaeus japonicus | reverse complement strand
TCTTAGTCGTCGTCGTCGTCAGTATTATTTTGGTTGACCTTTTTGTCTTATAACCTTATCTTTATCCGCATCATCGCCGCCAGCATACATCGTCACTGAAAGGATGATAATGATGATGATAATAATAATGATGTTGATAGTGGTAATGATGGTAATCATGATAATGATGATCACAATAACAATAATGGTAATCATGGTAATGATAACAGTAATGATGATAAGATAACAATAATAATGATAACAATAATGATAAGATAACAATAATGATAATGATAACAATAATATTGATCGGATGAGGAGATGATATGAATAGATAAGTGAACAAACAAACCGCAGCCAGACTAACATACAACAGGACCTGTGCTCAGAGGAAGAGAGAGAGAGGTAGAAATAAAGGCAAGACTTTTAAGTTATGACATGATAGAGCAGCCGCCATGCTTGGCTGGGCCCAAGAGCAGCCTCTGTGTGCTTGCTTGTGCTCGAGAATTCCATGCACTTTACCATGCTTTCTTTGCACGCGTGGTAGAGCGGCACTCAGGGGTGGTAGCCCCGAGGCTCATTCACACCAGAAGCGTGTAAGAGCGCACGCGTCCCCCCCCCCCTCCCCCCTCCCCCAGGGCGAGGTTGGCATCAGCGTCCACCGAAGGCACTCCGTCGCCCGGATCGAGGAGCGAGAGAGAGGCTTTCTGCTTGCCGAAGAAAAGTGGGGAGGCGGGACTAGTGCAGGGCCCTCTTGCCAAATCCGCGCGCGTGCACAGCTGCCGTTTTTTTTTTTTTTTTCACCCTTTTGAAGATGTTTCCCTTTTATCGAGGGTGAGATGGGGAAAGGGGAAGGGGGGGAGGGGGGGCGCAGAAGCAGCGGTACAGGGCCGGGAGTCACGAAGCAAGGGCGTTATCCGCATATTATTGCGCATCGTGTTAGAATGGCAATCTTGGAGTGCTTGATACGAGCCAGCCATCAGTGTCTTCTGGCTATGGTCTCTCTCTCTCTCTCTAGCTCTCTCTCTCCTCCTCCATGCCCTATTCGTTTTAATTCTCTCCCTTTTTCTTTTTCTTTCTCCCCTTCTCCCTTTTTTTTCTTCCTTCTTCCCCCCTTCATTTTTCTCCCTCTTCCTCCTCCATGCCCTTTTCGTTTCCATTCTCGTCCCTCTTTTTCTTTTTTTCTTTTTTTCTCCTTCACCCTTTTCTTATGCATCCATTTTCCCCTTTTCTTCTTCCTTCCCCCTCTTCCACCATCTTCCCCCTTTGTCCCTCCTCCTCCTCCACGTACTTTTCATTCCTCCCCCGTCTTCTCTTTTTCCTCCTTCTCCATGTCATTTTCATTTCCTTTCCTCCTCCTCCCCTATCCTTGCTCCTTTTCCTTCTCTTCCCCTATCCTTGCTCCTTTTCCTTCTCTTCCCCTTCTCCTCTTTCTTCTCCTCTTCCCATTCTCCTTCTTTTCTCTCTCCTCCGCCATCCCTTCTCTTACTTCGAGCTCTTTCTAAAAATAGAGAATTCGAGGGAGGTGGGGCGAGGAGGAGGAGGTGGGGAGTGGGGGGAGAGTTAAGATACTTGTTGTCGTCGTTGTATTCGAGGACATCATCATCGTCATCGTCATCGTCGTCATACAGCCTCCGCTTTTGCTGCCGCCGCACCGATGCCGCCGCCGCCCCGACCCGACCAGATTGGGCTTAGGTGAATCTATAAATATAGAAGATTTATGGGTTCATTGTTAGCGCGCAAAAATACCGCGTCGCGTCGTACGTCACGGCGTTGCAGGACCTAAGGATATCTTCGGTGTAACAGGTTTGGTGTATATCATTGCATAATGCGAGCAGATTGAAGGAGGGAGGTTAGGGAGGGGCGGCGGCCGCAGAGGGAGGGAGGGACAGGAGGAATGGGGAGCGAGCTCATACTGTGATGTTTGAGAATTATACCAAGGGGGGAACAGGA
Organism: Penaeus japonicus; assembly: GCF_977035675.1. Taxonomy (NCBI): domain Eukaryota; kingdom Metazoa; phylum Arthropoda; class Malacostraca; order Decapoda; family Penaeidae; genus Penaeus; species Penaeus japonicus. Next base: position 3,908,485 of record NW_028234405.1, on the reverse strand, counting down.
TGTTCGCCGTCGGGTTGTTGGCGGCAACTTTAATTGGGTTAGGTCATGGTGCTTGTGTTAAAGGGCTTTCGAGCGCCCATGACATAAATACACGGCCAATTTATCGATAGGACTGCCCAGCGGTCAGGCGGGATGCGTGTGTGATCAGGTCACCGCAGACCGCGTCGCCCTCGTTAGGGTCGTCGGCGTGCCAGTGTCGCCATCTCGACAGAGACCTATGCGGTGACGGCACCGCTATCCTACAGATCCTAAGGAACCTTTGTTCATCGGCACCTCATCCCCAGCATCCTTTGCGTTTCATCAGCCCTTGGCTCTCGAAGCCTCTGATCCTTTAGCCCTATACCCCTCTTTAGCCCTTTGGTCTTGGAACCATGTGGCCCTTCACCCCTATGGCCCTTTATCGACGTGGCCCTTCGGAGAATTGCGCTGATAACGCACTGCCGCCGCCCGGCCTCAACCGGAGCTCTGGCGCGACGCAAAGTGTTCTGGAACAATACGAAAATGGCTGATAAGAGCCTACAGGATCTCCCGATGACCGAAAGCTATTTTGGGAAGCACAATGAGACAGGGGAATCGATCTCCGCCGCGGCTCACAGGCCCGGCCTTTGCTCTTGACCGAAGCGAACTTTTCTCCCGGGATAATTAATCTTCCATTTTCTTTCTTTTTGTGTGTGCGTCTTTCCTTCTTGTTCTGCGAAGAAAGCCATTAGGGAAATGTAGAAGGAAGTAGGTTTTCATGAAAGAGACTGCATCTTTCCTGTCATCTTTAATTTTGGGGACGTGATGTTTCTTTCTTTTGTTTATTTTTTTCTTGGTCTCAATCGCTATACTTATTTTTGAAAGCCTTCAGGAAACCCTTTTTACCTATTTAAAAAAAATGTACTTTGCCTCTAAACATTGTTTACGAGAGAGAGATGGCCAGATGGGGATTTCCGAATGCTAGTTTTATTAGCCTACTGTTTGATAATGGTAAAATGGACTGGAAAGTTGTGAAATGTTTTATTTACCTTATTTTTGGTTTCTTGTTTGTCTATTGCTTCGCTGGTTATCCCGACGGTTTGGGGAAGGGCGGGGGGGTTCTTTTTGCACAGTAATTTTAGAATTTTAGAGTTTGGAAGTTCAAGGGCATCTGTTTGCATGCTGTTTTTTTTGTTGCAGGTGCATGACGTTTGTGTGCGGCAGTGCTTTTTCCTTTTTCATAAACCCTTTTATTTCCTCCCTCCTTTTCATGTCTTCCCTGCTTCCTCCCTGCCTCCTTCCCTCCACCTCTGTCTCTCTCTCTCTTTCTTTGTATCTAACTCTCTCTCTTTCCTTCTCGAAGCATGTCACGGCAAGTTTGAAATTTTCGATGCTATGTTGGTGACGGCTTGGGAGGGGCGAATTTTCTGGAAGTGCCGCCACCTGTGACGCTGTGGCAAGGCGGAATGGAAGAGAAGGGGGTGGAGGGGGGTTATGTAAGCCCATCATCCGGGTTCGTGTATCACAAAGTATTGCTCTCTCCTTTTGTGTTCGCACTGCCGCCTCTCTCCTTCACAGGCGGAATGCGTTTGCTTTGCCGTTTGTTTTTAGGGGTTTGGGGTGGATGGGGGGATCGAGGATTGAGGGTTGAGGGTTGAGGGGAGAAGCGAAGGAGGGAAAGAGGGAAAGAAGACCGTGAAGTGACGAACAGAGAAGCCTGTAGAAAAGAAAGAAGAAGAAAACAAATGGAAGGATGGCGAGATTGTAGCAAGAAAAAGAACTAAAAGTTCAGAGATGCCCCTCAGTCCACAACTCTGTAATAAATGTATCAGATCAGTTTATTCGTCTGTGTGTAGAATGTTGATGTATGTTCTGAAGCAATTAATCATATGCTAATCAAAAACTCCAATCGGGGTGCAGACTGGGAGTGTGGACGTTGGAGATGGGGAGGATGGTGGAGCTTGCATGCCGGTGCTTGTACTAGAATCCATTCCTCATTAGCGTTTTTTTTTTCTTTTTTTCTCTTTGAGTCATGGTGCATTTGCCTTCGACTGTGCAGCCCGCAAGAAAAGAAGAGGCAGAGTGAAAGCCGAGCGCTAGACTGAGGCCGGCCTGATGAGGAGGGCGTTTCTTAATGCCGCAATGAGCAGCGGTATATCAGCGATATTTTATCCGGCCGAAGAGCGACAAATCAAGATATTTTCTGAGCTACAGAAGCCATGAATCAAGAGATTGTGGAGCCTAAATGATGGGTATCATTCAGTAGCACTGTGTCTGATCTCGGTTAATGCTACAGGAAGGAAAAACCTAGGCGCCCAATGTCAGACGAGGTCCAAGGGGTCGTTGGGTTCTCTCTCGTCCTGCTTGCTCTCTCTCTCTCTCGCGCCTGGAAGGACCTAAAAATAGGTACAGCCTTTGGTCGAGGGTGTTCTCTTGAGGCAAGGTGGGTTCAAGACTAATGTTCGGCCAAAAATAGACTTGCTTGCAGGTTCTTCGTCGGATTCCTCCCTCCCTCCCTGTCTCGTCCCCCACCTAGTGGAGGAGGGTGTCGATGTGCATGCCCCTTCAATTAGGCACGGGTGTGGGCTTTGGTATGGGGCATGGAAATGTAGCTTGTGATTTATTTATTTGGGGGGGCTAAGTGCGCTGTGGAAGTGGAAGACTGTAGTAAAATGGGGTATGAACTAGTAAAATGGGTAATTAGAAGAAAAATAAGAAGAAAATGGTGATGTGTCGTCTCAAATGACTGTTCTTTCTTCAGGTCTTCAGGTCATGCTTTTAGGGACGATGACAAGGGAAAACTGAAAAAAAAAATGTTTACGTCAGAAAAAAAATGTCTAGCTATTCTCTATACGATTTTATTCCTTTTAGTTGTTTTCAACGTTGCAATTGCACTCTTATGGTCACTATCACTACAGAAGGTCGTGTTTCTTAGAATTAGTTATATTGATGATAATGATACTGACGACTATTCTTGAGAATTTTGATCCTACCATTATATATCATCCTTGGTATCATATATATTGATACGTTGCGATATATATCATAGTGTGACATAACGAGATACACCAAATTTACATATGTTGATTCAGGACTTTTATTTATATATATATATCTATATACTGTGTGTGTCTGGATAAATATTTGTGTATATATAGCATTTATATATATATAGTATATATATTTTATATATACATACACAAACACAAACACACACAATGTATATACATATTTTTATATATTCATATATGTATACATGCACACATATGATATGTATATATATATAAATATATAGATATACACATATATGTATATGTGTGAATATATATGTAGATATATACATATATATTTATATATTTATAAATATGTATACATATATATATATAGTGTATATATGATATATATGCATATAATGATTATATATATATAATATATAACGTATATTTTTTCATATATGTATGTATGTATTTATATATAGTATATATTTATATATTTATTTATATTTATATGTATAGATATTATATTTAGTGTGTATATGATATTTATAGATATGTGTCTGTATGTTTGTATACATACGGTTATTCATATATATATGTATCTATATAAACATATATATTTATGCATATATATGATTTATATATACATATACACACGCATGCATGTATATATATGTATATATATATATTTACTTGTAATATATGTATATTATATATATATATATTTGTCCATATATATAATGTATATATACATATACACACGCATGCATATATATGTATATATATACATATATATGTATATATATGTGTGTCTGTGTGTGCGCGTAAATATATGTGTATATATGTATTAAATATATACAAATATAATGTATGTACATTTGAATATGGATAGAAAAATAGATTGATATTAGAAAGAAAACGGAAAATGAGTAAAGATGAAAATATGAAAAAAACGAATGGAATGAAATATGTACCCGAATTGGAAGAAAAGAAAAGGCGTTGGGAAGCAGAAGAACGCCAAAGACTATTACGTTGTGGTGAAAGAGTCAGAAGAAGATAAAGAAGAGGGAGAAATGGTGTGAAATTTAGGTCCATCGTTTTGCTCGCCTTCGCCAAACAGCCCATCCATGAGTCGAGGCAATCAGTCCTGTCTTGCGCTGAAGAACTCGGATCGTAAGCTTATCCCTTCGTTTTCTGTTGGACAAGAGGTATGTGACACGTAGTAAAAGGGAACATGCGAATCAAGTTGGCGGAAATGTGTTTATAAAATGAGCAAGGACAATGAATTTACTTGCGTCTTTACAGGATCCCACTCTCTGTCGTACCCTTCTACATTTACCCTCAGCAGCAGCATAGTTGAAAAAATGTAATTAATTAGTAAAGGGGAAGCGTAAATACCGTAAGCCATTTTTCAGGCTACCCGAATAACTCCTCGCCTCCATTTTAATAAGGAACTGATAGTGTGATGATTATTATCGTTGTCATACTCTTTCACGTTAACAACGGCACGTGGAACATTTATTGGATAATGTTTAACTAAGTGTGGTTAAAGGAGTTCATAGAGAGAAGCTTTTAGAAAGCTTCTGTTGAGTTGATTGCTCACTTTACCCTCGTTGTAGAGCAACTAAACATGAATAACATAGGAATGTTAATTCGCCCTTTAGTACAGCACTGCTATTTTATCTGTCAATGCGAGTACACAGCGTACAGTATCATTCCATATCTCTCTCAACCAATTGGTTTCCCGGTTGAGAATTAGTCTTTAGAGCGAAGAGTCGCTGCACAAACCCCCACCGCCTTTTTTTTTTAATATTTTTTTACCGCTCCTTCCCCACCCAACACCCAACCCCGCCTGCTCCTTAGTGTTTGTCACTCATGGGACCCTGACCTTGCCCTTCTTATCAGCGCCTTGGCTGAGTGCCGGTCGCGAGCCTAGCAACGGCGCCTCCGCTGCCAATTCTGTGATACGCAGTCTTTCCTTACGGCGTGGAAGGGGTGCGGATGCGGCGGCTTGTTTCGCTTTCCTGCGTCGTCGACGTCTCTGTTTTATATTTCACCGATTTACTGATTTTTAGAATTAGTATGTTTATTCCTGTTTAGTATTTGCTGCTGCGCTCTTCTTCATACTATTGTTATTATTATCATTATTATCATCATTATTATTCTGTAGTTAGTAGTCGTATCAGTCTGTGTTGCTTTTTATTCTTATCATCATTGTTATTGTTATATATATATTTTTGAATTATAAACTTCATCATTATTATTATTAAATAGTGTGTTTGTGTGTGTCTGTGTGTGCTCACGCGCTGGCGTTTGTGTGTGTGTTAAAAACGAGCGTTTTCGGGGCGTTTGTCGCCGTGGGCGGTCGTTGTGCTGTCCTAGGGCTCGCGGTGGCAAATGCGCGTGATTCCTGTGCAAACGGCTCCAAAACATGCGAGCGTATTATCGACGTTTTTTACAGGTATGTCGACTGTAGTTGTTGCAACGGTTGTGAAGGATTTTGTCTGTATAGACGAACAGCCTTGCGCTGGAAAGGAAATTATGACCCTGGAAATATGTCGTATCAGTTTTCTTTCTATGAAAAGGGTCTGGTATCTTCATAAGAGCAATGCTTGTAAAATTCTCCGGGAGAGTTATCGTGTCATCAGAATACGACCAGAAAGGGAATTGTATACGCCATCTCTTGCATATCTTATCAGTCTGTGCTAAATCTCGTACGTATTAAATGCACATCCATCTTGAGACTCGGTTGGGGTGGGAGGGGGGTAAAGGCTTTACTGATAACCTGATTGCTTTTTTAAAAAACACAGATAATTTTATCAGCATTATCACATGCTAATAATAGGTAGTGGCAGTGATAAGTTATTGGGCAAAAACAGTGTCTCTGCTAATGACTGAATTAGAGATGTGCCCCTAAAGAGAACTGAATAAGTAGACACACTGGGTGATCTGCTGATAACGAAATAACTGTGGCTCCGTTGATGACTGGATAGGTAGAAACTATTGCTCTACTAATAACTTAATAGGTAGTGACGTGGCTCAGCTGACGACTCGATTGGTCAAGATAGTGGCTCTGCAGAGAATTCGATAAGTAGAGAATCGAAAAGTAGCAGAATATGGGGGAATTTCTTTTCTCCCTTTTATCAACGCGGTAGAGACCTTCACTCGATATGCAAAGCCCGTGGCCCCTGCGCATACCCATTGAACCCGAAGGTCTCGGACCCTTTAGTGTATGGCGACCTCCTCTGGCCTCGCGCGCATTAGTGGCTCCGCGTGTCCCGCACAGAGACTCTCTTGCGTACAGCCGCAAATTACGGGCTATTAACCACGGCTGGTGGCACGGCCGGATCTTTTAGGATTGCTAAATGGACAAATGGATTCTGAAAAATGTTATTAAACAGCGGGGTGACCTCCGTTTGCATATGTATCATCTGAGACGGGCACTTGGGGCGGCGAAGGAATCTGTGGCAGCACAGCGTGCACATGGCCACGCCGCCCACAGGGAGGCAGCCGGTGGCCTCAGGGACAGATGCCGAACGGTGGAGCGATAAGGAGGGGAAAGGTGCTCTTTCTCTCTCTCTCTTTATCTCTTTTTCTTTCTTTCCAGTGTCTAGGGACTTTGCATTTGCTAGGAACATCAAAGCCATATCAAGAAAGTTTCTCAGAATGAATTGTACAGAGAGAGAGAGTGAGAGAGAGATTCGTGTCGATATCCCTTTGTGGAATAAGCTTTCCTAATCTATTTGAACGAAACAGCTAAGTAGATTGGATGTTGAAAATGACTTGCGTTATGCCTCTCCAAGCACACCTTTAGGTATCGAAGAATTAACGAAGAAAAAGAGATCACAGGTGATTCATTGTTTGTAATCTTCATCAGAAAAAATATATATACGGCAAAACTGAAATTAAGATCCAGTTGCCATTTTTAAAGTTTCAGTAGATATTATCAAAGTACATTTATGTATATCTATTAATAAAAAAATAAAAAAAAAAATCAGAAATAAATGCATGTTTAGAATGCACCCTTTGATTCAGACAATTTTGGAAAGGGGGGGGGGGGAGTAACATGGGTCTAAAGAAGTTTGAGAATCACTGTTACAGAACAATATTTGGAGAACCAAGTGATTTCAGTGATATCTTTGAACAGGTTAGGAAATTTGACGGAATTCTATGTGTGGGAGAGTCACCCCAACCCCCTTTGATGCGATGTGTGGAGAGAGATAGAGAGAGAGAGAGGGGGGGGGTGCATGCGTGTGTGTGTCAGTTAGTGTTATTTTACTATGTTACTGACATTTATATATTACCTAATGGTTTAGCTAAATCATAATCCATCTCTATATATGTATCCATTGTAAAACTAGTCAAGTACCTTTCAAGAGAGCATTCTGCCCTCAAAAGGCTCAGCCAAACCCTATACGCATTATATTGCATTTTTTTTTATTATTTTATTATTTATCTATTTATGTATTTTATTTTTTGGTTAAATAGATTGTCTGAATTTGAATCTGACAAACCTATTGAATTCAAACGCACTGCATGTAGGTATGTAATGAAGTAGAAAGGTGTATTAAAGAATAAAAAATTTATGATTAGAATATATACAACTAAGAGCAAGTCTAGATAGTTTACACCACTATGTCCATAATTATCAAAAAAAACGCGAGCCACGCAAACATGCCCGTTATTTCTGTCCAGGCTATTCATTGAGGAGTCTCCAGGCCTTTGCTGATTGTGCTACACTTGAAGCCAGCAATGACTGTTGATCGTTTAGTTCGTGTCATGACTGGGGAATCCAGTCTGGCCTCCTTCCAATACATATTGATTCAAGCTCGCCTCTCCGGGCAGCATTGTTTGCACTGGGACTGTGACGAGGAGAAGGGTTAGGGGGTGTATGAGCAGAGTCCAAGGAAGAAGAGCGCTCCTTTAAGGCTTCCGCTGGGGTTTCCTGCGAGGTTCCTTATCCGGAGGGGGTGAGGGTTGGGTGGTGGGGAGTGGGGGGCATGTGTGTGGTGTCGGTTGTTTTTTTGCGTCTTGGATTCCATCTCGGAAAACGCGATAGGGAGAGGAGGAGAGGGAAGAGGAAGGAAAGGGTAAAGCTAGGACTCAAGCATCGTCGCGGAGGGCAGGCAGGAATCGACTGGGGGGATCGAGCGGCGGACGTAGAAGGAGCGAGCGAGCGAGCGAGCGGGAGGGCGTCGGAGGAGCGTACGTAGGCAGCGCTCAGAGGCGTAAATTAACCCTCGCGTCCAGCGCCTTATCGGGATCCGAGGGTACGAGGGAGGGAGAGAGGGAGGGAGGGGAGGGGAGGGGAGGTAACTAATGTATATATGTATGTGTGTTTTGTGGCTATATATGCATGTGCGTGTGCGTACGTGTGCATGTACGCGGTGACTGCGTGGGGGGATAGAAGCGGAGGGCGGAGAGGGTAAAGGGGGACGTGATGAAGTATAGTTCCAAAGCGCGTTGCTGTTTGCTTTTCCTTCTGGTGCGGCGCGTCGTGCTTTTGGATGGATCCCCAGTCATCATTCGTTGCAAAGGCGTCTCTTGTCATGGCGTTAGGTTGCAGCTTGCGAGGAGGGACTGAGTGAATGTATGTGTGTGTAAGAGAGAGAGAGAGGGAGGGAGACAGACAGAGAGGGAGAGAGAGAGGGAGACAGACAGAGAGAGAGAGGGAGGGAGACAGACAGAGAGAGGGAGAGAGAGAGAGAGGGAGACAGACAGAGAGAGAGAGGGAGAGAGAGAGACAGAGGGAGGGAGACAGACAGAGAGAGGGAGAGAGAGAGGGAGACAGAGAGAGGCAGAGAGAGAGAGAGAGGGAGACAGACAGACAGAGAGAGAGAGGGAGAGAGAGAGAGAGATGCATGCAGTAATACGCGTACAGTTATTCTTCTTATCGTTCAGGTTTGCAATATCCTGTGCATCCTGCCGATCTTGGCTAGGACATCATCGCCAGCGTTGTCACTTGACGCAGCCATATATACAAATACATCCCGTGTGAGATTAAACATCGTTTATCGAACTTTGCAGTTAAGCTTTTAATCCTCATCCTAATCCTTTAATTCAACACGTAAATCGCATCTCAATCTCAGGCAGAGAGAAGGAAAGAGAGTTGGGGAGGACGTATGGTTGAGATGTAACCTTTATTACGGATGGAAGGCAAAAACATGCCGTGAAGGTTGTAATATAGCTATCTAGCTTGACGACTAGTACGGTACGGAAGAGGTGTCAAAGGGGAATGTAGGTAGGGTAGGGTGAGTCAGTCGTCTGTCAAGACTGTGTCAGCTTACGTGTCACGGGAATTCCGATATTTACAATAGGGCAAGTATGCATATAAATGTGTGTATATATATATATATATATATATATATATATATATATATATATATATATATATATATATGCATACATACACAAGAAAAGACATGTTATATTTATATATATATGTATATATAAATATTTATATATACATATATATGTGTTTATATGTATATACATACATACATATATATACATATATGTACTGTGTGTATATATATATATAATGTATGTATGTATATGTGCATGTTTATATATGATAACTATCCCCCTCTCTCTATCTCTCTCTTTATGAATAAATAAACATATATATGTATATATGTATATGAATTTATATATTTGTTTATTTATATATATATAATGACTCAATATTTATATCTATGTATATAGATGTACACACACATATACACACATTGGTTTATATATGGTTATATGTACATATACATGTATGTATATGCATTTGTATATATGTATGCTTATATATGTGTGCATTTGAAAATATGTATATATACATATATATATATATATACATTTTAATATATGTATATATACACATATTTATGTATGCATATATTTGTATATATATATACGTATATATACATATATATTGGTATATATACATATATGTATGTATATGTATATTTATATGTATGATGTCTTCCCTTCCCCCTCTCTCTTTCTTATTGCATTTTAAGATTATTCTTTGTTTTAGATTTAGCTTCATTTGATAATATTTCAATGTATTTATGAATGGATCATAAATATTCAACAGTATTGACCGATTGTTTTGAAAAGCTATCGAAATGAAACGTGGCTCAGCGTGTCCATAGAATTGTTCAGAACGCAATACAGCATCATAACATAACATTCACTGGGTGTATTTTGATTTGCAAAGGAAAATAGAGGTCGGATAGCTTGCGAAAAATAAAAAAAAAGAAAAAAAGAAAAAAAAGCGTTAGTCTGATAGCGGTAACCAAAGATTTTTTTTTTTAAAGAATATTACAGAAAAGCCAACTGGGCAGTGCAAATGGAATAGAAAAGGGGGGAGGGGGGGGGGCAGGGCAAAGGAATGAACAAGAGGTTGAAAGACGCTGGGAGTTTGAAGGTTATGGTGGCTCTGCATCTCTCTCTCTCTCTCTTATTCCATTTAACTCATTTTTTACCCCTTTTCTTCCCTATTCTCTCCCTCTCGCATTACCTCACATATCCTCCTTCTCTCCCCACCCCTTTACTCTCTCATTCCCTTCCCTCTCTTGCCTTTTACGCAATATGTTTATTGTGTATATATGTATATATATATGTATATATATAATATGTATATATATGTATATATGTATACATATACATTTACATACACATACATACATATATACACACCAATAGCTCCGAACCAGAGGGACACAAGCACCATTCCACCCGATTTTTTCCCATATTCTTATTATGACAGTGTATAATTTCGACCAGAAGGACTTTTAAAAAATCATGTTGTAATTTCCTTCTGTTTTCGACCAGGACGACCCTGTGGGTTTGGGATCGTTGACTTGGGATTAGGCACTCGTAAGCGATGATGACCTTTGGGATTCGGGATTTGATATGTTCGGAGACTGCTATTGTTGCATCATTATGTTTCTGCATTCTGTTATTCTTTATATGTGTTGTCCGAAGCTATGATGTCGTAGTGTTCCAGAAGTCACACTCACTGCCTCTGCGCGGACACTCACGCTCGGTACTTGGAAGCGTTAAAGTCTCCGGCGGCCGGCTGTGAGGAATGTTTGGGATAAACATACATGTGTGTGTATGAATACATACGTATAGGTTATGAAGTATATGTATATTTACTTATATTCATATTTATATTTATATGATTGATCTACCTACCAATCTATCCATCACTTTGTCTGTCTACACACATACATGCATACATACATACACACATGCACATATACATACACATACACACATGCATACATACACACATACACACATACATACACACACAGATGAGGACTGAGCTGGGCTTTTCCCCGCCCCGCATCCCGTAACCCATGTTTTCATACCAAGACTTTAAGCCCTGGGCTCCCCGGCCTCCCATCTAACGCTCAGAAGACTCGGGGCAACGTCTGTACCTCATACCCTCGCTCTCTCTCCCTCTCTCCCTCCCTCTCCCTCTCTCTCCCTCCCTCCTACTATCTCTCAGACTTTCTGGCTACCCTCCTGCTCCTCCTCCTCCTTCTCCTCCTTTCTCCCTCCCCCCCACAGTCGCCATATTTTTTTTACAACCTCTCCATTAACGCCATTGTATCTTGCAGGTGAGTGTCTTGCGATCTGCATCATCGACGCGAGGCTTTTGGCCCGGCCGGCCAGGTGAGTGCAAATCCTGATGTTGCCCAATTAGTCTATATATACACTCTCGCACCTTGATGCGACCGCGCCCCTTGCTTCTTTCCTATCCCCTCTCCCTATTCTCCTAACCTCTTTTTTTTCCCACTTCTCTCCTCTCTCCTCATTTCCTGCCCCACGTCCCCTTCTTATCTCCCATCCCCTTGCATCTGTCCTTTCTTCTCCCTTCTCCTCTACTCTTTACTTGTTTTTTTCCTTTACTTGTTCTGTCCCCTCCCCCCCCTTCTCATCTCCCATCCCCTTGCTTCTTTCGTCACCCTTTCCCCTTCTCTTCCCCCTCTTCCCCATCTCTCTTCTTTCTTCCTTCCCTATCTCTCCTCTTTCCCTGCCCTTTCTTCATTTCCCTGTCCCCTCCCTTCTTCTAATCTCCCATCCCTTTGCTTCTTGCATCACCCCTCCCTTCCCCTTCCCCCCCTCCTCCTTCCTCTTCTCTCCTCTCTCCGTGTCCTCTCCTCCCCGTCTCGTCTCACCTCCCATCCCCTTCCCATCTCCCCCCCTCCCCCATATCTCCCTCTCCCTCTCCCGCTCCGAGCGTCCCCTTTCTACGCCCCCCCCCCCCCCCAAGAACGTTTGATTGCGGTGTATCCGTGGGCACCTCGCGCCGTCCTTCGTAGGAAAGGAGGAAAAAGTCGAGCGTGGAAGCCTAATGACCTGGCGCCATTGTGCATTGTATGGGGCGGGCGCGGTAGCTGCTGCTTGATGACATGGCTTTGTTGCCGCGATAAGGATAAGGAAAAGAACTCAAATAAGAAAGGCAGAGGCGCAGAAGAAAAGAAGGGCGCCTTTTGCTGCTTCTCTGGCCGTCCCCCCCCTGTCTGTTCCGTCCGTTTTTCTGTCCGTGTGTCCTCCGTCCGTCCGGCTGACCACCCAGAGAGTTTCGTTTCTCCGTATCCGCCCACTCAGAGAGGCTTCATGACGCTTCATCTGACGTTCCCTGAAGGCGTCTTTTGTTACTAAGCAGGGAAACGCCGAGGCGAATTTTTGTCTCCCAACTCTCCCTTGAGGCTTTGCTATTTATTACAGTTATTTGGACACCGGTTGGCCCGCAGCGGCGAAGTTCGTGCGTCAGTCACAAGCAACACTCTTGATGTAGTCTCTGTTGAGGTGCTACCGAGAAGGGAGACTCTCCGCCGAGGCCGCTCGTGGATACGAACGGAGGCGTCGGGCCATGATAGAGGAATTGATAGAACCGCCCTTGAATTGAAGGAGTACCTGGACTAGGAAATGGTTACCAAGTTGACCCTTTTTCACTTCAGGTGCCTAGAAACATGGCCGCCTTCCCCCGGACGCGATGGGACATGGAGATGGATTAGGGCCTTTTGTCTGGCGGCTGACGCGGCCCGAGGCCTCGGGTGCCAGCGACGTTGATGGTAGGGGGTGGCGGGCGGGACAAGGGATAAAGGGAAAGAGAGAGAGGAATGGGACCTACTGAAGGACCGGAGAGTTTGGTTTCACAGGGACCCGGTTCTAGCTGAAGCCGGAGACGAGGTCCTTCTTACCCGCTGGTGGAGGCGCTGGGGAGACGCAGCGGCCGTCGAGGCAAAAAACGGGGATCAGATAAGCCGGCGGGAGCCATCATTATTTTTAGAAGCTGATAAGGGCCTCCGCTGCCCCGATCCGACTATTTTTAGCCTCTCTCTCTCTCTCTGTCTCTCTCTCTCTCTCGTTAGAGCTGTATCAAAGCCTCGATTTTTGTTTATGGGGGGGAGGGGGGAGGCTGAGCGGGCGCTTTGCTTATTTGGTTGCTTGTCTGCCTGCTTGTTGATGGTCTTGTTGGTGCACCTGGAGACGTTGAGGTTGTGAAACTATCATGCGACCATTTGTTCATGTATGTGTGTGTGTGTGAGCGTACGTACGTGTGTTTGAGCGTGGAGTGCCAACACACAAGCTTCCGCGTTTGCTTGCGTGTGAGCGATCGCGTGTTGTGTGTAGAGGACTTTATTCCTTGGACATTTTATGCTTTGGAAGTTAGATGACGTGCAAACTCTGCTTGCGTGTGCCTATTCCGGGAGGGTGCGCTATGTTTAGCACCGGAGGCTGTGGCTAATGCGTCGGTGTTATCCGAATTTCTCCTCTTTTTATCCGTTTTTCCCCCGCTTTAATCTTTGAGTTTAGCGAGGGAAATGGGGTGGTGGCAGTACGGCGAAATCTGCTCTGAATTATAGCCGCCGAGGCAATCGGGGCCGCGAGGAGGGTCGATTTCTATCATTTCCTCGCGAGAAATAAGTTGGCCTTCTGTCTGTGTGTTTTTGGTGTGTGTGTGTGTGTGTGTGGGCGCGAGTTTACTTTGAGACGAGTGTTTTTTTTTAAAGATAGAAGCAGTAAGAGAAATTCTAACATGATCATGGTTATATATATTCTGAAAATGCAACAATTTCGCACGAGAAGCGACATTATCAATTTGTTTTTGAAAGCATGAAGAGGCTGAGAAAAAAATATAAAGCAACGATCATAATGGTTATCGGTGATGCTTGAATCTTTATTCTGGTTTTTATTTTTATCAATTTGAAAGTCAATGTTATTGGTAATGATAACTAGGAAGTTATCATCATATGATAATTCTTGTAACCTTTTGTAGTGTAACTATTTTCTTATCATTATTGTAATGATAATTGCTGGTACTACTACCTGTAAGATTTGTATTACTTTTCATGAATTGTGATTGCAATGATCAATTGAACTCGTAGTCGAAATATCAGAGTAATCCTTTGTAATATTCATAATAATAATAGTAATAATAATGATAATAATAATAATAATACTAATAATAAAAATCGGCTAGGGAAAAAAACGAAGCATTTCAAGAAGGAGAGGAGAGTGTAGCCAGTGGGTTGAGGGAGAGACGAAGGGAGAGGGAGGAAAGGGGAAGAAGGAGAATAAGGAGGAGGAGGAGGAGAAAGAGAAAGAGGGGAGAGAGAACCGATGCCAAAGAGTATAGGCGTCGTCGTTTCCCAGTAGGTAGGGGGTAAGATGAGGGTGGGGGTGGAGAAGAAGAAGAAGAAGAAGGAAAAGAAGAAGAAGAAATAGGAGAAGGAAGAGGAGAAGAAGGGTAGGGATGGGGGTGGGGGAGAGGCTAGGGAAAATGCTGGCGTTTGTTCAGAAGAACTTGTTCACCTGCAGGAGGGTTGTTATTGCTCTAAGGAGAGGTACGTATGTGTGTGCGTTCGTGCGTCCGTTCGTGCGTTCAGGAATAGGATATTGAAGTGGTAATAGAGATGTGGTTAGAGAGAGGAGAGGAGGCGATGATGATGATGAGGAGGAAGAAGAAGAAGAAGAAGAAGAAGAAGAGGAGGAGGAGGAGGTGGAGGTGGATGATGATGATGAGGAGGTGGATGATGATGATGATGATGATGATGATGATGAGGAGGAGGAGGAGGAGGAGGAAGAAGATGATGATGAAAGTGCATATATGAGAGGAAGATTAAAAGGACGAGAAGGAGAAGTAGAAGAAGTAGAAGTAGAAGTAGAAGAAGGAGAAAGAGAAGAACGATTAGGAGGGCGAAGAGGAAGGAAGTCAACCCAGAGGCAGATGTGGAGGAGGTGATGGCGTCCGTAATATATGTTATAATATATATATATATGTTATAATAATACATAATATATGTTATAATATGGTGTTATGATATGATTTGATTGTTAATCGCGACGGCGGCGTTATTATTATTATTATTATTATTATTATTATTTTAATAATTCAACTTTTCTTACGGTATTGTTTTTATCAATAATTTTGTATCGAGGTATTTTTATGCACGCTGTTTTATTATTATTATTTTTTTTTGCTTTCAACTTTTCTTACGGCATTGTTTTTATTTATGATTTTGTATCGAGGTATTTTTATGCACGCTGTTTTATTTTATTTTATTTATTTTTATTCTTATTTTTTATTTTTTTGCTTTGTGACTTGTGCGTGTCTGCCGTTGAGTCCCCGGTAGGACCTTGATACTGCGAAGAACGCCTTTTGAAATGTCGTGAGTGACGTCTTTTCGATGTCTGTAAGATTCTTCAGCTGTTTTTGTTGTTGGAACTTTTATTGTTCTTGTTGATGTTGTTGTTGCTGTTGCTGTTATCGCCATGGATGGTGGTATTGTTATTGTTGTTTTTATTATTATTGTTATTATTATCATCATGATAGTTACTATTATTGTTTTGTTTAATTTTGTTGCTTTTGTTATAATCATCGTTATTTTTATTTTATCATTATTATTATTAATTATTATTATTATGATTATTGCTTATTATTATTATTGTTATTATTAATATCATTATTATTATTATTATTGTTATTATTACTAATACTACTATTACTATTACTATTGTTATTGTTGCTATTTTGTTACTACTACTACTATTGTTATTGTTATTTTTATTTTTATTTTTACTTTCATCATTATTATTATTAGTATGATTGTTGATATCAATATCATTACTCTCATTAGCAGTGTCTTTTCATCTGTCTTCACCTCCTCGGCAGCCATGCTCTTATTAAACGAGATTGCCTTAATTGCTCGAGATATCATCGATGGCCATGATAGCGGGCGCCAATCAGACATGCATATATTTTGATGCATTGCTGCGGGCGTGCGGGCGTGTCATCGGAGTCGGCGGCAAGCACAAGGCATCGTCTGTGAGGCTCGAGTCGTAAATAACCCTCGAGTGTGACAGGGTGACATATGAGCGCCTCCGCCTCCGCCCCCGCCGCCCCCGCCACCTGCGCCCGCCACCGCCCACACCCGCACCCCTTGGTGACGAATGCTTTCCAGGGCGGGGGCGGTGGGAGGCAATAGAGGGCGGGGATGGAAGGGAAGACACGCACACGCACATGCATACGCACACACACACATACACATACACATATATACACATATATACACATATATACACACATTTCTTTGCTACTACACCCTGACTGTCTAAATGCAACTGGATTGATAAACCATCGCGCGTACACCAGAAAAAGACATTATACGCTTACGCTATTGGCTGAATCAGGTGAGAAATTACCTCTCATATTAAGGAGAAAACGTGTTTTTCTTATATAATAATGATACATATTTCTGACCCGGCGAGTGTACCCTGATTTTCTTTTCTTTTTTAATTCTTTTATTTTTCATTTTTTTTATTTTATTTTTTATTCGGTTTTATGTTCTTCGAGTACGACATTCTCCCTGACATGTATGATGTTCTTTTACCAGTTTCTTTCCGTCTGTAACTGCTTTGTGTTTTTTTTATATATGTAATAGTCTTCCTCACTCCTCACTGTGATACTGTGTGGATATATATATATCTTTTTTTTTTTGAAACTGGTATTATATGTATGCCAAGTGTCATTGGAAGATTAGTTATCTTTACTGTGCATGACGATAGTTCTTTTTTTCTTTTTCTTTCTTTCTTTTTTTTAAAGTGAGGACGATTGTCAGATATTTTTATCGGCTGACTTTTTTTTCTTGCTTTTGATAGATTTCCTAGAACGGACTCAAAGTTGATTTTGTCGTAAGTTAGATAGGTTTGTGTGTGTGTGTGTTTGTTAGATAGGTTTGTGTGTGTGTGTGTTTGTATTTGTTAGATAGGTTTGTGTGTGTGTGTGTGTTAGATAGGTTTGTGTGTGTGTGTGTTTGTTAGATAGGTTTGTGTGTGTGTGTTTGTTAGATAGGTTTGTGTGTGTGTGTTTGTTAGATAGGTTTGTGTGTGTGTGTTTGTTAGATAGGTTTATGTGTGTGTGTTTGTTAGATAGGTTTGTGTGTGTGTTTGTTAGATAGGTTTATGTGTGTGTGTTAGATAGGTTTGTGTGTGTGTGTTTGTTAGATAGGTTTGTGTGTGTGTGTTTGTTAGATAGGTTTGTGTGTGTGTGTTTGTTAGATAGGTTTGTGTGTGTGTTTGTTAGATAGGTTTGTGTGTGTGTTTGTTTGTTAGATAGGTTTATGTGTGTGTGTGTTTGTTAGATAGGTTTGTGTGTGTGTTTGTTTGATAGGTTTGTGTGTGTGTTTGTATGTGTATGTTTGTTTGTTTGTGTTTTTGTAAAGCAGTCCGCCGTGCTTGGGAGGTCGTACTGTCTCTATGTCTCTCCTCAGATGGTGTCATGCTCCGTCACACATGGCGAGAGTCGCATTTGAAGCCTTGGACTAATTCATGGCAGTGTTTTCGCTGGGAAGGGGGGGTCGATAGAGCACTCGAGGGAGTTATCAAGTCAGATGGGCGAATGTAAACAAACACTGTTACTGAAGTGAGTCGGTTGCTTAGCTCTACAAATTGGGTGGGAGAAGAGAAAATAAGAGAAGAGAAGAGAAGAAAATTGTTGAAGATGCTTCTTTGTTTGGCTTGGTGCTACGTGCAATATTCCCAGCCTTCTTACAATGTCTACGTAGTTCATGATGACGAGACACGTTGGGCGAAATCGTAAGAATAGTACCTGTCCCATCCCGTCCCATCCCATCCCATCCCATCCCGTCCCATCCCATCACTCAAACTCTGGGCTGGAAAGTACTGCATATTTAAGATGGAAATATGAACATTTCCCCCATAACGTCTTACTTTTCTTATAGTTTGCTATGGTTGTTTATTAGGATAGCTGCGATTATAAATAAAATCCAAGATGTTTATGATGTTCAGATTGAAGATTTTTATTTTCTAGCTGCATTTCCAGTGAAGACGCGTGCAAGAAGTTAGTTGTATGTTGTATCTTTACTTTTCTGTCTATTATTGTCTAAAGAACGGTCAGCTGCTTTTGAAACGTGTATCATCTTTCTACTTAAATGAGAAATCAGGGTATTCGATTTTTTTTTTTTTCTATTATCTCTTTAAGTGATTTATTACCTATTTTTGTTAGTCACAAAATCAAAACTAGAAGTGTCAAAAAGATGGAAGATATTAGAAACTCATCCGACATCCTGCCTCCCAATATTATTAAGCAAGTATGTTAGGTGTCCGGCCCTACCACTAATTGGCTGGATTCGAGTGTGCATCCGTGTTGCATCCGGTTCAAATCGTCTCGTCTCTCCTGTGCAACTGCTTATGCGATAAACGTCTGTAAAATAATAGTAAGAAAGAAAAAAAAAATCTGTGGAGACTGCACTCGTCAGTCCTTGGTTGAATTTATGGCTTTAAGTGGAGGTCATTCGGTACAGTTAACGGCCTTATTTTTAGCGTTTTTTTTATTTTTTGTTTCTGTTTTATTTTAAGACGCTTTATCATACCGCAAGGGTAGGGATTTATTGGCCGATTATCTTGAGAAAGATTATCTTCCTTTCCGAGAGGTAACGTCCCTACGCCTAGGTTGACTGTGAATGGGGAGGGGGTGGGGTTGGGTGGGGGTTGACGTCTGATGTAAACAAAGATGGCGGAAGATCTCGTCGATGTGTCTGTCGAGTTTGAAATGTTGTAATTGTGTCGCTTGTGTCTGCGTTATTCTGTGATTGATATCGAATTACATGAATCAGGAGTCATGGAAATGTTTAAATATGTCTTCTTTGGAGAAGAAAGAATTTTGAAAAGCCTTTTTTTTTTTGTGTGTAGTGGTAGTGGGTTTTGAATGAATTTTAAAGGTAAATAAAAAAAAAGGACAGACATCAAGGCCGAAAGCGAGTGAATGAATATCGATATATTATTTTTTTTCTAGTGAAGGAAATGGCCAATGATTGATAAATTCGACATCGAAGACATACAACCTTTTTTTTCCCCATTTATAATAACTTCACGGAAACTTATTTTGAAGGGCATTTTTTTTTTCTTTCTTTCTTTTCTTGTAGCGAAGGCGACACTTCGGGCGAGGTGGGTTGCCTTCATGTGACAGGCAACGGACAGAAAGTGATCGGGACGGTGGTTGGTGGTCTTACCTCCCCTACAAGGACCAGCACATTTAATATACGTACATACATACAATATATATATATATATATATATATATATATATAGAGAGAGAGAGAGAGAGAGAGGGAGGCTTACAGTCACAGTCACGCACACGGACATACATACACATACACCCACGCACACACGCACACACACACACATGCACACACACACAAACACACGTATGTATGTATGTATATATATATATGCAGACATGCATCCTAAGATCCATATTCTCCCCCAGTTGAACAATTCGGATTACGAGACAACCCCCCCCCCCCCCAAATGCCACCGTTAGTTGAAAATGTCATCATGTTCCACTAATCTGTTTTCGTTGCAAGGATTTCCAAGGATTCAATGCGTCCCCGAGAGATGGTACTTTTTCAACGTAAAGTAAAACACACTAAAGCTGCCGTTTATTTAGGGTAGAGCTTATGAATGGCATTTGTTTTATTTATTTATTTTTTTATTTTTTTTTTATTTTTTTTTTATTTTTTTATTTTTTTTTTCCTTATACATGGTATTTATGTGTTTGTTATGTTATCTGAGTGTAAGTTTGATTAGACGGCGGTGTTTCGTTGTATGAATCGATTGGATGGCGGCGGTGTGCGATGGGCCCCTTGTTTGTTTGTCCTTGTTTACGTTTTGTTGGCATTCGTTGTGTTCGTTCGTTTCTGTTCTACGGGGCTGGGATGCGGGTTTGTTTGTTATTTTGTGTTGTTGGTGTGTTTGGTTGGTTGGTTGTTTTGTTGTGGGGTTGAGTTTGTGGTTGCGTTTTTTTTTTCTTATTGGTATGAATTGTATTCATAGATGTATGTGTGTGTATGTGTATATATATATATATATATATATATATATATATATATATATATATGTATGTATGTATGTATATATATACATACATATACATATATATACATATATATAGATATATACATATATATACATATACATATACATATAGATATAGATATGTGTACATATATATATTTATATATCTGTGTGCGTGTGCGTGTGCGTGCGTGCGTTTGTATTAATGTGCTTGGCAGTATTGGACACATTCATATATGTTTGTATACATATATTAATGTGTGCGTGTTTGTTTATTTGTTTGTGGGGTGCGAGTTGCGAGTTGCGTGCGGGCTCGACCAGGTGAGTCAGGTGTGCGAGGTGTGGCCGGCGATGGTATCGGGTGCGCGGGCGAGGCTGACCTGCTGCCGGGCTCGCCCACACGCCCACTGACAGTCAGGATCAAAACAATATTGTCTCGTGTCCTCCCCGACTGGTTGCTGTATGGATGGCTCTGCTGCCTCGCGCCTCGGTGGGATGCGCGGGGGGGGGGGGGGGAGAAGGCGCTTCTGCTCGGGTTCTGAGCACGTCTCGCTTCCTCACTCGCTCGCTCGCTCGCTCTAACTCACACACGCACACGCACGCGCACACACACACGCACACACACACACACACATACACATACACATACATACATTCATTCGTTCTTTCTCTCTTTCTCTTACTCTCTCCCTTTCTATCTCCCCCTTTCTCACACACACACAAACACAAACAAACACACACACATACACACACAATAGACACGCACACACACACATTTACTTGCACATTTGAGTGTGTGTGTGTGTGTGTGTCCGCGTGCATGTATTTACCTCCGATATTTTCCTTGAACATTTCCTCTCTTCCTCTTCGTTTACCGCTTCTATTCCCATTCTTCCCTCTGTTCTTCTCATTCCTCTCCTGGATTATTCCTCCTTACCCCTTACCCCTTACCCTTCCTCCTTCCCCCTTACCCTTTCCTCCTTCCCCCTTCCCCCT
This sequence comes from Penaeus japonicus, assembly GCF_977035675.1. NCBI lineage: Eukaryota > Metazoa > Arthropoda > Malacostraca > Decapoda > Penaeidae > Penaeus > Penaeus japonicus. The sequence continues at coordinate 3,887,144 of NW_028234405.1, read as the reverse complement.
CCCTCCTTCCCTCTTCCCTCTTTCCCCCCTTACACTCTCCCTCCTTCCTCCTTCCCCTTTCCCTCTTCCCCCCCTTACCCTCTCCCTCCTTCCTCCTCCCCCTTTCCCCTTTCCCTCTTTCCCCTTACCCTCTCCCCCCCTTACCCCTTCCCCCTCCCTCCTTCCCCCTTCCCTTTTCCCTCTCCCCCCCTTACCCTCTCCCTTCCTCCTCCCCCCTTCCTCCTTCCTCCTTCCCCCTCCCCCCTCCTTCCTCCTTCCTTCCTCCTTCGTCTTGTTGCTTCCTCGCCCTCCTACCTAGTGTCCCTGTTCGCCTTGCCCTTCCGCACTTGGAGCGAGCTACTTTTAGACGACAGATCATTTATTTTTAGCCTTATATGTGTCTCTTTTATTTTTTTTATTTATTTTTTTTCTCTGTCTCTCCACACGAACAAGCACGAGCACACGCATGCATGCATGCACATTTGTGTGTGTGTGTGTGTTGATAGATATATAAGTATAGATGTATAAAAAGAGATGTTTCTATAATGTATATCTTTATGTGATTACACATGCACGTGTAAGTAGGAGTCAAGGTGTCTTTCAGTAATAAGTTGGAGTTGGAAAAGAAGGAAAATTATGATTGTGATGATAATAAAGATGATGATCATCACAACAAAACAACAAAGCTAATGATGACAATAGACAAGTAAAAGTAGACGCGAGTGTGAGAGGTTTCGTGAAGGACAATCAAGAGTCAGGACAATCCCGACCGAGTCGCGCCCGTCCCGTACCGCCCCGTTCTGGGGAAGGAAGTTTTCGCGCCGTGGGAAAGGTTAGCCTCGAGTCTCTATCTCTCTTTCTTTCTCTCTCTCTCTCTCTTTCTCTTTCTCTTTCTTTCCCTCTCTTTCTTTCTGTCTTTTTTTCTGATTCTCTCTCGCTCTCGCTCTCTGTCTCTTTCTTTCTAATCTCGCTGGCTCGCTCGCTTTCTGTCTCTTTCTTTCTAATTCTCTCTCTCTCTCTCTCTCACATTCTCTATCGTTCTCTCTCTCTCTCTCACATTCTCTATCGTTCTCTCTCTCTCTCTCTCTCTCTCTTTATTTCTAAGTCCCCCCCCCCCCTCCGTGCGTCTCGCCTCCCATTTTTGCATTTATTTTCCTCAGATCCTCCCTACCCCCCATCTCTCTCTCTCTCTCTTTTTTTGGTCGGTGCTGCCTTTATGGCTCGAAATTGTTAGCCTTTGCGGATTTTATTGGTATTGGCTTTTTTTCCCAATATTTTTTTCTTATATTTTTAGCGTTGGGATTATTACGTAGTATGTTCTATATTAGTCTACGTCTTATTGTTATATATTATTTTAGCGTTATTGTAATTATTATTGTCTTTGTCATTGTCGTTATTGTTATCATTCTTGATTTTATTGTTATTATTAGTATAATTATCGGTCATTGTTATTATCACAATTATCAAAATGATGATATTAATTATTATTTTATTGATAGTCTCGTCATTGTCTTGGCTAATATTGTTGCTCTTGTTATCAGGACGTCCCATCGACAATATCAGAAAATTAAAAAAATATAGAATAAATGAATAAGCACTGGCTTCTTCGTCCATTTTCCTTCCATATATTTCCTCTCGCCCTCCTCTTCCTTCATCTTCTTTCTTATTTTTCTCATTTTTCTTTGTCTCTCATTTCCTGGTCATGGTCTCTCTCCTATTCCTTTCTACGTCGTCTCATTTTTTTTTTTATACCTCTTATTCACATTTCTCGTTCTTTTCCTCCTCTTTCTTCGTCCCTTTCTTCTCCTCCTCCTCCATTTTTTTTCTCCTCCATCTCCTTATTATCTTCTTTATCCTTCTTCTCTGCCTCCTTATCCTCTTATTTCCTTAACCGCCTCCTTATCCTCCCCGCCACCCTCCTCCTTCTCCTCCTCCTCTTTCTCCTATTTCTCCGCCTCCTCATCTTCTTCCTCCTCCTCCCATCAATTAAAAAAAAAAGAAAAAAAGAAAAGAAAAAAGAAATGCTAGACAGCGCAGACTAGTTTAAGGTCGCCGGCGCCTATTCACATATTTTGAGCATTTTAAGTCCCCGCAGCTACTGCTATCATTATTTTTTTTTCATACACATATTAGTACATGTATTTTATCGCTCTTTTTTTCTCTCTTTTTTTTAATTCTTCGGCGTAACTGCGGAGCAACAAGGCAAGTGTTGCGCCACGCTGTCGCCGCCGCTCGCTGGTATTTGTTGGGCGTTGCAAAGGGCTCCTTGCATCCTTGCATTCGGTGGCCGCCGGAGTCAAAATAGCATCATTTATGCTGTATCTTGGGGGTCAGGAGGGAGGGAGGGAGGGGGTGGATGAGATGGAATAGGATAAGGATGGGGAGATAGGAGAGAGAGAGGGTGGGGAGAGGGTGGGAGGGAAGGAGAGGAGAGAGGGAGGGAGGGAAGGGGAGGAGAAAGGGAGATAAAAGCAAGAGGGAGGGGGGGGGGCAGGAGAGAGAGAGGGTGGGGAGGGAGAGGAGAGAGGGAGGGAGGGAAGGGGAGGAGAAAGGGAGAGAAAAGCAAGAGGGAGGGGGGGCAGGAGAGAGAGAGGGTAGGAAGGGAAGGGAAGAAGGGAAGACAGGGCAGGACAGGAGAGAGGGAGGGGAAGAGAGAGGAGAGAGAGATGGATAGATGGGGGGTAAAGATGGATAGAGGGAGGTAGGGATGGATAGAGCGAGGGAGGGAAGGAGAGAGAGAGAGCGAGAGAAGGAATGAGAGAGAGCGAGAGAGGGAATGAGAGAGAGCGAGAGAGGGAATGAGAGAGAGCGGGAGAGGGAATGAGAGAGAGCGAGAGAGGGAATGAGAGAGAGAGAGAGAGAGAGAGAGAGAGAGAGAGAGAGAGAGAGAGAGAGAGAGAGAGAGAGAGAGAGAATTCAAAAATAAGAGACAGAGCGAGAGAGAGAGAGAGAGAATTAAAAAATAAGAGACAGAGCGAGAGAGAGAGAGAGAAAGAGAAAGAGAAAGAGAAAGAGAAAGAGAAAGAGAGAGAGAGAAAGAATTAAAAAATAAGAGACAGCGAGAGAGAGAGAGAGAGAAAGAATTCAAAAATAAGAGACAGAGCGAGAGAGAGAGAGAGAGAGAGAGAGAAAGAGAAAGAGACAGAGCGAGAGAGAGAGAGAGAAAGAGAGAGAGAAAGGTCGAAGGGATAAGATAGAGAAGTGGGAGGGAGGAGATGGTGCATGAGGAACGAAAGGTTAGGTTATATTTAGAACAGCGAATGCACTTTTTGCACGCAAGTGCGAGACTCCGTGGCAGTATATATTGGAAAGTCTATGATCACCGATCTAAATATAAAATCCTCCCCCCCCTCTCCCACCCGAGCTATTTTTGAAAACGCTTCGGGCCGATTCGGCGCTGGAACGCACAGACTCTGGGACACAGTGGATGCATATAGTAGAACGTCAGTGTATGTGTATTATTACACATACACTCACTCACATTCACACATTTACACACACACACACAAATACACAGCGTATATAATTATACTTTCTTTCCGCCATATGGAATACTTTGAATTAAAGGAAAGAAAGTGTCTGCCTATCACTTGGGGTGCTTTGCAGGGAGTAAATTTACTCCACAATCAGAATATGTTATAAACTAATGCGAAATATACCAGTTTTCATGGGAGTGCCCCACCATAATGGGGTAATATTCAACAGCAGTTAACTAACTGGCTGTTTCATTCAGACCCGGTAATTACACTGAGTTAGTCTTATTGGGCCATCAATTGCTTGTTTTCGCTCTTCATGACTCGTTTGAGGAAATCTCGGTCGTATTGACACGCAGCCGACCTGACCTCTTCCGGGAAATCTACTGCATAGATAGTTGCACAACCGTCCTCTCTCTCTCCTCTCACGCATATGGATTTAAATGCTTAACTCCACATCAGAGTATCGTATGGTCTAACGAAATTGAAAACCTTCCAGAATGGGACTCCTTCTACCCACGGATAGGACCTTGATATCTATCCATTCCTCCATGCCCTTGCCATTGCCGTCGAGAATCGCTTAATTAATTAACAGCTGTTTGATACGCCATTATCACTCATTTACAATATTGCCAGGCCCTGCAATCACCATACCTGACAACCTTTCCCTACCTATCTGCATCAGGGATATATCACATACTTACGATAAACTTATCACCATCCCCCCCCCCTCGCCCACTCCTCTCTCCCCTAACACCCCACCATCTCTTTAGGTCACTATCACGTTCCCTACGTCCCCTTACCCTCACACAGAGAGTAACTAGTCAGCCAGTAGCGACCCACTACATATGCACCGGGGCTGAGGGAAGTGTATAACCCGTTCTTCTCTGCTTGTAAACATGTATGGGGTATATGTGTTTGGATATGTATATATGTGAATTTATAAATATATATACATATAAATATATATGTATATGTGGGTATAATATATATATATATATATGTATATGTATAAATATACACATATATGTGGTTATATGTATATGTATATATATACATATGCATATATATGTATATAAATATATATGTATATATATATGTATATATATATGTATATATATGTATATATATGTATATATATGTATATATATATATATGTATATATATACATACAAGACACACACAGACACACTCATACACATACATAAATACACACAAACACAAACACATATATGTAATAGCATTTATGAACGTATGCGTATATATAGATACATATATCCACACAGAGATATTTGCAATGCAACGCCCATGATGAATCCACTGCGTGTTTCCCCATAAGAGACCCAGACCCTTTTCTCGCCAAAGCAGTCCGTCCTCCGGTGGGTCCACAGAAAAGAAGGAGGGAGAGGTTAGGAACGGGGGCTGGGAGGGTGTGACAGGTATGCCGAATAATGGGGGTAGGGGGTGGGGGGCAGGGGGTAGGTAGGTAGAATGTAAGAAGAACTTTTTTGATAGAGTTTCGTGGGGGATTTAGTGGAGACACACGCACACGCACACACGCGCAGACACACACACACAAAGACACACACACACACAAAGACACACACACACACACACACACACACACACACACACACACACACACACACACACACACACACACACACACACACACACACACGCACATGCACATATACGCTTACACACAATCGTACCTACGCACACACGCACCCACGCACGCACGCAGAGGCACACGCACGTATAAACACACAGAGTACATTTAGGGTACGTTATCCGTCTGATTCATCTTGTCGTTGGCGCTCTTGTTGTTGCTGCTGCTGCTTCTGTCGGTCTTTGTGTGCGTGTGTGTGGGGTGGGGGTGGGGGGGAGTCTTAGTGTGTGTGGGTGTGTGTATGTGTGTGTGTTTATATGTGTCTTAGTGTGTGTGTGTTTGTGTTTATGTGTGTCTTAGTGTGTGTGTGTTTATATGTGTCTTAGTGTGTGTGTGTTTGTGTTTATGTGTGTCTTAGTCTTAGTGTGTGTGTGTGTGTGTGTTTTCTTGTGTTGGTTGAAGGGGGGGGGGCGTATGACGAAGAGTCGAGTTGAGGCGCGCCGGAGACGCCTTCATTGATGGCGAGACAGCGGGCGGGCGAGCGAGCGGCGCGACGGCGGCGGCGGCGTCGGTGGGGCTGGGCGGGGAGAGGGAGGGGTAGGGGGTGGGGGAGGGGGAGGGGGAGGGCGAAGGCGAAGCATGGCTGTAGTAGAATAGTAGAGAAGAGTGAGAAAGGAAAGGTGAGGAAAAGAGAGAACTAATGAAGTGGAAGGAGAGAGAGAGAGAGAGATGGGGAGATGGGGAGGGAGAGGAGCGAGAGAGAGAGAGAGAGGAGCGAGACGAGGGAGAAATGGAGATTTCATGAGAAAGAAGAAAAGAGAGAAAGAAAGAAAGATAGGAGAGGGCCGGGCGTGGCTCATGTCTTACGTGGCGTTGATTGCACCGAGTCATCCCTGGTCCTTGGCCCTCAGGAGTCGCCCGCGCGGCTCCGGAGGAAGCGCGGGCGGCGGAGGCGGCGCAGTGGCGAGGCGCGTGTCATTGCGCTGTCGCTGCGTGGGATTGCGCCAGACGGAGGGACCCGTGTTGGCCTCTTTTGGGACTGGTGTAGCTCTTTCTCGTATAGGGAAGTGCTTGTGTCTGTGTCTGGGTCTTTGTGTGTGTGTGTGTGTGTGCTTGTGTCTGTGTCTGGGTGTTTGTGTGAGTGTGTGTGTGTGTGTGTCTGGGTGTTTGTGTGTGTGTATGTGTGTGTGTGTGTGCTTGTGTCTGGGTGTTTGTGTGTGTGTGTATGTGTGTGTGTGCTTGTGTCTGTGTCTGGGTGTTTGTGTGTGTATGTGTGTGTGAGTGTGTGTGTGTGTATGTGTCTGGGTGTTTGTGTGTGTGTGTATATGTATGTATATATGCATGTGTGTGTGCCTGTGTCTGTTTAGTGTGTGTATGTGTGTGTGTCTGAGTCTGTCCGGGTGTGCGTGCATGCTTGCGTATGTGTGCTTTTGTGTGTGTGCCTCCGTGCGTGTGTGGTTGCGGTTATGTGAACATGAGTGCGGGCTGTTGTTATGATGACAATGATAATGATTAGGTTGTCATGATTTTAGAATGTATGATTTAACAGTATTTTTATAATAATGATTTCATTATAAACGTTACAATTCTCTTAATAAAGGAAAATCTTCCTCTATCTCCTCCTCTTGTTATTATCCTCTTCCTGTTCCCTCCTCCTCTTTTC
>NW_028234405.1:3860417-3872917 GCF_977035675.1 Penaeus japonicus | reverse complement strand
CAAGGGACAGAAGGCCTGTCCGCAACGTTGCTTATACGCTTGGATTTTACAGCATCTTTATAGCTTTAGTTGTCATTTAGCTAAGGCCACGTTACGTTGTCTGCCTTATTGTGTAAGAGCCGGATTTTCGAGATTTTACGATGTTCTCCCTATGGGATGGGCGTGTGACAGTGTATATGCACGTGTAACGGATTTTCCGTGATAGGACTATATTAGAAGACAATTGGTTGAACATGAGATGGAAAGAAAGATGATGTATGTAACACGTTCACCCGTGGAGAGTACGTGCAAGTATCCAAGTATCCTTCATTCTTCCTCTTTCTCTCTCTCTCTATCTATCTATCTATCTATCTATCTATCTATCTATCTATCTCTTATGAAATCGTGTAGTAAATGATGTTTGCTTACCACCTTCAACATCTCGTGCCTCTCCAGCCTTGAAGTCGGTTAACCTTTCCTTTCCTTTTTTTTTTTTCTCTCCCTCGCTCTCTCCCTTTTCTCTCCCTTCTAGGCCACTCGACCTCGTGTTTCTCTTTTTATCTCCGCCTTTTCGGCCACATCTGCCCTTCCCTCCGAGCCTGCCTGCCTGACCTTTCTGTGCTAACTCTCCTTCCCCCTTCTACATTTTTTGTCAGCTGTGGTATATGGCTGTTTTTTTTTCCTTTTCTTTCTTTCTTCTTCTATTTCGTCTTCTACTTATCCCTCTCCATCGTCTTCTTCGTTTTTTTCTTTCTCCTACTCCTTTTTCTTCTTTCTTTCTTTTTTTTTTTTGTCTTCTCTTCCTCTTACTCATGTCCCGTATGATTGTTGTAAGACTGGACTCTTCCCTCTCCCTCTCCCTCTCCCTCTCCTTATCTTCTCTTTTTTTCTATCCGTCCAATTTCTGCACTTAGGGAGTTTATTGCGGTTCCGGGAGTGGCTTTGTCTCTTTGCCCTCCCCCTCCCCCTCACCTCCCCATTGCACTCTTTTGTTTATTTGTTGTATTTTATTTCGTTGCTCCCGTTCGGTGTAGGCTTTGACGGACCAAAACGTAAATCCGGTTTGCTTTACTTTAATTACTTAACGCACTCTCCCCCTCTCTCTCTCTCTCTTTTCTTCATCCCGCTCACACTCACTATCTTTCAGTGCGTATTCCCCCTCACACTCGCTTCCTAACTCTCATATTCCTCTCATACTCACTTCCTTCCTTCTTATACTCACTTCCTTTCTTCTTATACTCACTTCCCTCCTCTCACACTCACCCCTCCTCCCCCTCCCTTCACTCTGCCTCCCCCAACATCCTTCTCCCCATCCCCTTTTCTCCTCCTGGCGGCTGCTCCTGTTGTTGACATCGGAGAGGGCATGCGCGGCTCGTCTCGCGGTCTTTATTGGTCGGCATCGTTATTTTGATCCGCCCTGACACGTTGATTATCCGGGCAGAGCTGCGGAGCTTACTGGACGCGACGAAGTTGATGAGGGTCAGGGAAGGGTGGTGGGGGGAGGGTTGGCAGGAAGGGAGGGAGATGAGGGGAATGGGAAGGGAATGGGTGGGAGAGAGAGAGAAGGAGAGAGAGAGAGAGAGAGAGAGAGAGAGAGAGAGAGAGAGAGAGAGAGAGAGAGAGAGAGAGAGAGAGATGAGGGGAATGGGAAGGGAAAGTGTGGGAGGGAGAGAGAGAGAGAGGGAGACAGACAGAGAGAGAGAGAGAGAGAGAGAGAGAGAGAGAGAGAGAGAGAGAGAGAGAGATATGAGGGGAATGGGAAGGGGAAGGGGTGGGAATAGAAAGGAAGGGGAAAATGAGGGGAGGGAAGGCAAGGCTATGGAAGTTAAGGGAGGGGAAAGAAGGATAATTATGATGAAGGGGGAAACGGGGCAGGGGTCGGCACTGTAAGGACGTGGATGGAATCCCCGTTTGTCTCGCCCTGTTCCCAGGTGGAAGCGTGTGGAAGCGCCCCCGCTTGGCCTCCTGGCGTGACCGCTGAGCCTCGACGCTTGCCTTTCAGTAGCAGCGGATGTCTTGGCTGATGCTCTTGCCGTTCCTCTACCGCCTATCCAGACTCGGGGTGTTTTGCAGGCGTTTCTGAGAGCTTTAATTCCCACGCCCACAAGTGCAGACAAACACGTCTTCACTCACTCACTCACTCACTCTCCCAGGTGAAGGAGAAGGGGAAAGGATAGCAGCCGTAGAAGGCTTCCTTCGTCGGTTCCAAATGCTTGTTGTATTAGTTATTCCTAAGCCAGGTGTAGGAACCCGTCCGACTTCTTGAACCAGTCTGATTTTTTGAACTTGTGCGCTCCTCTCCGCTCTAGATGGGCGAAGAAGAAGATGAAAAAGAAGAACAAGAACAGCGTCTGGCTCGCAGATATTTGCACAAGATGCTCAAGAACCTTTTATGCTTACAAAAAAAAAAAAGAAAGAAAGAAAGAAAAAAACTACTCGCGTCTTTTACGAACTTTAGTACTCCTGGTACCCTGCTGTCGTCAGAAAGATGCAATGGGGGAGAAGACGTAGAAGAAGAAGAAGAAGAAGAAGAAGAAGAAAGTGAAGAATGAGAAGAGAAAGAAGAAGAAGAAGAAGAAGAAAGTGAAGAATGAGGAGAGAAAGAAGAAGAAGAAGAAAGTTAAGAATGAGAAGAGAAAGAAGAAGAAGAAGAAAAAAAATGCGCGTGTAATATGGCCAGACTGTTGGGCGCGTGTGCTGGTATGCGGAGGAAAACCAGACCGCGACGCTTGGCTGACATCCCCGGTCAGTTGTAGAAACATGTGTAGATTCCGCATGAAGAGGGGCACTTGTTGTCAAGAACTAGTTGTAGGAACGTGCCCGGACTTCATGAACAAATGCACAGGCAGTTCAGAAACCAGTCGTAGGAACCTGCCTTACATCGTCTTGAATAACTTGCCAAGGGTTATCAATTAGTTTGGCTCGGGTGTGGAATGCTCTTAAGTCGCATCTCGCTTCTTCTTCTTCTTCTCCTCCTTCTTCTTATCCTCCTCTTCCTCTTCTTCCTTCTCTTCCTCCTCCTCCTCTCCCTTCTCTCCCTCATCTTCCTCATACTCCTCCTCCGTCTTCTTCCCCTAGAGAGAGAAAAAGAGAAATGGATAGACAGAGATGAGAGAGGAGGGGAGCAGAGAGAATGAGGATTGTAACAGAAGGGGGGGATGAGAGAGAGAGAGAGAGGGTTGATAAAGGAAGTGGGAGAGAGAGAGAGAGAAAATAAAAAACGTTATAAGGAGAGAGAGAAGAGCAAAATAAATTAACCAATTATTGGGAGTGAAGGACAGGAAAAAAAGAAAAAGAGAAGTAGTAGAATGAGAAGGAAAGAGGAGGGAGAGTGAGAAAGATAAGGAGGCGAGAGAGAAAGAGGGGAAGGGAGAGGGAAGAGAGAAAAGGAAAGGTAGGAGAGAGAGCGGGAGAGGGAGAAGGAAATGAGAGAGAGGGAGAGAATCAGAATTTTATTTCCATTATACGCTATTGTTATTTACAATAACACTCATAGAGTCCTTAGAAATGTGTTTAAGTATCATTTCAAATAAAATTGAATACCCTATTATTAAGTAGAGAATTATAAAAAATACACGAGTCATACAATATAGTAGTTAAGTAGGAAACTGACTATTTACATTTTCAGTTGTTTAAGAAATAACAAACAGTCCATATAATATGATAAAGCACATAAACATAACATTCAGTATTATGAGACGTATAATTTATTTGAAAAACAAAAATTATCAAATATTAAGATTGACTATTTAAAATGTCACTTGCTCATAAGATGGCATGTAACGTATAGATAAAGAATCGTTCACAACAGTAAACATACTCTGAAGAGGAGAGGAAGAGGGAGGGCGAGAGCAAGAAAGGAAGGGAGAGGGCGAGAGAGGGAAGAGAGAGAGAGAGAGGGAAGAGAGAAAGAAAGAAAGAGAAAGAGATAGAGAAAAAGAAAGAAAGAAAGAAAGAAAGAGAGAGAGAGAAAAAAAGAAAGAAAGGGTGGGCCTCTAGTCCGCCTCCTTCTCTCCCTCCCCACCTTAGGCCCCGCGCCGAGTGTCTTCGTCTCCTGAGTGCGAAAAGGACTGAGTTCCTTCGGCTCCTTCGGGTGAGCTTCTGCGTGAGGGGCGTGGGGAGGAGGGATGAAAATGTTGGTATGTGAGTGAATTGGGCGGATGCGTTATTCAATTTGTTTCGTGTCTGTCTGTTTTTTTTTTTTTTTTTTTTTTTTTTTTTTTTTTTTTTTTACTCCTCCTCCTCCTCTTGTGGGTGTTGTTGTTTTTTTCTTTTCTTTTTTTTGCGTGTATTTGCGTTTGTTTGGATGCTTGTGTTATGATTTTTGTTTCTTATTTGACCTTTTTTGTGTCTTTCTCACTCGCTCACTTCGTTCCTAAGTCACTCACTTATTTTCTCACTTATGCACTTTCTCTCTCTCTCTCTCAGTATATATGTGTGTATATATGTATATATATATATATATATATATATATGTATGTATATATATATATATATATATATGTGTGTGTGTGTGTGCGCGCGCGCGTATACATATATGTATGTATGTATGCATTATATTGACAAGTTTGGTATCGTGCCCCCTGTGTTCTGTCATTTTTGTCAACATTGCGATTCTGTTACCCATTAGTTTTTTTTTTGTTTGTTTTTTAACGTATGTAGAAAACATTCTCGATTTAATGGAAAAAGTGTTGGATAGGCGACGTCCACCACCAAGCCAAGCCGGTGCTGCTTCAAGCTTGTTGGCGCTGGCTGGTGTGCTGTGTCCCGTTGGCAGTGCGCTGCGGCCTCTTGCTTGCTTGCCTGCCTCCTTGCCTGCCTGCCTGCCTGCCTGCCTGCCTGCTTGCTTGGTGGCTCGGTTGGCTGGCCGTTGTTGTCGGCGGTGAACTTAGCCTGGTTGATAGGTGAACGCATGGAGCGGCATTCTAAGTACTTGCGGGAATTTCTGTTGTTATTAGGGGTGGGGGGTAGGGTTGGGGTTGGAGGGAGATGGGGGTTGGGGGGGTGGGGTTGGGGTTGGAGGGAGATGGAGGGTGGGGGGGTAAGGGTAAGGGTAAGGGTGGTGTTCGGTGCATATTTTTTTGTGTGTGTGTGTGTGTTATGGGTATGTTTTTATTATTATTATTATGATGATGATGGTTGTCTTTGTTGGTATTACTGTTGTTGTCGTTGTTGTCGTCATTATCATCGGCATCATCATCGTCATCATCATGAGAAGGCCTTTTTTTCTCACTGTTTTGATATTTGTTGTTATTGTTGTTGTGGTTGTAGTTATCATTCTTCAAAAATGCGAGATCTTCCTGACTGCTTAGTCCGTCGGGGATCACTCCTAACTGTCGTTTTTAATTCACCATTTTCTTCCCTCAATTTGTGCATCGTCACCACCACTACCACTATCTTCATGGTATTATTGTTGTTGTTATTGTTTTAATTGTTATTATCATTATTATGGTTAGTGTTATTACTGTTGTTATTATTATTATTATCATTATTGTTATTATTATTTTAATTATTGTTAATGTTATTGTTATCATTATTACCATTATTATTGTGAATATTTTGTTGACATTATTGTTGTTGTTGCTGTTATTGTTATTAATGTTATTTTTCATATTATTATTATCATCATTTTTATTTATTGATATTGTTATTATTATCAACGATATTGTTGTTATCAGTGGTACTAGTATTGCATTAGTTCTGTTAGCTTTATTGATGTTCTAGATATTACCCAAGCAGCATGGGCAACTGCTTGTTTAGGGAAATGTTTCCGTTCACAAGTCTATTTTCTTTTTTTCTTTTTTTCTTTCAGTTTCTTAAATTATATTATTGTTTTTGTTGTTATTGTATTGGCGATTTGTGTAATTGTTTTCCTTTTTCCTTTGATTTGCTTTATGGTTATTGATTGTTGAAAGCATTCTGCCGAAGATTATTGGGGGGGGGGGGGGGGGCAGAGAGAGCCCATTTTACGACTTAGAAGTTTTTTGTGCGTATGAGAGCAAGTGCTTGGAACGCAATAGGGAGGGAGGGAATGGGGAGAGGGGGAGGGAGGGGGAGGGGGGGGACTCAGACTCAGATACAGTTAGAGATATGTGATAGATGTAGAAATAGAGGGATGGGCAAATACAGCAGATACGTATAAATGGGGTGATATAATCTATGGAAATAGGTAGATAGATGTAGGTTAATAAGTCGACGGTTAGGTTCCTAGTGTGATGTATTCATATATGTATAGAGGTTAACATAGATGTGTATTTATTGGCACAGCGGCAGCGCACAATTGACGATAGGGAGAAAGGGAGAGAGAGAGAGCGAGCCTGTATGTGTGTGTGTGTGTGTGTGTGTGTGCGCGCGTGTATGTGTGCCTGCCTCCTTGCTTGCACCTGGCGGGATGATGGGTGATGCTTGGTGTTGGCCTAGTGTGCAGGTGGCTGGCCGGCCGGCCGTGTGTTTAAGTGTGTTGGCCGGGCGTCTGGCCGGCTGTCTGGTTAGCTGGGCGGCGGTGCAGGGTAGGTGACCGCATGAATGGATTGCGAGGAGTTATGGCATCTGACTTCGCCCAGCGAGCCAGCCAGCCAGCCAGCCAGCGAGCGAGCTTTGTTGTTGTTATGCCTCCTCCTCCTCCTCCACCTCTTCTTCTTCTTCTTCCTTCTTCCTTCTTCTCCTTTTCCTCCCCCATCTCTCGCTTTTCTCCCATTCCTCCTCCTCCTCCAAATCCCAAAGCGTCCACTCTCTTCCCCCTCCCTCTCTCTCTCTCTCTCTCTCTCTCTCTCTCTCTCTCTCTCTCTCTCTCTCTCTCTCTCTCTCTCTCTCTCTCTCTCTCTCTCTCTCTCTCTCTCTCTCTCTCTCTCTCTCTCTCTCTCTCTCTCTCTCTCCCTCTCCTGGCGATCCGCGGCGGAGGAGCACGGTGTGTTGTTGCGGATTTTTATGTCCGTTTTATAGAGCCACATGCGTGCGCGGGTCAAGCACTCACCTCGAGCATAGTAACAAAAGTGAATCGCACGAGAGACAGGCCGAGCTTCTTGACTGCTTGACCGCAACGCTACGGTTTCGTAACAGGTCACTGGTGCGCTTATGTAGCTGTATGGCGGTTCGGTTGGCGAAGGGGGGGGGGGCGGGGTGGCGGGAGGCATTGGCAATGTGAGATCTGTGTGTGTGTGTGTGTGTGTGTGTGTGTGTGTGTGTGTGTGTGTGTGTGTGTGTGTGTCTGTGTTTGGAAGTTATACCCGCCACCCCTGTAGGACATTTTGCCAAAACTTTTGACAGAGGAAGATGGAGGAGCAGATGGAGAAGAGAAGCATTATCGAGGGGGGATTTACGGGAGTCTTTTGAGGGAAAGGCTGGGCGTTCTTTGAAATCGCCCTTATGCGGTGACCAGCGTGTTTAGTGAGGTGTACGGGAGTGATTATTTGCTTGTTTTGTAATCATTGCAACTGGACCACTGCTCTTGTCAGCGTTATGTTTTGTCATTGCTGATATTGTTTTGTTGTTATTATCATTGTTGATTTTATCATGGCAATGGTTATTATCACCACCGTGACCATCACCATCACCATCATCATCATCATCATCATCATCATCATCACCACCATCCACCTCGATCAATGGAAGAAGAAGAAGACCCTTTCACTGAGCGCCGGTCTTTAGGGAACGTCTCCCCCCCCCCCCTTTTTTTTTTTTTTAAGGTGACGTGACTAAGGAGACCAGGTGAGTCGAGGCGGTTTACGGGACAAAAATTGCCGGACTGACCTTTGGGGACACGGGGGAATAAAGTGTCCTAGGATTATGCGTTCTTTTATGTAGTATTATTATCGTCTGGAAAGTTTTTTTTTTTTTGTGTATACACCGGGGAATAGGGAGGGTGCTGGACTCCTCCGTGAATAAAGAAATGAAATTAATGAATAAAAAGATCTCCCTCCCTCCCTCCCACCACGCCTTTCCTTCTCAGCCACTCCACCCATCATCCTCCCCGCCCTCCCCTCCTTTCCCCCCGACCTCTACTTCTTTCCCCCCGTCCTCCCCTCCTTTCTCTACTCCTTTTCCCTTGCCTTCTCCTCCTTCTCCTCCCGCCCTCTACTTCTTTTCCCCCAGTCTTCTCCTTTCCCCCCGCCCTCTCCTCCTTTCCCCCCCGCCCTCTCCTCCTTTTCCCCTCGCTCTCTACTTCTTTTTCCCCGCCTTCCCCTCCTTTTCCCCCGCCCACTCCTCCTTTCCCCCCGCTCTCTCCTCCTTTTCCCCCGCCCTCTCTTCATTTTCCCCCGCCCTCTCCCCCTTTCCCCCCGCCCTCTCCTCCTTCCCCCCCGCCCTCTCCTCCTTTCCCCCCGCCCTCTCCCCCTTTCCCCCCGCCCTCTCCTCCTTTCCCCCCGCCCTCTCCTCCTTTCTCCCCGCCCTCTCTTCATTTTCCCCCGCCCTCTCCCCCTTTCCCCCCCGCCCTCTCCCCCGTTCCCCCCGCCCTCTCCCCCTTTCCCCCCGCCCTCTCCCCCTTTCCCCCCGCCCTCTCTTCATTTTCCCCCGCCCTCTCCCCCTTTCCCCCCGCCCTCTCCTCCTTTCCCCCCGCCCTCTCTTCATTTTCCCCCGCCCTCTCCCCCTTTCCCCCCGCCCTCTCCTCCTTTCCCCCCGCCCTCTCCTCCTTTCCCCCCGCCCTCTCCTCCTTTCCCCCCGCCCTCTCCTCCTTTCCCCCCGCCCTCTCCTCCTTTCCCCCCGCCCTCTCCTCCTTTCCCCCCGCCCTCTCCTCCTCCCCTCCCCCAGGGTATCTGATTCGCCGCTCGATTGAACGTAAATCACACTCAAGTGATTAGGGGTTCGATTAAGTCTGGCCTGGCAGACTATTGGCCAAGGTCCGGCGGTCGGGACATTTGGATCGAATTTCCCGACTGGACTTCTAGTATTTCTCCGTTGACCTTGTTCTCATATCCCTCCCTCTCGCCAGAATCCCGCCATCCCGCCCGCCCTCCCGTCTGTCCAGGCTGTGGCCGTCTGTGTGCGTGTGTACCTTATCTCTTCTTGTGTCTGGCCTCCTCTTCACCCCCACCCCCCCACCCCCAACCCCCCTCTCCTCATCCCCCATCCCATCTCATCCCCCCCACCCCATAACGCCGCACAACCCTTCAGCCCTTGGCCCTTCATCATCAGCCCCGCCTCCTTCCCACTTCCCGCTTCCCACTCCGCGCGCTGTCTCCAGAGGGGTAGTAGCTCAGAAGACCGTCGTCGACATCATTGTCAGTCATCATCGTCATCATCGTCATCATTATTGTTATTTTCATTACGGTCGTCATTGCCATCGTCATCTTCAAATGTTTATTATCATTATTATCTTCATTGTCGTCGTCATTATTATCTTCATTATCGTCGTCATTATAATCGTCATCATTACCACCACCACTACCATCACCATCATTATCATCATCATCATTAATATATGGCCATCCTCATCATCATCATTACCGATTATTCCGTTGTCCCTAAGTCTACGGTCGACGCCTTTCGGTCTCTCTTCCTGTTATTCTCCTACTATATATAGTTTATTAATTATATTCCTCCCATGCTATCCATACACTGTCTACACCGATAGAGATAAATTAAGATTCACGTCTTGCATCACACGTGTTTATTCTTCTTGCAACTATGGTGGGGATGGCTTGAGGTCAAGCTTGTTGTGGTGTTTTTTGTTGCTGGCGGAAGAGGGGGGGGGGGTGGATGGTTAGGGTAAATATCATACTTCGATAGTTGCTTTTTTTTCTCTCTTTTTTTTGTAGATAAGGATAAAACTTTTTTTTGTTGTTGTTGTTTTATATATCCTGTTCAAGGGTTTTCGTGCAATCCTTCTTATGATAACATAGTTCAATCCCCATAACTTTGATTAACCGTTTTTCGATTTTGAGAAGAAAAGTCTGAAAATGGTATTAAAAGAATATATATGTGCGTGTGTATGTTTATATATATATATATATATATATATATATATATATATATATATATATATATATATATATCGGGCTTTGGTAAAATTCTTCACTTGAAAATACACATCTATATGCGAGGTAATCATGTATAAAAATCGGGCGCAATCGAATGATAACCAAAGGAAGCAATGCAAAATGAACGTGCAAAAATAAAATACTGAGGTGTGTCCGATCAAAAGTAAGCATTCGCATACGGGGCCCGGGATACATGATTATGAATGTTATATTTCGAGACATGATGTCACTTTACAGACAGACGACTTCGTCTATGGGCAGGGTAGGCTAAGGAAAGATAAGAAAGATATCCCAATTAATTTTATTCAGTGGGATCTGTCCCCGTAAATCGGTGAATTGATTTCAACTTCATATTCTGCGATTATTACTATTACTAGTAATGTTACAGCTTTTTTTTTCATCACTAATCCTTTACTAATAGCCATACGCACGTCATTATACGTTACGTATGTTATTACTTAATTATTATTTACCTCCTTGTCTGTTCTTTTAACTCTGACGTGTCTTCAAACGAATCTTTCGCAGAAATATGTGACACTTGAAGTTACCCCATTCCCCGGAAGAATATGTGAAAGAAAGAACCATCATCTGTGTTTCGGATTCCATATGTTGTTTTTTTTTTTTTTTTCATTTAGCTTATAAACTTCTGTTACTATGAACTGGATCAGTCAGTGCCTCACTGACTGACCGCGTGTCCCGAATCAGTTCGACTCTTGCCCTTTTTTATTGTTTCGTAAGTTAGCTACCACTTATATTACTATTACTACAGTTACCACCATTTTTACAACTACTACTACTACTACTACTACTGCTACTACTACCACCTCTACTAGTGCCAACGATGGGCGTTCAGCTGTTTTGTCTATACCCCCAAATATTGGCCATTTGAGTCATCCCTCTATCCATAGGGCTGTATTGTTAGTCTTCATTCAACTTCCCTTCTTCTTTTGTTATTGCTTCTTATTGCTTCTTATTTGTCTCTCGGAAAACCGATGCTGACAGTGGGAAAGCAGTGAGAGAGCATCATATCGAGGGAGGGACACTACGTGGGTACAGTGTTGGCGTTCTTAGCTTGTCCAGTAGGCACAGTGCTTGGTAGAATTGCCTTCACCTCAGTCCTGTTCTAACCAGATGTAGCGAAAACGAGTCGGTATCCCTCCTGATTGCTATTACGAATACTCTTTTACTTACTTATTCATTTATGCGTTTATCTTTTATTCTGATCTCCGTCGGGTTGCTTTGGCTTGGCGCCTCCAGCGACTGACTGCTCGGACCTGATGCCATGCGACGGTGCCGGCGGCGACCCGGGGGTCAAAGATCCCCTCATTGAAGAATGCCCTTTGTCACCTTCTCCAGAAGCCATGAACTCTGACCTTTTGTGCGACGTGTGGCTGGATTGGGACGTTTGCGGTACTGTTTACGACGCGTTCCGACCCATGGCACGCTTACTGGAGCGTCGTCTTTGCGAATCGGTTTCAAGTGCTTGTTTATCATTGTTATTGTAGGCATCTCCATTATAACTGTTATTGCAAATATTTCCCTTCACTTCCTCCTGGTTACATATAGGCTTATTGCAAATATTTCCCTACAATTCCTCCTGGTTACATGTAGGCGCTGATGAAGTGATTTTAAAACGCCCTATTATTGTCACTTCATGTCGTTCCTGGGCGACCGCCAGATCCCAAGTTCGCTTCACGGACGCGAGCGCACTCTCATCAAGCCTTTGTCGCGTTCCTCAGGGGCAGGGAGGCGGGCCGAAGACGCGCAGGTGGCATCTCGTCTGGGCAAATTCACAAGTGCCCGGTCTGTGTTTTTCTCGAAAGTGATCGCGGCGGCTGCGGCGGCGGCCTGGGCGACGTGGCCCCAGGACACGCCGCCGTGCTCCTTCGAGACGAAACCACTGGGGTGAAAGTACTCGGCACGAATTTTCGAATTCTTTGGGGGCTTCGGTCTCGCCTCGTCTCATATATGCATACATACTTTTTTTCTTCTGTAAATCACGCATGCACAAAACTGAACAATATGCAGTTCAATTATAGATAGATTTTCTTAATGATTTTTTTTTTCTGCTCATACGGAGAATATCGGTTTCGCATTACTGGTTTTAACCGATTTGTACACAGTAACCTTTAGATCTACTGGTAAGTGAATACTAACATTATTTTATGTAAATGTGTTAATAATATAATATCTTGTTTATCACTGTGAAGAAATGTTTACAAAATGCCTCAGATCGGTCGCCCCATAATTGCCAATATAAAAGTGCTATTGTCAATAATTTCTGTGGACACGCCTTTCATCACTTTCTTTTGGCGCGAAAAGGTTGTGAGGACTGGCTCGATGGTTCTTCGCTGTGTTATTCTTTAGTTGTAATTTTCTAACCTTTATGATTATTGGTATTATTATGATTATCAAAATTATCATCATTATGATGATAATTATCATTAACATTATCATTATCTTGTCATGATTATTGTGTTATTTGTTGTCTTGTTATTATCATTTATATCTATATCTATATGTGTATATATATATGTATATATATAC
>NW_028234405.1:3852917-3857917 GCF_977035675.1 Penaeus japonicus | reverse complement strand
ATGGCCGAAGAAAAGCAACGCAGGTGCCAGCGACTCGCCCTGAATACACAAGCGAAAACGTCGTCGGCCGTTTTCGGTCGACGAGAAATTCCCAGAGATCCCGAGGGCCCACCGGGTGATGATGAAGAAAAAAAAAAGAGAAGAAGAAGAAGAAAAAAAGAAAAAAAATAGGCGAGGGGGGAAATCCTGGTATGTGTTTTTATGTGCACGCTTTTTGGAACGGCGTTGAGAAGACCTTCTGTGCCCCTCCTTGTCCTCCCCTCCCTGGACTCCCCTCCCTGGACTCCCTCCACTGAAAAAAAAAAAATAAAGAAAAAAAGGCAGGGAAATTTAGAGAAGCGCTGACCAGGAGGGATGTTTGAAATGAGAATTCCAGAGGGAGGCTGGACGGTCCAAGAGGAGAGCAGAGAGGGAGAGGAGAGGGGAAGAGAAGGAAGGATGTAGGTAGGTAGGTGAGGAGAGGATAAGAGAAGGAGGGAGGTAAGTGTTGGGAAGATAAGAGGAGGAAGGAGGTAGGTGAGGAGAGGATAAGAGGAGGAGGGAGGTAGGTGATGAGAGGATAAGAGGAGGAAGGAGGTAGGTGAGGAGAGGATAAGAGAAGGAGGGAGGTAAGTGATGAGAGGATAAGAGGAGGAAGGAGGTAGGTGATGAGAGGATAAGAGGAGGAAGGAGGTAGGTGATGAGAGGATAAGAGAAGGAAGGAGGGGAGAAGAAGATAAAAGAAGAAAGGAGGGGGATAGGAGAGGGAAGAAGAGGAGACAAGATAAGATAAGAGAGAGGTAGTGGAGAGGCAGGGGAGGGGATGGGTAAGAAAGGAAAGGAAATGGGACTCTACATTTTTATCCAAGAGGAAGGGAAAGAACGCGGGGAGAAAATTCACTTCCTTTCTCTCTCTCTCTCTCTCTCTCTCTCTCTCTCTCTCTCTCTCTCTCTCTCTCTCTCTCTCTCTCTCTCTCTCTCTCTCTCTCTCTCTCTCTCTCTCTCTCTCTCTCTCTCTCTCTCTCTCTCTCTTTTGTTGAAGGAAACAAAGTCCTTAGTGAATTGAATAAAAATGATAACTGCATTTACCCAAAAAATGAGTGTCTTAGCTTTCTCTGTCTTCTCTCCTTCGGTTTCCTTACCTTCGGCTCTGGCAAGAAGAGGAGACGCCGGACGGGCAGGGAAGAAGTCTAGGGAAGGAAATAGCATAAGAAAGGGGTGGGGCGGGAAGGCTTAAGAAAAAAGAAGAGAAATCGAGAGATATAAATACAAGGAAAGACCAAAGAAGATAATAACAGAGAAGAGACGCGTGCGGTAGACCCGTGCTTGATTGGAGTTAGGAAGACGTGGTTGGGCTTTCTTGTTTCACCTTTGTTTAACACCACTTGTGCCATCCTCATTGTTGTTTTTGTTTTGTATGGTTGCGTTGGGTTGCAACTGCACTCGGGCGCACACAGACACTCGCATGCTCACGCGCACGCGGTCGTACAACAAGCGAGCGAAGCACGCCTTTTGTCAGAGAGGTGCGCACGAGAAGCGCGGTCTGCGACGCGAGAGGAAAGGACTTTATTTTGGGTCCGTCCGAAGAGCTATTTATGTTGAGCCGAAGGTAAAAGTCGTGAATAAAAAGCTTGTAGACAGAGGAGGCAGCCCTGGCTGGCGCGGTGCCTAAAGTGGTGAGAGATGGGCAAGGGCAGAGTGGTGAATGCAAGGTGTCAGAGCGCTGCATATGCAAGAGTGATGACTTGTATTTGCGGAACCGGTCGCCAGCACAAGCTCTGATCTTCCCGCCGCCGCCGCCGCTGATACCAACATTGCCTTAACCTGGCAACCTGGCCGGGAGAAAGCCTCGTCATGCCAGCGCCCAAAAGCGTCTCGCTGATGCGCAGCGCTAACAAGTCCAACGGGTCGCGTCGCGACGGCGCCGCGCGGGAGCGCCCACGGGGGAGCTGAGGAGGGAGAGGAGTCGAGTGAAGTGGAAAGAAAAGGGGAAGAGGGGAGAGAATAGGCAGACGGATAGGCAGGCAGGCAAGCAAGCAGACAGACAGACAGACGAAAGGGCGGGCGGGCGCAGAACTATGGAAAAAAAAAGGATCAGAGCAGATTGAATAATAACAAAGAAACTAGCCAAGCTAACATATGGGTAGTGAGTCGGGAAATAGAATGAGTGAGAGAGAGAGGGGGGGTGAGAGAGAAAGAGAGGGGGTGAGAGAGAAAGAGAGGGGGAGTGAGAGAGACAGACAGACAGACAGACAGACAGACAGACAGAGAGAGAAAGAAAGAGAATAGGGAGAGAGAGGGGGGGTGAGAGAGAGAGAGAGAGAGAGAGAGAGAGAGAAGAGAGAGAGAGAGAGGGGGGGGGAGAGAGAGAGGGGGGAGAGAGAGAGAGAGAGAGAGAGAGAGAGAGAGAGAGGGAGAGAGAGAGAGAGGGGGGGAGAGGGGGGGGGGGAGAGAGAGAGAGAGAGGGGAGATAGAGAGAGAGAGAGAGGGGAGATAGAGAGAAAGAGAGAGAGGGGAGATAGAGAGAAAGAGAGAGAGGGGAGATAGAGAGAAAGAGAGAGAGGGGAGATAGAGAGAAAGAGAGGGGATATAGAGAGAAAGAGAGAGAGGGGAGATAGAGAAAAAGAGAGATGGGGGGGGGGGCAGGAGAGAGAGAGAGAGATAGAGAGAGAAGGGGGGGGGGGATGCAGAGAGAGAGAGAGAGAGTCTTTTTACATAGTGTAAATGCACCTATTATTACGACCCTCGATAATTTTATCTGGAAGGAGAAGGCAGATGGACAAAATTCTGGCGTCGAAAGACAGACGAAGCGCGTCGAGTTTCTTCGAGAGGAGCTTCCTGGCGTCTTCTTCGGGATGGCCTCCCTCAACTCCGTGTGGGACTTCTTTGAGCTCTCCTTAACGAGTGTGTACTGTATGCGCGACGATCAAGGTTAGCTGCCGAAGTGATGGGAGATGATGAGTAGGAGTGTGGAGCGGCAGCGACGTGTGCATCATCTCGGCAAAAAGGGTTATGTGCATCGTGCAAACTTGTCCTATTAGACTCGGGCCAAACGGCGCGCATCTACCACTTATAGCTGCTTGAGGACCGCTAAGGACTCTTCCCCCATGCTATGAGACTAGGAATTCTATGATTTAGCAGCTGGGTAACGGCTCTCCACATTTCGTCAGACATGTCGCCGTTGGCCATGGGCGAAATTGGCACGTGGGAGCCAGTGCGACACGTGGAAGCCATTAGCATTGCTTGGGCCAGGAAAGTCATGGCCGGTTGAATGGAATGTGGTAGCCCTTTGCTTAGAACTCGGCACGTGGAAGCCATTAGGGGCTACTAAGCCACGTGGAAGCCCTAAAAAAGTGGAGCCTTCAACTGGAAGCCTCCAATTTGTATTTAGGTGCGTGGAAGCCACTGGCATAAGGTCAGACTTGCGTATCATGTTTGTGATGATACGCAAATTCACATATATATATAACATTATTTTTCTGGCGGTGTCCGCAAAAAAGTGCGTGTTAAAGCGGGGAAACAGTTAGCAGAAAAAGAACGAGCAAGTAGCCTCCATTAAGGGTGCTACAACTCCATTTTTCTTTGCGAAATCATTTCATGCTACTTAGAGGCATCATGTCCCCTTTTTCGCCTTCCCTACGTCTGGAATTAAGAGGTTTAGGTTCCTGGTGTATATTAACTATAATTGCGTGTTATTACTAGTCTTGTTGTTTTTGTTGTTACTGGTGTTGTTATCCATTTTTACCATCACGAATCAGTAGTTGAAGTACCAGTCGCCATAGTAGTGGCACATGAGAATGAAGCGAATCATAATCATGGCTTTGATTACGACTGAAAGTGTGGCTGTGATTGTACGACTATGACTGTTGCAATTAGTATTAGCACCACCACCACGACCACCATCATCATCGTCGTCGTCTTCGTCATTACTTATGCAGATATGATATTTATCGCCAGCGTGTTAGATTTAGTAGTGTTTAGATACAACCAGTTTGCGCAACTGCATATTGAAATGATCGTTTGCATAACCTTTGTTCAATCTGAAGGCCCGTGGCAATGCATCTTGTGATCGGTGGGTCCTCGTGAAACGGATCGAGGTTTCTTTCGGTCGAGGGTGACGCTTCGGTCAACCTGTGAGAAGGCACACTAATCACTTCTTGGTCTGGTCACTCTTGCTCTTGGTGTGTGTAAGAGCTGTTGTTATTTTGTTGGGGTTTTGGTTTGTTTATTTACTTATTTCTTCATTTTACTGTTATTGTTATTTTGTAATTTTGTTTCCAGTTATTATTATTATTACTATTATTGCTACTGCTACTGCTGTTTCTCCTCTTGGTATTGATATTATTATTACCGTTATTATTAGAATTAATACTACTGTCAGTATCGCAATTGTTATGATTATCATTGCCATTTTTTCCACTACTAGTACTACTACTACTATCGATATCACCATTATAATGCTTATTATTATTATTATTATTATTACTATTATTATTATTGGGGTTGCAGTTTTGTGGTGTGGCAGATGTGTAAGGGGTGGCATGGATCGACGGGGGTGAAACAAATCCAAGAAAAGCCAAGTCAGGAAGGAAACCTGTCTGATATATACTGGTCCCTGGTTCTGTGAAGCCGGAGCTAAATCGAGTAACATGTATTCCACTGACTCCTGTCCCACTGGCGATGATCAGCAACCCAAACGAAGCTCTTGTAAAGAGTGGTGAAAGTAAATGGCTTCTTATTTACCTGGAAAAGATCAAGACTGATTAACCAGAACCATTCTTACACTGGCGTTTCACCTGATATTTGACGAGGATCCTAAATCATCACTGACTGAGGGATGCTGAAGGGACCAGGGGATGTAGAATCTCATCCTAGGGCTACAGCAAAAGCGAAACCCAGGGAACACGAGAAAAGTTTTAAAAGAAGCGGTTGCCTCTCTTTTTTTTCCCCCTCTCTGGTGGACGTCAGTCAAGACACTGCATATGCACCAGTTCTTGGAAGTCGCCATCTGTACCTTGATG
>NW_028234405.1:3832917-3845417 GCF_977035675.1 Penaeus japonicus | reverse complement strand
GTTGTGTGGGTCCAATAGGGAGGGAGAAGGGGCTAAAGGGGAGGGGAGGTGGAGGGGGGGGATCATGTCTGGACCCTGCTGTTTCCTCGTGCCTGCATGTCCGCGTCTACTTGCATGTTTTTTTTGTTTTTGTTTTTCTTTTCTTTTCTTTTCTTTTCTTTTTTTCGTCTCTCTTCTCTCGCTCCTCCTCCCCTTCACTCTCACCACCTTCCCCTCCTACCCACCCTCCCCGTCATCTCTTCATAAATCCCCCTCTCTCTCCCTCATCCACTCCTCAACCATCACCTCACAACACCCTCTTCATCCGAACTCCCCTTCTCATCATTATTATCTCACCTCCCATCCATCCTAAGTTCCTTCCCTCTCAAACTTGTTTTTTCCCTCTCTTCTCGCCATCTCCTCTCTCCCTCTCTGCCATCTCTCTCTCTCTCTCTCTCTCTCTCTCTCTCTCTCTCTCCTCTCTCTCTCTCCTCTCTCCCCTCTCTCTCTCGCTCCTCTTCTTCTTCTCCTTCCCTTTCCCTCCCTCCCGTCACTCTTTTCCTCTTTCCCTCTTTTCTGTTCCCTCTTTACTCCTGTTCCCTTTCGTTCTCTTTATCCCTCTTTCTCGTCCCCCGGTTTCCCCTCCTTAACCTCTTACCCTTCCTCCCTCCTTCCCTCTCCCTCGTGCTGCATCTCTTCTCCCGGCTGCCTGTAGGACCGCGTGCGTGCGTGCGTGGGAGCGGGCTTGCGGGCGGCGGGCGGGCGGGTGAGCAGCGCCCATGGACGTGTTCTTGGGCGTGCGCCGCCTCTCGCTCCTCTCGCCCAGGAATTTCATGCGTACGCTGCAGGATCTTCTCTTGAAGCAATTCTCTTGGGTTTGAATTCAGGTTTTGGATTAATCTCCTTTGTCAGCGTTGCCATCCTGAGTGTATTGTTCTCGATGCGTGCTGTCAGGGTGGGCCTGATAAGCGCGTCTGGGATGTTGCACAAGTGTTGGACTTCAGCTTTTGATGTTTGGCGTTCGCTTTTTTTTTTTTTTTTTTTTGTCTCTTTTTTTTTTCTCTCTCTCTTTTTTTCGCTCGAATTTCTGACGTATCTGCGCCCGGTTTTGAGGGTTTTGCGTCATTATCTCCTTTTTTCTTTTATTGTTGTTTGTTTTATCTTTCTGCCTCGTTTCTCTTTCTTGGGGTGTAATGACGCGGCCGTGGCTTCGGCAGGCTGCTGCGCGCCGTGCCGGATGTGGTCCTCGCGGGCAGGGAGGGCTGGCCTCGCTCGCTGTTCGTTTTCATGGATTTGTTTAGGTGTTTATTTATCAGTTGTCTGAATTCTTTTAAGGACACTTTTTGAGCATGTGCGCGGTTGCCTCTCCTGGCGGGCGTGACCTTTGACCCCGACCACGCCGGACCACGAAGGAACAGTTACGGGAGGGCGGAGTGCCAGCCCTTTCCCGGGCGCAGCTCTCTCGCCCTCGACTGTTTGCGCTGCTGATTTGCTTGTGCGCTTTTCCTGAAGGGTGGCCGTGTGTGTGCTGAGTGCCTGCGAGGCCTCCTGTGGTTGGTGAGCGGGCGGGCGTGGGCGTGGCTGACCCTTGGCCCGCGTGGCTCTCCCGTTGCGTCATCGTGGAAACGCTGCGTCATCGACCTGATGTCACTCGCGGGATCCCCTGCCGCTGTCCTCCAGGATGTTGCCGTTGGGATCTCCGTCGCTCGCTGCCGCGGCGGGGCACATTCCAGGATGTCGTTAGGCCTAAGAGGAGGAGGAGGAAGAAGAAGAAGAAGAAGAAGAAGTGGTGGTGGTAGTGGTAGTGGTGGAGGAGGACCTTCAGAGTTGGCCTCCCTTGCGCTAGGTGAGACGGCCTCTGCGGTGCCTCGAGGAGCAGGGCTCTTTGTTCGCCGTCGCCTCTCGGAGCGGAGCGGAGCGGAGCGGCGCGGCGCGGTAGGGATCGTGTGCCCCATCGCTGCGGCCGGCCATACGTTGACCGCTGCTGGAGCTCGGAGGAGGAATCACCTGCCACAGATGCTCAACATAAACACGCACACACGCGCACGTATACTTACACAACGCTTATAATCGCACTCGTGTAGACACACTCGTTCTACACGACGACATAATTTTTTCTCTATCTATCTATCTGTCTATCTATTTATCTCCTCTCTCTCCTCTCTTTCTATCTTTCTCTTCTCTGTTTCTCTCTCTCTCCTCTCTCACTCTCCTCTCTCCTCTCTCCTCTCTCTCCTCTCTATCTTCTATCTCCTCTCTGTGGCTCTCCTCTCTTTCTCGCTCGTGTATCTCTTTCTGTGGCTCTGTATCGCTGTTTCCTTTCTCTTTTCCTTTTTTTCTCTCTCCTCTCTCTCCTCTCTCCTCTCTTCCTTCTCTCCTCTCGCTCTCTCATCTCTCTTCTATCCCCTCTCTCTCACTCTCTTCCTCGCCTCTCCACTCTCTCTCTCTCTCAACTACTCTGCAACCTCTACACCCTCTCGCCTCTTCTCTCCTATCGCTCATCTCCCTCCCTCCACTCTCTCTCTCTCTCTCTCTCCTCTCCTTCTCGTCTTCTCCTTCTCTCTCTCCTCCCTCTCTCTTCTCCACTGTGATCTCCCATCTCTCTGTGGTTCTCTCGGTCTTTCTCCTCTCTCTCTTTCTTCCGCCTCTTTTCTCTCTTTCTGTGCTCTTTGCTCTCTGGGGCCCACCCTCTCTCTTTCTTTCTGTGGCCCTCTCTGGCTCGCTCTCTCCTCTCCTCATTTCTCCTCTCGTCCTCTCTCCTCTCTCCTCTCTCTCCTCTCTCTGCCTCTCTGTCTCTCTCTCATCTCCTCTCCTCTCTCCTCTCCTCTCCTCTCTCTCCTCTCTCTCTTTTCTCCTTCTCTTCTCTCTCTCTCTCCTCTCTTCTCTCCTCTACTCTCTCCTCTCTCTCTCTCTCTCTCTCTCTTTCTCTCCTCTCTTTCTCTCCTCTCCTCTCTTTCTCTCTTCTCTTTCTCTCCTCTCCTCTCCTTCTCTCCTCTCTTTCTCTCCTTCTCTCCTCTCCTCTCCTCTCTCCTCTCCCTCTCTTTCTCCTCCTCTCTCTCCTCTCGGCTCTCCCTCTCCCCCTCTCCTCTCTTTCCCTCTCTCCTTCTCCTCTCTCCTCTCCTCTTCTCTTTCCGTCTCCTCTCCTCTCCCCTCTCCTCTCCTCCCTCTCTCCTCTCCGTCTCCTTTTCCTCTCTCCTCTCTCTTTCTTCTCTCCCTTTCTCTCTCTCTCCTCTCTCTCTCTCTCTCTCTCTCTCTCTCTCTCTCTCTCTCTCTCTCTCTCTCTCTCTCTCTCTCTCTCTCTCTCTCTCTCTCTCTGTCTCTCTCTGTCTCTCTCCCTCCCTTCCTCCCTCCCTCCCTCTCTCCCTCCCCTCTCCCTCCCTCTCTCTCTCCTCTCCCTCTCTCTCTCTCTCTCTCTCTCTCTCTCTCTCTCTCTCTCTCTCTCTCTCTCTCCTCTCTCTTTCTCTCCTCTCTCTCTCTCTCCCTCCCTCCGTCCCTCTCTCTCTCTCTCTCTCTCTCTCTCTCTTTTCTTTGTCTCTCTCCTCTCTCTCTAGTTCTCTTTCTTTCTTTCTTTCTTTCGTTCTTTTTTTCTCACACCCTCACACCCTCCCGCACTCCCGCACTCAAACGCACACACGAAATGTTTCCGCGGCGAGCGAGTGGGGTCGGAGGCGCAGAGGGTGAGTTATGTGCGGTATGTAGTAGTTAACTGCGGGGATGACTGACTGACGACTTTTTATGGCTCCTAGTGAGTGTGAACACCGAAGCCTAAGGCGCCATGAGGATCTGCTCCTGGAGGGAGGCTCGGCCCTGTCGGTCCGTCGGGATGGCTGGTTGTCGGGTCGCGGGTTGTCGGGCGTCGGGCTCACCTGTCTGCCTTCTATGATGTTGCTGTGACAGCCACCGGTGATTGCGACCCTTCCTCCCTTCCCCTCCATCCCTCCCTCTATCTCTCCTCCTCCTCCTCCTCCTCCTTCTCCTCTTCCCTCTTCTTCCTCCTCCTCCTTCTCTTCCTCCTCCTCCTCCTTCTCCTCCTCTTCTCTCTCCCTCCTCCTCCTCCTTCTCTTCCTCTTCCTCCTCCTCCTCTTCCTTATTTTCCCATTTCCCTCATTTTGTACTCCACCTTCTTCTTCCTGTAAGGGAGAACGAAGCAAGGTTCGGGAAAATGGAAACATTATTACCAAAGGCGCCGAGGCGTCCCGTCCCGGGTGCCAGGGATTATTGGACAGCTTATCGGCGACCCGTTTTGCGTCTCGGCGTCCGCGGTACGGGCGTGTGTTCTGACCTCTCTTTATTTTATTGTGCCTTTGTTGCACTGCCGTTTTTGCTGTCGGTGTGTATTTCGACGCCCACATCTCCCACCTCGAGGACTCTCCCGAAAATTATATTCCCCCGCCCCCAAATCGCCGTCTTTCTTTCTTTTTCTTTTTCTCTTCCTCTTCCTCTTTTCTCTCTCTTTCTTTCTTTCTTTCTTTCTCTCTCACCTCCCCCTCCCCTTCCCTCCCCCCCTTCATTTCTCTTCCTCCTCCCCTCTCTCCCTTTTTTACTCTTTTTACTTTTTTTCCCTTCCCTTCCCCATCGTCGGATGTACCTTAAGAGAAAGAAAAACACACAGAGGAGAATAAGGAGAAGAAGGAGAAGAAGAAGAAGGAGAAGGAGAAGGAGAAGGAGAAGGAGAGGACGAGAAAGAGTTCGAGGCGGCGTGTGCGGCGGGCGCACCAGGAGTGAGTGAGTGTGTGTGTGCGCGAGTGAGTGCAGATGAGGAGTTGGTGTAATTCGCGCAATGTGGCGGAATTGGTGTCGTCTGGCTCGGGCGGGCGGCCTTGCACATGTGTTAGGAGGTAGTTAGTCGCGTAGGAAATGGAGGAGGAAGAGGAGACGGAGGAGGAGGAGGAGGAGGAGGAGGAAGAGGAGGAGGAGGAGGAGGAAGAGGAGGAGGAGGGGTAGGAGGAGGAGTAGGTAGTTAGTCGTGTAGGAAATGGAGGAGGAAGAGGAGACGGAGGAGGAGGAGGAGGAGGAAGAGGAAGAGGGGTAGGAGGAGGAAGAGGAGGAAGAGGAAGAGGGGTAGGAGGAGGAAGAGGAAGAGGGGTAGGAGGAGGAGGAGGAGGAGGAGGAAGAGGAGGAGGAGGAGGAGGAAGAGGAGGAGGAGGGGTAGGAGGAGGAGTAGGTAGTTAGTCGTGTAGGAAATGGAGGAGGAAGAGGAGACGGAGGAGGAGGAGGAAGAGGAAGAGGGGGAGGAGGAGGAAGAGGAGGAAGAGGAAGAGGGCTAGGAAGAGGAGGAGGAGGAGGAGAAGGAGAAGGAGGAAGAGGAGGAGAAGGAGAAGAAAAGAAAAAGAAAAAAAAAGAGGAGGAGGAGAAGAAGGAAGGAAGGAAGGAAGGAAGGAAGGGAGGGAGGGGGAAAGAGGGAGGAGGATGCGAGAAGGGGGAAGACGAGGACGAGGACGGGGATGAGGATAAGGAGGAAGGGAGAAGAAGAAGAAGAAGAAGAAGAAGAAGAAGAAGAAGAAGAAGAAGAAGAAGAAGAAGAAGAAGAAGAAGAAGAAGAAGAAGAAGAAGAGGAGGAGGAGGAAGAGGGATAGGACAAAGGTAGTGGAGGACTTGGGAGAGGAAGAAAAGAGGAGGAAAGGGATCAGAATGAAGGATGTAGGAGGGACCAAGGAATAGGAAGAAGAGATGAAGGGACTGAGAAGCGAAGAAGGGGGTTGGTCTTAGGCGAGGAAGAGGGAGAGGGGGGTGGGGGGGGGTGGGGGGGCGAGAAGGAAGACATTCCTCACGAGATTTTTCCCCCATCTTTTTCTCGAAAGTAAATCGTTTAAAAGCGTACGTGTGATGGTTGTTGTGGGGAACCTTATTAGGCGCCGCGCGGAGAGATGCTCGTCTGCCTCCTTTTTTTTTTTTTTTTTTCTTCTTCTTCTTCTTCTTTTTTCCCCCTTGGGGTGAACGTGGTGATGGGAAATTACTTGATTTTTGGTTTCGTTTTTTTTTTTTTTTTTTTTTTTATCCATTTCGCTGTAAAAAAAGAAAAAAAAAATATTGCTGTTTGTCTCTTGGTGAGGGTGATGACGAGAGTGATGTGTTTTATTGTTGACTGCAGTAGATAGTATGTATCTAAGTTCGAAGGCCTATGAGCCCCTTCTTCCCCGCCCGAGTGTGTCGTCGGCGCGGGATGCGTGCGGCGTCGGAGGCGTTCCCTCCGAGATGCAGCGGAGTGTTGTGATCCGCGCTCGGTTTCCATCTCCCGGAGGACCGCATTCCTCCCAATGCCTGGCAGACGTTTCTATCGATTCTGATTAGGCTCCAGGCTTTGTGAAGAATGTGGTCATGTGTTGCCAGGAGCGGCGACCGCTGTGAGCGTGGTAGACGAGTCTGGGCCGGGGAGGAGCTAGGGCCAGGGGGATGGCGAGGGTGGGAGAGGAGTGGGAGGGCGGCGGCGGACGTGAGGCGGCGGGATCACCGTGTAACATTACTCGTGCGTTGCTCGTTCGACGCCAGGCGGCGGCGGCGGCGGCGTGGACACCGGACGCCGGCCACTGTGCCTCCGAGTGCCTCTTCCGAGTTCCTCAGGACGGCGCAACGGCTGGTGCAGGCAACCAACAGCAATCGACGAGCGACAGCAGCTTGTGGTAGGCCCGTGAACCCCACTCGGAGAGGACGGCGGGGGTGACCTGTCGTGGGGCGGGGGGAGCACGGAGTGGCATCAGGGGCGGTAATGGGGGGTTGATAGGAGTCTGGCTGCATCACCGCACACCAAATTATGCAGACGCAGACGCGGCAGTCTTTGTAACCCTTACACATATATGATTGTAGAATCCGAGCGTCTGGCGTGTGTACTCGAGGCGCCGAGTCGCTGACTCGTTTGGGGGCAGGGGCGTGGGGGAGGGGGGATAACGGGTATGTAGCAGTGCCGTGACGTCCGTCTTGCATGCCCTTCGGGCGTAGGGCGGCCCGACGGCGCTCTCGGGCTCTCTAGGGCTAGCCGGCGATCGAGGGTCGAGCGCCTGCATGCACTCGCTCGCCAGGAAGGCATCGCACGCACTCGGCCGCCCGTGTTGATTGGCGGCCTCGTCGGGGCTTGGCGGAAGCGACGACGCCGAGACGCCCTCGCCCAGACACCCGGAGGAGGGGGCAGGAGGGGCGCGAGGGGGAGCAAGAGTGCATCCTCCTTCGGCGAGATTGCATGGCCGAATTATGCTTGATAGCGTCTGGCGTTTTTACCTTTGGCTTAAAAGATCTTTCAAGGCGGAGATGATAATATGACAGACTCATTAAGCAAATTATATACGGTATATGCTGAGAATCGGGATGTCGGCGGAGGAAGCTCATGAGAAGGACGTCTGCGCCTTGTACGTACATGACGACTTCCATGCGGGGCGTATGCGGCCTGTGTGTGCTTGCGTGTGTATCTGTAGCTTTGTGTGAGCTTGTGCTTGCGCGAGATTGCGACCCCGAGAAGGAGAGAATCTTCATCTCCATTGAGGTAGTACAAGGAATATACCAATAGAGCACTAAAGGAATATCAGCCAGAGCTTCGAATTGCAGTTATGTCGCTATTCACTCGCTCTGCAGTGATTTAAAAGAGGGTCCGCATTTGCCCCATGATATTTCATTTTTCTCGGAGTGCTTTCAGGATAGTTACTTACCCTCCTCTCAGAGGTTCCTCTCGTGCAGAAAGAAAGAAGGTGGAAGGATTTTGAGAAATTTATCTTTCTATCGATACCAGTCTGTCCATCTCTATATATACACATACATATATGGATGTATACATACATACACACACTCACACACTGTCCCGATCAGAGGCAGAACGGCGCCGGAGGCAGCCGAAATCGATGGGAATACGCGAGAGTTCTTGGGCGACTTGAACACCTCCTAGGAAGTGAGTCGACCCCAGGAGGGCCCTCGGTGTTCTTCGGTCGGCCAGGAGTCGTTCGGTTGGGACTGGTAGCTAGTCTGGTAGCTCGCAACACTGGCCGTGGGAGTCACGTCTAATGGAAAAGTCGAGGGAATGGCGTTTTGGTAGAATCGAGCGGCGTCAGCAGGTGATGCGAGTCCCTTGTGGCATCTGCAACACGCACACCCTTACGAGTCCGTTGGCGTCTGCACCACGACATGACCGAGTGCTCGGTGCGACGGGCGAGACGTTGTCGCTACGACTACGGCCAGAGACAGGTCGAGGATATTTTGAGCATGGCATCTCCCGCGTCTGTGTCGTTGGCTAAACGACTTGCATGTCAGTGACAGAGAGAGAGTCTTTGTTGTAGAATAGTAAGTGTTATCATGACTCTTGCATGACTTGCATGTGAGACAAGGACGCTACATGCACGCCGCAAGTGTTATTATGAGATAAGACCGTGTGCATACTGCGCAAGGACACGGCTTTGCAATATAATTTTATTTTCTTACACCACATTGCCGTGCATGTGAGACGACGGTGTGCTGCATAATGCAGTCGTTGAGTGGCATGACTCGTGTGTGAGACAGGGAGTAAATGTATTTTGTAAGTGTTGTTAGGTAAAATGACTTGCATGTGAGGCAAGGGAGATATACTCGAATGACTGCACGTACACAGGCTTTGCTCTTGAAAACCGGTTAAGATGTGTATTTTTTTTTTCTCTCTCTCTCTCTCTCTCCGTCTTTCTCATTTTACGTATTTTTATTTGTCGTTGGCTTTATTTTTTTTCTCGATTTCTTTTTTTTTTTTTTCTTATGGATTTTGTTGATAGATCTCTTGCGATTGGTTGATTATTAGGATTTCGTTGCGTATGCTCGTATGGCTTGGACTTGTCCTTTTTAGCTTTGGTCATTTTTTGTTGTTTTGTTTACTTCTCCCATTTTTCTTCTTATTTTTACCTTCTTGTCTGTTTCTCCTTCTTATTTTTTTATAATCATCATCGCCATCGTTATTGCTATTATTATCGTTGTTATTTTTTCCTGTTTTCCTTATAACCCGTTTCTTCTCGTTTTCTTCTCTCCTCCTCCTCCTCTTTCTCCTCCTCTTCTTCCTCCTCATCCTTCTTCGTCCTCCTCCTCTTCTTCCTCCTCCTTCGTCTTCTCATTGATTGATTTACAATGCCTTTCCCTGAAGATAATTTAAACGCGTTTTAAGCGTCTCGTTGTGCCGTGGAGTTACTCCTCTTGGTGCTGTGATAGTGGTGAATCTTCGTTGTTGTTTTTTCTGGCCGTAAGTAACGACTGGTAGGCCTTTTTTTTTTTAGAGGCGGCTGGCGTAGGTGCCACCACGATAATCATTCTCCGTCTAATATGAGAGGGGCTGTTGTTGTTATTATTATTATTATTATTATTATTATTATTATTATATTTTTTTAATGTTATTGTTATCATTATTATTATCATTGTTATCTTTTTGTTGTCAATATTATTATTTCTCTACTAATAGTATTACTACTACTGCTGCTACAACTACTATTACAACTACTACAATTACTACTTCAGTTCAGCTGAAGGGAGAGTTTAGGATACCGACCCAGTTTCTTATTTTTATCACTCTCACTCACTCACTCACTCACTCACTCACTCACTATGAAAGAGTTCTCTTCAAATGTGTTACTTCTTCGTCATGGAGCAAATCATGAGACTCGGCTGGCGGAGACTCCTGTCTGGCACCATGGCTGAGAACTCACACCCCGTGATGGAGGGTCTCAGCTAAAGCCTCGAGACTAGATGACACGAGCAAGTAAGCAAGCAAGCAAGCAAGCACGCAGCATCGCCCTCTTAGGTGCTTCGAAAGCCAAGTCTGGAACCGAGTGTGGAGTGAGGCACGAGGAGGGGAGAGGTGAGGAGAGGAGAGGAAGGGAGGGAGGGAGGGAGGGAGGGAGGGAGGGAGGGAGGGAGGGAGGGAAGTGGTAGGCTGGCGAGGAGATGCCGTGTTGACCCCCTCCTCCTCCTTCTCCTCCTCCTCCTCCTCCTCCTCCTCCTCCTCCTCCTCCTCCTCCTCCTCCTCCTCCTCCTCCTCCTCCTCCTCCTCTTATATACAAAACAGCTTTTTACGGGCAGGTATCCTCCTTGTCAAGGATATTAACTGGAGAGCTAACAAAGAGGAGAGGAGAATTAGCTAATATTCCCAGACAGACGGAAGACTCTGCGAAGAATCCATCCGTCCATCCATCCATCCATCCATCCATCCATCCATCCATCCATCGCTCTCTTTTCTTTTAAGAAGTTCCCTCTTAGTCGGGCTAACTTCTTGGTCTAACGTCGGTCCGTCTCCTGGGAAGGAAGATTTCCATGGACTCGGGAACACCTCTTTGTTACTTACCGGTGGTTTGTTGTGAATTACTTTCTCTTTTTTTTCTCTCTCTTTTTTATTTTATGTTGTGGGTTTTTTTTTTTTTTTTTTTTTGGGGGGGAGGGGGCGGAGACGGGTGTGTTATTGTTTGTGAACAGCTTTTTCATATTTCATGTTTTGTGATTTATCTATTTCTTTTTTTTTCTATTGACGGAGAGGGGGATTGTTTGTGAATTACTCTTTACGGGGGGGGGGGGGGGAGGGGGGGGTTTGTGAATTACTTTTTAAGGCTGCGGGGGGGGGGGGGGGGGTTGTGAATTATTCTTCACTTTTTCGTTTTACGTAATTAGGTGTTTTTTTTTTCTACTGACGGAGTGGGCGGATCGTTGTAACTATGCTCTCGATTCGGAAACGAGGGCGTGGGGCGGGGGCTTAGGAACGGCCAAAGCGATCGCCGAAGGGCCTACTGGCCGGAGGGGAGGGGAGGGGAGGGGGAGGGGAGGCGAGTCGAGGCGAGGCGAGGCGGGAGTAGTGCAGTAAGGGTGCCATGAGGTGCAGTATGATAGACTGCAGTGAGAGGACCAGGGAGGGTGTCTGGGTGAGAGGGGCAGGGAAGGAGGGAGGGAGGGAGGGTGGGAGGGTGGGTGCATAGCAGTGCATAGGATGTGCGCCAGGGTTGGGTTAGCGAGCAGTAGACAAGGGTTGTTGGTGGGGGAGGAGGTGGAGGTGGAAGGTGGAAGGGGGGGAGGGAGGTGCTGGAGAGCGGGCCACCGTGGGTTTGTGAACTCGGCGGCACGGGCACTTTTTGTATCACGGGCGCTGCACCATCCCGACCAGCCCCCCCCCCCCCTCCCCTAACCCTCATGCCCCCTCATACCCCGATGCCCTCCGAGTCCCTCGCGATCCTGGAGGAGGCGCCGCCGGGGGCCCTCCTGACGCGCCCTCCGCTTCGCTCGCCGTCTCGTGAGGGAGCAGGGACGCTCACTGCCAGGCTCTGCTTCCTCCTCTGTCTGTCGGCTTGACTTTTCGGCTGGTTAGCCCTCTGTCTGCTGTCTGCTGTCTGCTGTCTGTATTAATAAACAATCCAATCCAATCAGTCCTGGCGTGGGAGGGGGGGGGGGGGCACGATCCCTCCCTCTATCGGTCTGTGGGCACGTCCCCCCCCCCACCCCGCCCTCTTTCTCAGTTAGGAAGGGTTTGAAAACGGCCGCTCGTGCCAAGGAGCGAAGTGCAAGGAAGGATGTCCAACGAGGGGGTGGAGCAGGGAAAGGGCGAGGGCGAGGGCGAGGGCGAGGGCGTGTGGGTGGATGGATGGATGCCTAGTCGCGGAAACGAGCCGCCGCGGCGATCCTTACGGCGTGTACTTACTTCCCTGTATCGAACCGGGTCAAACGTTGCGAAGTAGCGAAGTAGAACCGCAGTTCTGGATGAGCGACCGAGGAGGAGGCGGCGGCGGCGCGCTAGGACACTTCTAGGTCACTGATTTGGAAGCGGCGTTGAAGATAGGAACCGAGAGAGAACAAGATCTTGTCAACAGGAGGGGCGGCTCAAGGAGATCCAGTAGCCATGGCAGTGCTTGCTTGCGCCGGGAATGTCAGGCTCAAGAGAGATCCACGGTGAGCTTGCAGGTGTTTCCTTCTGAATTATAGGAGAGAGGAAGCACATAATGCCTAGTCTTGGGTGGCACCCTATTGCAAGAAAGCACTTTCCATGCCGCAAAGACAGGGCGTTTTACGTCTGAATTCCATATATTTATAGGGTGGGAGAGTGCAGTAAGAATAGATGATACACTCTGACATGCAACATACTGTTTCCGCGTGTCTTCTGTTAGTTAATAGTTTGTGGATAAGTATTTATCCTTTGGGGAATGCCCCCCCCTCCCTTCGAATAACAGAATGAACATACATAACATACGTATATCGTAGGAATCATTTGACGAAAACAAACGGAAAAGTAAAACAAGAATAAAACAAGACAAGCTTCGTGTAAGAAAAAAGGAAAGTGAACAGACACAGGAGATCAGAATAAAAGGTTCTTCATGTAGTATAGTCGAGACGAGCCCAATTGAGGTGTCACCGCTGATGAACGGCAGGATGGCAACCCAAGAGAATTGTTGCAGACGGTTGCACGTCGAGACACTCTCTGGGGGTGAACAGCGGCTCTCCCAGGTCGAGTTGCACTTAGCAATAATTCAGCTTGTGGACTTGATGCGAGTAGACAACAGGAATTGCTGGTGAACTGATTGGAGGGGTGTCAGAGCCGCCCAGAACGACGCTGG
>NW_028234405.1:3825417-3827917 GCF_977035675.1 Penaeus japonicus | reverse complement strand
TCTCTCTCTCTCTCTCTCTTCTCTCTCTCTCTCTCTCTCTCTCTCTTTCTCTCTCTCACTCTCTCTCTTTCTCTCTCTCTCTCTCTCTCTCTCTCTCTCTCTCTCTCTCTCTCTCTCTCTCTCTCTCTCTCTCTCTCTCTCTCTCTCTCTCTCTCTCTCTCTCTGTCTCGATATGCTTATGTATCCAATTAGTAGAAATACCGTTATGTTTTTTTTTTTCCATTTTCTTTTGTGTGTTTGGCCGTTTCCCTTGCGAAAAGCGCCACGTCTTTGGTGTCGTGGTCTTCTCCTGATCATCACATGGTGCCATTGGGCCTCTCCTGCTCGCTGCATGACGCTATGGCCTGAAAAACGAGCGCGGCGCGGATCCACTCGGCCCCTTGTGCCGCGCGTGCCGCCGCCCCGCCCCTGAAAGCAGGCATCGCTCTGGGATGTGCATAGCGAGCGGTGCCGGCGCGGAGGTTCCAGGAACACGACGGGACGAGACCAGCCTGGTATGTGCGGAATTACACCCGCACAACACCTCCCCTTTGGCATGCACGCACACTCCGTGCGTTGCATGACTGCATTACGAAGCCCGTTCAGGCGCCTGCGCGGGCTATATGGGGATTCCTGCCTGCTTGTATGGTGCATTTGGGTTGCGCATGATGCCCTGGTCACTGCATGGGCTTCCAGGGTCAACAAAGTTTTTGGATATGCATGCAAGGCGGCAGTGCATGGCGCGTGAGCCGATTTTTAACTGGCACATATCCGATACTTTTTCCTGGTGCTCCTGCTGCTTCTCGCCAGGCAACTGATAAAGCGAATGCTGCACAGATAGGCAGGGTTTTATCAGTCCCTGATTATGTCCCGTGGATCGCCTCCTGCCTGGCCAGGGAGATGGCCCAGAGCTCCATCCACTTGATGCCCCCGTCGCTGCATGTGGAGGGTCTGTGCGGCCGCCCTCCCTCCGCCGCGTGGCCTTGGTGCCCTTACCACTGGACACGAAGTCGCCGCAGCCTCTGTCCTTGGTCCCCTGTGACGGCCTGCGCTGCGCCCTGCTCCCTTGACTCTTGTCGAGGCAGTGTTTAAAACTGGAGCTGCCATGAAGGTGCTTCTTTGGGCCTCCGGATAAGGCGCCGCGCGTGTGGTGATCTAGGGCGTCGTGAACGGCGCTTCGTGGGCGGTCTGCGGTGAGCGATGCCCTCGTTCCATCTCGCCCGGCGCTTGCATATTGCAGATTGATCGGCTGGCTTCGGTGTCGCTCGGTGCCCCGTCCACAGCTGCCGTTGCACCAGGGTCGCGTTATGCGTCAGACGCTGCTTGGTGACCCAGTTGCTGCGCAGCCATTTGGCCCGCCCGCCTGCTTGACCTGCGACGCACCAGCTGGCGGCCCAGATGGTGCGCGGTGGTTCCCTCTGGTTCGCTGCGGTTCGGTCGCTGTGCCGCCGTCGTCGAGCGGGAGGGACGTGGCCGGTAGGCGTCGAGGGCCGGGGGCAGCAAGCAGGCACGGGAGAGGAAGAAAGCAGAAGTTGCTCGCAGAGAAGCAACCAGGGAAAGCGGCGCGCGTGGTGAGGGCGGGCGGGCGGCCCAGACACTGGACACGACCAGACTCACTATCTATTCCTGTCCGCCTGACTTCTTGACCCCGTCCGACCCCGCGCTTCCCCGCTCTCTTCCTGCTGTTGTCAAGCTATGCTCTCCGCCGTCTTTCTTTCTTGCCTGGCGATTCTCCTCACTCTCCTCACCCTTTTCCTTTCCCTCTCTCTCGCCCTCTCACTCTCTCTCACCTCTTACCGTTTTCCTCTTCCTCTCACCTCTTACCCTCTTCCTCTCACCTCTTACCCTCTTCCTCTCACCTCTTACCCTCTTCCTCTCACCTCTTACCCTCTTCCTCTCACCTCTTACCCTCTTCGTCTCAACTCTTACCCTCTTCCTCTCACCTCTTACCCTCTTCGTCTCAACTCTTACCCTCTTCCTCTCATCTCTTACCCTCTTCCTCTCACCTCTTACCCTCTTCGTCTTACCTCTTACCCTCTTCGTCTTACCTCTTACCCTCTTCCTCTCATCTCTTACCCTCTTCCTCTTACCCTCTTCCTCTTACCTTCTTCCTCTCACTTCTTATCCTCTTCCTCTTATCCTCTTCCTCTTACCTCTAACCCTCTTCGTCTCACCTCTTACCCTCTTCCTCTTACCCTCTCCCTCCTCCTTTCACCTCTCACCCTCTTCCTCTCCCAACCCCCCTCTCTTTCTCTACCTCCCTCTCCTCCTCCCCGTCCTCTCCCTCACCCTCATTCCCTCCCTCCTCCCTCCTCTCTCTCTCCTCGCCCTTTCTCTCTCTCCCTCTTCCTTCCCTCTTCCTTCCCTCCCTTCCTCTCTCTCCCTCTCCCTCCTTCTCCCTCCTTCCCCCTCCTTCTCCCTCCTTCCCCCTCCTTCTCCCTCCCTCCCCCTCCTTCTCCCTCCTTCCCCCTCCTTCTCCCTCCTTCCCCCTCCTTCTCCCTCCTTCCCCTCCTTCCCCCTC
>NW_028234405.1:3820417-3822917 GCF_977035675.1 Penaeus japonicus | reverse complement strand
GGAGGGGGCTTGGGAGGGAGCCCGGGGAAGGGGGTGGGGGGAGGGGCAGAGGGCGGGGGGGAGTTCTTATATCTTTAGTTTATTGGTTTCATGTTTTTTTTTTTTTATCGATTTGTGCTTTGCTGTTACTGTTTCTTTTTTCTTCTTCTTCTTTTTCTTCTTGATGTTATCATTATGATTATTATATTTTTTTATCGTTGTTACTGTTGCCGCTGCTACTGCCGCCCTTTTATTATTATTATTATTATTGCTAATATTATTACTGAAGCTATCATCTTTATCATCACCATCATCACCACCACTGCTATCATCATCGTCACTATCATCACCACCACCACCACCACCAGTGGCATCATACTTTCCATCATCACCATTTATACACGGTGTCATCATCATCATCACCCATTGTCGTGAGTGATTTTAAGAGACAGTTCTTTTTAATGGTTGTGGGTAGTGGATGGGTAGGGGTGAGGGAGGGAGGGAGGGGGACGGGGACGGGGAGAGGGAGAGGGAGGGGAGGGTTCTCCATTAACGGTAGTTTCACCAAACGGTCATAATTAGTGGCGCAATTAATGGAGGCGTCTCGACTTTGTTTTATCTGTCTGGCTCTATCCGAGTGTGATGTGTCCGGCGGGATTTTTTTTCTTTCTTTCTTTCTTTCTTTCTTTCTTTTTCTTTCTTTTTCTTTCTTTCTTTTCTCCCCTTTGCAAACGAGGGGAGTGAATATTAATGACGGTTAGCAAGTCGCGTCGCTGAAGAACTGTTGTTTTAAGCCAGTTACGAGTCTGGTAATTGTTAGCATAACGAATGAAGAATGTGTGTAGCACGCCGGTTCCATTATTCGTTCGTTGGTGTTTTTTTTTCTTTTTTTCTTTTTTTGGCTACTGGGTGTTTGTGGCATTTGGTGCGCTTGCAATGCACAGCTTGACGCCATTGATTGTAAACTTGAACCGGCGAGAAGGTTGAATCATCCGAAGGTGATGTCGGTCCAAGTGGCGAAATAATTGTTATTGGCCCATTGAATTGTGGGTAGCGAAGCATTCTTGAGATTTTGCACTGTGGCACATACTCTTGAGAGGGAGGGAGGCTGGCTGGGAGGCTGGCTGGCTGGATGGATGGATGGCTGGCTGGCTGGCTGGGTCGACTCAGAAAAGGTGGTACTTGTTGTCTTTGTTTTGGCTTTGGTCGTCGTTGTTTCTCAATGTTTGGTGTTTTTTTTGTTTTATGCGGTTCGTTTTCTCCGAGTGTGTGATTATCTCCCGCGTACCCGATGTGGAGGATCCCCTGTCCGTTGTTCCCTTCCTGCACGGGCATGTTGCAGGGAGAACTGACACCTGCTCCTTGTGGGAATGGCTTCACTGACACACTAACTTAGAGAATGACAAACCCATTTCGCGCGCGCGAGCGAGCGAGCGAGCAGAGTCTTCGGCGAAGGCAGCAGCACGAGCGAAATTTTTAACGAGGAACAAGTAACTTATACTGACACAAAGGGTCTTACATCGACACGGTCTTTGACGTACATGAGCTATGCAGATGTATACGAGCGCACACACAAGTACACACACACACAAGTACATATACACACACACACATACAAACACACACACACACACACACACACACACACACACACACACACACACACACACACACACACACACACACACACACACACACACAAGCGGATCGGGCACGGGTGGTTCCCATAAAGCGAGGGGCATCGCGGGGTCGTTCTTAGTGTAGCTGAGACAGCCGCTTTGACCAGCTCAGCAGCAGGGGGACCAGCGGCAGCAGCGGCGAGACGGGCACTAAGACCAGCAGCTGCGTCCTCAGCCTTCGTGGCCGCCCACACTCCACGCCCACACCTCCGCTGGCCAACCCGGGTGAGGGGCCAACACCAGATCCAACGGTAACCAGTGACGCGTGGCCCGGCCAGGTGTGGGCCCACCCATTCATTGGTCTCCGCCTGTACCCATCTCCTTCACCCTCGCCGCCCACCGCCCCGCCCACACGGCTGCTTGCGCCCTCGGCCCCTTGGCGTCTCCTGTCCTTCGTCAGCGCCGCCTTCCTCGCTCTCGGCTGCATAGGACGCGCCTCTCCTTGGCCTGGCCTGGCCGGCGAGGAGGGGGAGGGAAAGGGGGGTCGCCAGCGTCACACTGCGTCTTGTCCTTGCTGTTATCTGGCCCTTCCCACGGGTGACTCCTTTTGGTTGTCATGTGTAACAACGCTAACGCCTCCGCGCCCCACCCACCAGCCCACTTAAACCTCCCCCACCCCACCCCGTGTTCTCCTCTCTTCCTGCCGTGGCATCTCCTCAGTGCTCTGCTGGTGTCTGCTCCTCCTCTCTCGCTCCAGGTCTCCTCCGAGGCTGAGGCCACCCCTCGGCCGGGCCCAATGGCGCTCGCTTGTCCTGTAACATTTCGGGGTATCGGGGCGCCCGCTCTGGCAAGTACCCGCCGCCGATCCCGCTCCTTCCAGCAGTGCTGTGCCCGCCCCCTCG
>NW_028234405.1:3767917-3772917 GCF_977035675.1 Penaeus japonicus | reverse complement strand
ATAATCTTATTTAAAAATACCGCAGCCAAAGGGTTAAGAGGTAATTCTGAGTGTTTTCAAATCTTGAGGACTTGGCTTTTAGGGAATAGAAGATAGTGACAAGAGAAGATGGAAAGAAAGAATTTATCTGAATGTATGAGAAGATATAAGTAATTAAGAAGTCAGATTGATGCATCATTGGTGAGTGTTTGAATAGTCTAGCACCTGGAAGGAAAAACTTGAGGGAAGTGAAAGTGTAAAAAGGCTCTATTTAGAGTGTTGATAGACTCTGATGTGTGAGAGTGTGTGAGAGAGAGAGTGAGTGAGTCAGTCTGTGTGTGTGTGTGTGTCAGTGTGTGTGTGTGTGTGTGGGAGGGGGGAAGTATGCTGAAGAAACAGAACAGTTCTCAAAATACTATTACTAGTGCTCAGAATGGTTCTTGATGGTGGCACGGGATTGGCTGGGGGGGGGGGTGCACTGTATTGTTAACAGTTGTTTGTTTAAATTTATTTATATAACTTGGATGCATTTGATAAGGAAATTAAATTTCTTCTGATGTCAGGTGTAATGTTCTCTTTTCCAGATGAATTTGTTTGTTTATTTGATCTTAACCCATTGCGGACGGGTGTCATGACATACATGACGTAGGAGCTCTGGCCTGACAACGGGCGTCATGATGTGCATGACGTTCATGGATTTAGAATCACTGTGCTATTGTATTGTGCCATGAAAAAGGAGTGAGTGGTAATGGCAACTGTAGTCATAATTACTGTAATTACCATAATATCAAGCTAACTTAAACTCCAAAACCTAGATGGCACCACTTTTTCCTAGCAACAGCAGGAGAGAGAGCCTTGAATGGCACCCATCCACG
The DNA here is from genome assembly GCF_977035675.1 of Penaeus japonicus. Taxonomy (NCBI): domain Eukaryota; kingdom Metazoa; phylum Arthropoda; class Malacostraca; order Decapoda; family Penaeidae; genus Penaeus; species Penaeus japonicus. The sequence goes on along the minus strand of NW_028234405.1, from coordinate 3,772,063 downwards.
GTCTGTAGCAAGCACTATCTTTAGAGAGCAATGGCACACGCTAAGTTGACAACCTCTTTCTCTAAAGTACCGCCGATGAAGGTTGTGCAGGCTTAACGAGAAGAGGAAGGTGAATCAATCCATACCCAGTGTCAAAAATATGCTCTTGTGCCAATAGGGAAGCCTTTTACTGTGGTACTCACAGTCACAAACACAGGTTTCCTTCCTCTTCCCTACCTCTTCATGTTATCTACATTGTAGGTGGTTATATGTTTCATATTCATTCATGACAGCACAAAAATACGAAAAAATAAAGTTGCCTTTTGTCCTCCCATAAAACAGCAATACTTCTATCACACTGGATCATAGACAACAATTTTAGTCAACTGCAGCACTGATAGAGCCTGTCATATGGCACATATAAGTTTCTAAACTCAACAAAATACATCCCCATCCGCAATGGGTTAAATATGATTTTTAAATAATGCTGTATGTCTGACTGGGTTAAACAGTATAGACATTGATAAGTGAAAAGTGTTCATAAATTCTATGAATAAAGGATTTCATATATGATATTTATATGTATTATGCACGTGCACACACTTGCTCTCAATCTCACACTCACACACACACACACACACACACACACACACACACACACACACACACACACACACACACACACACACACACACACACACACACACACACACACACATATGCAACCACAAAAAGATTCTCTAGCACATCTAATAGAAAGTTGGGTTTGCTCATTGATATGTATTCTAAAGCATGTCTGAAACACAGTACAGTGACAATTTGAGAAACAAGGTTAGAAATTGACTGTTAGAAAGATAGTCAAAATTGGTAAATGTCTTGTTTTTCTGACTCTATTCCCTCTCCTTTCCAGACGACAGACAGTGACCTCAACGCCTTGCTGGATAGAGTTGCACCTCAATGGGCCCTTGCAATGGCTGGACCGCGTGTTGACGCAAATGGGCTCCCCGTGCCACCCATGCTCCTCCATGTCATGAGGGGAGACAGCCACCAGAGACCTGCAACAAGAATATCTCATTTGTTAGAGGCTTCCAAGAATCTAAGAAACATTTGGGTTGAATATTGTTCAAGGCTCCATAACCCAAGATTGAGTCTTGTGCAAGCTCATGAGAAATTCGGGTTACTTTCAAACAGAAGGGAAAGCCGCAAGTGCAATGCTTTGGTCCTTTTTTTTCTTTCTTTCTTTCTTTTTTTTTCTTTTTACTTTTTGGTCAATATATGTTGTATTTACACCTCGATTATAATGTTGAAGAAAGGTTGAAGGCAAAGTGAAGTACAACTCTCCAGTGATCATATCATCTGATAGTAGTGCCCACCTATTACTTGAAACAGTTTCATTAAGTATAATGGTTTTAAGAGTAACTAAATCTTAGTGCTGGATTTTATTTTTTCTGTATGTATATCCATATGTCTCTTAAAGCTTGAGTGTTGGCTATTCATCTGGAAGGACAGACAAAAATTGAGCCTCTTTGACAAAATTCTCAATTTGATTACTAGTTCTTATTTTATTTCTTGATTCTGTATTCACATTAAGGAAAAAAAAAAAAGGAAATACAAGCTCAAAATTTATTTGAATATGTCACATTGTCTGCCATTGAACTCAGGAACAGTGTGAAGTGAATGTGCTTTCTGCAGACTGATGCTGTGAAGGAAAGGGACTCTGGAAAGACAGCCAGCTTTTGGGGGACTTTTAGTTGGCATGAAGAGTGTTAATTTTTGTATCCAAACTACCATGTACATTTCATTATCACATCAAGAACTTGGTCTTGTCTCTTGTAAGCCTTATCCACAGTTGGGTATCATAAACTTAAGAAACTGCTTGACAGCTCCTGCAAGAAATTTCTTAAAAAGAAAAAGAAAAAAAAAAAAAAAAAGAAATCTGATCAGTCAATCCACTCTGACTTTCGCTTGTTATATTTTATACTTTGCAGGGAAATTAGTTATTCAAATTAGGGAAAAGAAAGGGGGTCTTTTTACCTCCCATTCCTCTTTAAGGGAAATTCTTTTCATAACCAGCACTGTGGATTGTCTGATAAGAAAGCATACCTAATGAAATTAATGTGTGGTAAGAAATATGTAAGTCCTGTGCACGCACTGCTTATGGTTGTAGAAGTCTTGATATTCTCTTCCCACTAACTGAAGTTGCTAGATCAGCCTCTCCTTCAGCCTTACTGTGCTGTGCTGCAAATATAGGATCATTTGCTTATTTTTTGGGGGGAGAAGTGAAAAGCAGGTGCGTGCGTGTGAGCGTGACTGCGTGCATGTACTTTTTCTCTTTCAAAATTGTGTACGATGAATATTTTCTGTGGCATATAAGGTTTTTGATTTACATGACCACTTTTGCATTGAGATGAATTGTAAGTTTCATAATGTACTCAAGTATTATGTTCATATTGTGTCTGATATATGTAAGTTTTATGCTCTCCGTAAAGGAAAATTATTTCTAGACAGTGTAGGGTATGATCTTTTTTTTTTTTTTTTTCTTCTGAATCTTGAACTGCTACTGTTGAGAGTAGCTTGTGGCCATACCTAGCTTTATGAGAGGTGGCATGTTCTTTTGTTTTTATTATTGTTAAAAAGATCATGAAAAATTACCTGGCAAAAGCATCATGGCAGATGCTTGCATTTGTTGAAAATAATTTTCTAGTTTGAAGTTAGTCAGATTGTGTAGATGAGTTACACAGTACATACGTAATGACGCTGAATTTTAAGAATTGCCTTGTCAAGGCATTCATCCTCATCATTTAACAAAATGCATTGTAACCTTTAGGTATTGTGGCCAAGATTGCAAAGGTTTTGAGTGTTAGAGAATGAGAATGTGATCTAGAGACTTTTAATGACTGAGTGTGAGAGAGTGAGTGAGAGTGTATGAGTGAGCAAGCATGATTGCATGAGAGTGTGTGGAGTGAGTGAGTGAGTGAGCAAGCAAGCAAGTGCGAAAGTGAGTGAGTGCAAAGGTGAGTGGAGTGCGAGAGAAAGTGAGAGAGAGAGAGAGTGAGAGAGAGAGAGAGTGAGAGAGAGTGAGAGTGAGAGTGAGAGTGAGAGAGAGAGAGAGAGAGAGAGAGAGAGAGTGAGAGTGAGAGTGAGTGTGAGTGTGAGTGAGTGAGTGAGTGAGTGAGTGAGTGAGTGAGTGAGTGAGTGAGTGAGTGAGTGAGAGAGAGAGAGAGAGAGAGAGAGAGAGAGAGAGAGAGAGAGAGAGAGAGAGAGAGAGAGAGAGAGAGAGAGAGTGAGTGTGAGTGTGAGAGAGAGTGTGAGTGTGAGAGAGAGAGTGTGAGTGAGAGAGAGAGTGAGTGGGTGAGTGTGTGTGAGAGAGAGAGTGTGAGTGAGAGAGAGAGTGAGAGTGAGTGAGTGAGAGTGAGAGTGAGAGAGAGAGAGAGAGAGAGAGAGAGAGAGAGAGAGAGAGAGAGAGAGAGAGTGAGAGTGAGAGTGAGAGTGAGAGTGAGAGTGAGTGAGTGAGTGAGTGAGTGAGAGAGAGAGTGAGAGATCTGAGTAAGTGAGAGACAGACTGACAGACATACATACAGACGTACAGACATAAGATGGACATAGACATGGATGTGGCTATTGGTAGTCTGTAGTGGGATTTGATACCAGTGACGATAAATGGGATACCTTATGGTATTAGTATATCACTTAATTTATTAGCATCATGATTATTGCTCTTAGAATTCGTCGTAAATTGTTTTTGATAGTTTCAGTACATTCTTTTAATCTATGGCATAAAAGAAATACTTAGATCTTAAATGATAAAGAGAGGAGCATGTAATTTGGAATTAAATATGTTGTGCATTTTTTTTTTCTTTTGTTTCTCTTTTTTTTTTACATAAATAATGTTAATATAAGCTATCTTTTATTATTATTGATATTCTATCATGTTTACTGTTTTTTTAAAGTGTATTGTATCATTTATTGAATTTATGACATTGCAAAAAAAAAAAATTAAATTTAGAATATTAAGGTAATATATTTGTAATATGGCTGCCTTTTCTGATGCCAGAAATCCCACCTCTGCCAAAATCCTCCACCCTCGGCAAACCTGCCTTTTAATCCAGTCACAACGAGCATCTCATTCATCATCTCCATAAGGTTATACAGCTGCCATAATTATTA
>NW_028234405.1:3737917-3750417 GCF_977035675.1 Penaeus japonicus | reverse complement strand
TTTTATCTTGTTAAGAAATATTGATTATCACGTTTATAGGTTGTGTGAAATCTGATTCAATTTGCTAATGTAAGACCAAAACTGCAGGAGAAGAAAATGGTTTACATGGTATTGAACTTCAGTAAATAAAACACGATTATAAATGTAAATAATACAGACAAGATTGAATAGTTTCTATGAACTATTTATTTTTATTTTTTTATTTTATTATTATTTTTTAAATTTATTATTATTATTATTATTTTACTCGCAGTCTGTAACAAGCAACGGGACATTGTGGATAGCAATGGGCTCATCCCAGAGTGGTGTGGTGTCCATGATGGCAGTGGACCTTGCCTCACGGGCCGTGGAACAGAGGCAGATCCTCAAGTGCAACGGCGTGGTGGGGGCGCTGCACATGTTCGAGGCGGGGGGGCGGGTGCTGCTGGTGCTGGGGGCGGACGGCGTGGTGGGCGACGTCCCTGCCGAATCCAGGTTGGTTTTTAGTTCGCCAAGTTGTACGTCTTCAGATGTAACCAAGGTTCGTTGTTCAGGGATCGAACATAAACCTTTCATTTAGACATGAATCACCTTTGTATAGCGGATATATACAATATCCCAACATATTCAACACGTAACAGCTTTTTATTGCTAATACACGAGAATGAAAGAAAGACGCTGTGACCCATTGCGATAATGTTGATCAATTCCTTATTTCCAGACTTTATAGGCTCGAGGGACAGTTTTTCAATCGAGACCATCATGTTAGTTTCGAAACCAGTATGGTTAGCGACATCACTGGCTTTCGCTACAGAGAAAGGAAGTATTATCTTGTCATTGGTTCGTCTTATTCCGTAAGTCGCCTACTTTCCAATACCTATACTTCGAATTTGTTGAATATAAATAGATGAGTCTATAAAATTCTGAGTGGGAACTGCTTCAACAATTTGTATTAATAATTTTTGTTCACATCCAGGAGGGTACATGCATATATGAGTTCAATATCCTGTCTGGAGAAGTATGGCTTGCCTATACATTACATGGCTCGAAGGTTTATGGTATACTACACTATGAAGAGAAGCATGAAATGGAGCACTATATCGTAACCCTGAGTAAAAATACGTCGCCGAAGATCTACCGGTGGTTCGGTTAGTATGAACGGTCGACGAAAAATTCTGTGATTCTCATATGTACAGTCGGAGACAAAAATTCTGTTCCACTCTCGATGCCCCTCGCACGTTCCCTTCCGTGATGCATGTTACATGGGGTTGAGGTAGGTGGGGGAATGGGAGTCTCAGTGTAGGTGGGATGGGTGCTGCTGAACGAGGAGAGTGGGGAGAGGCTGAAGCTCAACCGGTCGAGTTGTAAAAGACTGGAATCTTTTTAATTAATTTGGAGTGTTTTAAATATAACCCCATTTTGCATGTGCAGTGCAGTACCCATTCAGTAATTTGCCTGCTCATTATATGCAAAGGGACAGGCATGCCCCCCACCACACACACAAACAAACACATACACACATTTAAAGTAACCGTACCCCAAGCTTCACATCACTATCCGACAATTAGTAATATAATTCCTTTTAAAAGATGCCTCAGACAATATTTTCCCCTACAATAACAATCGATCGAGGCTTTAGGAAATTACTAATTAAGAAAATACAGATTTGAGAGAGAGAGTGAGTCTGAATATGTTGAACAAGCACTGCATTAACTATCTGTCCAATGGTAGTCTACATACTTTGCTTCGACTTTAAGATTTGTGTGACCTGCCGTGCGGCAATGGCCACCTGGGACAGTGTGGGCAAAGTGGACGAAGGAGGAATATGATTTCTGTATCCAACTGTACAATATCTTTTAAATCTCAAAAGATTCATATTTTTTCATTTGAGCATAAATTCACCCTGAAAATGTTTTGATGAAAAACTCCAACTTGAAAATGATGACACATCATTGCTAGTTTGCTTAATTTATTCATAATCTCTATATCTTTTTAGATGGTCGCCTGTCGTTGTGGCAGGTGCTGTCCACAGAGACTTTGATACAAGAGGACAGCTGTGTCCAAACCTTCACTTTGGATTTTATGGAAAATATTTTAATTCTTACCACTGGTGTGAGTATTCAGAAAAAAAAAGAATGGTATGCATATGCAGTGTGTGTAAGAATATTATTTTTCAAAGTCTATTTCTGTATGCAATTGTTCACAGGGAAAGATAACAATGTACAGAGACGACATACATGCAAATTTGGTCTCCACGTTTGTCACTGAAGTAGACTGCTCTACCATCGAAGACCTCTCGGTCATGCATATAAATGGGGAATATGTGATGGCGTTTATTTGTGAGAACCAGTCGGGCAACACAACGTTGATGTTTCGATCTATTATGGTGGAACAAATTAAGCTAGGTAATACGATGCTGGAAAATTGGCTTTCCGTAGGGCATCATTCAAATGGTTTACTTCTCTCTTAATTGATTTGCTCATATATTTTGGGAATTGACCCGCTTTCCGTATTAAGAAATATTTGTTTTCTGCTTTAGAAAAAGACAGTCCTGATATTGTTCATGGTTGTATTTCCGAACTAAAGAAAAAACTTGGAGAAAGACAGGCAATCATTTCGGAACTTGAGGACATCCTAAGAAATAATCGTCTCTTGACCACGGACACATCACAGGTATGTGCCTTTACTATTGAGACTGCTTTTATTTTACTGTTTTGAGGACTCAACTCCTGCCAACTTCTCGTCTCAAATTTCAGTCTTGGACGAGACCGATATCATTCATTGGTGAGCTGACTGTAAACGGCACTACAACAATCCAACATACAGTCAACATTACCAGGGAAACCGCCGTTCCAAATGTAGAAACAATACATGAATTCAACTCCAGAAAAGCAGAACTGAAAGTAAGTCTTCATGTGAGAATAGAAACGTCTTTTTGTTTGATGAGAAGGAGCCTAACATTACCATCCCTCTCAACCAGGAAGAAGTGATGGTTGTGCAGTCAAACTTGTTGGAAATCCTATATCACTCGAAGGACCAGGTTATCAAAGGTCGTCTCATGACTGACTCGATCACTGCTGATCTCTTCGAATCGAATGCTTTGAAGATCACAGAAGTGAGTTCATTATCAGTATGATTTCTTGTTTGTGTTATTTTCTCCTTGCACAATTTAGTTCTTAGTGCCACCGAAGGAGGAATTAGAACGTATATCTTTTGCATATCTTAGCTGAATGGTGCGCCATTATTGGACATCGAGAGCATGTACTTCCTGGACGGGCAAGACCAGAATGCGAGTTCCACCTTCTTCCACACGATGAGGGTCAAGGAGTTAGTCATGAGAGGCGAGTCGTCCTCCACCACCATCAATGGCTTCTCCACTAATCGTTAGTGATTTATGTTTCTCAAAACCCATTAAAACATTTCAGTTGTATTGGTTTACGCATTTTGACAGGGTTGTATTCATGTAAATGTGAAACCTTGATGTAATAAGTGTTACTGAATAGGTGGGTATCATAGAAGTACCTTAGAACTAAACTGGTACTAACAACCGTTTTTACCAGAGTATATGCGAAAGAGTTTGACTGTGCAAGAAGTGACAGGGTGCCACACGTACGCAAACCTGAAGGTGGGGGACATCTGTGGTTCGGCAGGCGAAGGGTCGTCAGTGGTGGTTAATGCGATAAACACGTCATCTATAGTTTCCAGAAACAGTAACATCACGTTTGTAGATCAAAAGACTTTCCAGAATGTTGAGGTTTTTCGGGACACCAACATCTCGCTGATTAATGATGTAAGTAGATTTTTTTGTATTCTTTCTCAGGGAGAGTTGGTCTATCAGCTAATGGAAAGGTACTACTATTCCTGTAGGTTGACCTATCAAGTCTAGCCGAGCGCCTTGTTTACAAAAACCTCTACAAGACCCACGTTTTAGAAGGGAACTACACACTGGACTCTGTAAGCGTTTCGGGCAATGTTGACGTAGCGACAGTTAACAACGTCGACATGATAAAACTCTACCAGTCCGTTGTGAAAACCTCGGGAAACTTCATGTTATTAGGTAAGAAACACTTTAGTGATGCTATAAAAAATAAAGTAAATTCTTCCTATCAGCTAATCCTTATTGCAAATAATGCAATAACCTAAGAACTTAAGCGACTAATCGGTAGTATATTCTCAGGCAACATAACCTACCAGACGGACTTACGTATTTCTGGAAGTGCCAACATTCCCAAAGTGAATGGCATTACATGGGATGACATTGTGTGCGATGCCTCTAATGACGTCATAACTGGGCTCTATCGCTTCACGAACGTCTCTGTGAGAACGGCCATAATTTGTTCTGACATCAATGGAATCAAAATGAGTAAAGATGTTATGTTAGTTGACGGTGACGAAGCTACCGAAGGTAATTATTGTTAAATGTTGAAGTTGGCGAAGCAAAGAAAATGCAAATCAAATTGATTTCATTAGAGAATAACCTTAGGATTCATGTTGAAATGGGAATTGGTGTATTATTTGTTAGGGTATACACAAATTTAATCAACATCCCTGAGATTCTTCAAAGATGTGTATATCTAAAACTATTTCGATTATTTACAGTAGGTTCGAATCTAAACGCCCAACGTATTTTGCAGGTCGCATTACGTTCAGTGATGATATAACTGTGACAGGCACTGAAGGAGTGGTGATGACTCCCAGCGCTATCATTAACTCCATTGACCCACGAAACTTGTTGCGCGATAACATGGATAGTCTTATAATAAAGAGTGACTGCAGATTCACAAATCCACTCAAGGTAAGAATGTAGTTGGGAAAAGTTGGGAAAAAAACAGACATTATGTATAGGAAGTCCTCCAGGGTGGGAGAGGTGTTTAATTCTCGGTCTTGGAGTGAGATTAAGGTTTAGATTCTTGAATTGCAAAAATATCTTCGCTTTTTTGCTGATAGTGATGGGGAAGAACACAAAAATAACTTTAATCCACACAGTGTCATGAGCCATACAACATGATACTTTGACACGTGTAATCTGAACAACATATCCACAAACTGTGTAGACATGATATATCAGCAACTGCAAATTATTATATTGCTTTCATTGTGCATAATGATGCCAGTGTAGGTACAGGTATTAATGGATATATAATCAGTGATTACGTTTTACCAGAATTATTAATTACCGTGAGGTACAGCATAATATAACAATATAAGATATAAGGTAACCATTAAATGTATCATGTTCACCGTGACCAGTGTACTTGAACCTGTACATGTCCCATATGAGTTGTACAATGCAAGTTATAAGCCTATGTGCTTCCTGTTCGTGACACTCTTTTAGACAGTGTATAGCTGCAGTATTACTATGTACAACTTTTATCTTCATGGGCTCACATATGCACATTCAAAGATATAATTCATGTATAACTGAGGTTTAATATATTTAAATTGTGATATTGTATTCATTCATGTAACTTGTCGTATTGAGACATGTATTGAGGCATTATCAATAGGGATGTTACTTTTCAACTTTGTCCCATGTATGTTTTTTATCATACGCGCCTTTTGATAACCAATAACTAGTGCTTTATTACATGTCAATATGACTACTACTCATTCATCTCCCACTGAATTGGAAAGAAGAACTTCTCTCAAGATTCAAAAGGTGATTACATTACAGGTGTTTGGCAACCTGACGGTACCGATGATTAATCGTTTAAGAATTGATGGTCTTCAGGATCGCTACTGGACGAAGGGCTCGGATCAGCTGGTTCCGTCATCCTTGCGCATTGAATCAGCTGTCTTCAAGTGTGTCTTCTTTGGCAAGTTGTTTGGATATTGTTTTAGAATTCCAAGAGGAAGAACCATTAATGTTTTTGTTTTAACTTTACTTCAGAGCGCCTGTCACTGGGAAGAGTATTAATTACCATCAAATGGAGAATTATTTGAATGTGGTGGACCAGCAGTCGATCAGCGGGAAATACGTGTTTCAGGTTGAACATCAGTTTGTAAAATCTACGAAGATCTAAATATTCGTAATGGAAATAGGAAAAACTAATAGATAAATGCATTTTGATTCCTGTTAACGCTGTACAATGAATATATTACAGGCACCTGTGACAGTACATAGTAATGTCAATTTCCTCGAAGGCGGCACTATAAATGGCGTAGACGTCTCTGCTTTGAAAGAAAAAGTGGTGTTTTTGGAGGGAGACCAAATCATAACGGCGCCGATGGTAAGAACAACGAAATGCTGTATATATTCAAAGATGAATGTTCCTTAATCTCTTACAGGGGTGTATATATTCTTGGCTGCTGGATATTAGAAATGTATTACACATATCTTTTCAGAACTTCTCGAATTTAACGATTGAGTATGATTTGAGAGTCGGTGGAAAATTGAATGGGTGGAATGTGTCTTCAGATTTGATGAGGCTAGACAGATCCTACCCTCACATCGGTAAGTATCCGTTCAGTGACAGTGAACCAAAAGAAAGGATTGAACTCTTCAAGAAAATATGAACTCTATCCGTGCTTAATTTGTTGTAAAGTCTTTGTGTTACAGGCAGTCTGACTTTCACGGACAAGACAACAGCCACCCTAGTCAAGATGATGAAATCTAACCTAACTGTGCGAAGACTTAATAGAATGGTCATAGAGGACGCAGTGGTTGATATAGTACTGCGTAAGGAGAATGCCACCATTAATGGGTCATTGCTGTTTAAAGGGGGCGTTTGGAGTGAGTGTTAGATGGCGCGTTTTTTAATACCTTCCGTAGGTGAGCCTATACGTCTGATTGCATTGAATTTGCTCATATTCTTTTACACTTAGAAAGACGTAACGTAACTCGGTGATATTTTGATATCGACAGCTAAGTGTATCGACGTGAAAGATTCAATTGATGGAATCGACATGGAAGACTTAGTCAGACACAGCCTCAAGAAGGTTTCTGAGAAACCTCAATCATTGACAGGGTTAATCAGAGTCAATGAAGGGGTTTCCTTTATGTCGTCTCTTGAACTAAGATTAGTAAATTCTAAAAATTGGACGAAACATCTAATGAAGGTAAACAGTTTGCACGCCTTTTTAATTTTTTTTCTTTATTTATTATTATTATTTTTAATAATAATAGTGTAACACTGATTCATTTGTAGGTCGTGCCACGGAACTACAGCGGAATAATCACCGGCAAAAAGAAGTTCCATAAACCTGTCTCTATCCTAGGAGATTTCAACCCAGCCATCATCAACTACATTAACATGTCTCGACTTGTCTCTAGGATCCTGACTTCCAGCACTGAACAGACAATTCACAGCAAGTATTTCATCAACGGCGATATAAATACGAGTGAGTAGGCCTGCATTTTTTTTTTCTTTTGCGTTGTGACTGCTCGTCATTATTCATCGTTAGGGTAGATAGATGAAACAAAGAAATCTTTCACTTTTTATTATGGGTTGCTAATGTGTGTGTCTAATATTGCTGAATGTAACAGGTTTTGACCAAATCAAAAAATTTCGACAGAGGATGTAACAGCACCTAGGATTGACGGAGTGGATGTCAAGAGTATTCTGCTGGTGGATGAGGGTGGATATGTGCCACACCACGTCCTCTTTAAAACTGATGTCACTTTCTTGAACAATGTGACATCCACCACTGGTGTTCTTGACAGCTGCAACATCCACGAGGTCCGTTTTGGTTGCTGGGTTCAGCCTTTTGCTCTGGGAAGATTTTGGTACATTGGGGAAAAAAAAGCACTTGGTTACGGAAGTACAAGTCAATGAGGAAGTTTTTAAAATGTGTCCTTTGTGTTGGGAAGCAACTTCATAACTAAACTGTTTTTTCCAATTTATCCTCTGTTTTTGACTAATTGAATTTTCATGATTTTCTATATTTTTACTTTTTGATCATAAAGTTTATAGGCTAATTGCACATTTGTATTTTTAGAAATCTTTATCACTATTATCCTTCTTTTTCTCGAAAACTTATCACGAATTTGATTTTTTTGGGATGTAGTCACTGGTTTGAATATTCAAATAGCTGGATCACGAGATTTTAGACACCTTAATAACAGTTTTTTGGACAGCATCACTAATATTTTTTTCTTGAGGTCGGTGGGGGAATTTATCACGAATTTGTTATATTCCACTAGCCTAATCATGAATTTGCATTTTTCGGACAGCTTAATCGATCTGCCATATACTTAGAAGAAGATCGTGTCATTGAGGTCCACGGACCAGTGACTATAAATCGGCTTCTGGTGAAAGGGGATGTTATCCTAATGGACAAAATCACTGCAGGACCCAACGATCTGGATCTCCTACATTTCCTAGACACTTTGGTCGAAATTCATGGAGCACAGGACATAACTGGTTAGTGTTCTCTCTCTCTCTCTCTGTTTGTGTTTGCGTGGATAAGGAAAATCCTCTAAAGTGCATTTACCCTAAAATGTACACGTTTGTTACAGGAAAAACGGTATTCGCAACAAATATTAGGATGTCCCACCTCAGCAGCAGTAGTATTGATGGAATTGACATAAAGCACTTGTACAGCAAGACAGTCTTCAGCAATCGGGATGAGGTAAAAGCATCCATGACCTGTACAAATTCAACCCGAAATCACAACCTTCATTCTTAACAATCCTTGCAACACTATCTCGTCCTGCTCCCAGGTTATCAACTGTAATATAGAGTTCACCAGGGCATTAAAAGTCAACGAACTCACCGTAAGAACTAGTCTTTTTGGTCTGGGTCTTGATGGTGTTCTGGTCGACGGTTTAAACGTGACGGAGGTCAAAGAAAAGGCAGTGCTGACAAGTGGGGGTCTCTACCACATCACCGGCAGGAAAATGTTTTCTAATAACTTAACGGTTACTTCATTACGTGTTGCTGGTGAGTATAAGGATGTGTTTTTTTCGTGGTCGTACCTTTTGTTTTTTGTCGAGTAGTACTTTCATGTTATACTTTATAATTAGATTGAACAAAGTGATGATTTCAAACGAATTGGTAGTGACGGAGGAGAAAAAGAAAAAGTACTGGATCTGGACCTTTGGCATACTTACCTTGCAGATACAATAGGAAATGTGTCGGTGCAAAATTTAGTGGTGGTCTCCCAACGCGACAGGCTAATAAATAACCTTCTATTTACTGCACCCATCACTGTATCCGAACTTCAGGTTAGTCATCTTTCAAATTAGTCCAAGTTAGTCAAAATCATTTTTAGAAATGGTTTTCATAATTGCATTCTTAACTTTTCCTGCAGGTAGATGGACTTATAGATGGTGTAGATTTGGAATACCTGCTTGCAAACCGTATCACGACCAATGACAATGGAACCATCTCGAGGTCACTGTATTTTGAAGATGTAAAAGTAGAAGGTGCGAAGTTAAAGTTTATTATTATAATATAGATACGATCATGTCTCATTTATTCCAAGTTTTTTTTTAATTCAAAATGGGACTTTTGTCTATACATGAATTAACTTCGGGCTCTTGAAGCACTGTTCATGTTTTGCCAGCAGTTATATCAAAACTGTAATTCATTTGTCTTCCAGGTGATTTAGTGGTAAACAAAATCAATAACATATCTCTTTCAAATATTGTATTCAAATCCGGAAGAGCCCAGCAAACTATAACTGGTTGGAAAACGTTGAATGGTGGTCTCGTTGTAATGGGAAGTATCGAAGCCACTGTGCTGAATGGAGTGGACTTGACCGAACTAAGCCAAGTCGTTGTCAGAAAGGACAGGAAGGCAACACTGGGGAGTTCTATGGTTAGTTGAGCAATTCAGTTTTATTCTAAAAGATTGTGACCAAGAAAGCGAGACTGATCCTAACCAAGCACTTATCTTTCTTTCAAACAGACGTTCGAGAAATCGGTAGAAGTTAAAGCAGCTGTAGAGATCCTAGGAACGGTTAACGGGCAAAAACTTTCTGGACTTAAATACAATATGTCTACTCTTGCCAATCATATCTCGAAGCAAAGTACCAGACTTAATGAGCTATACATGCAACTCGAAAATACCCACAGTGAAAATCTAAAGCTCGCTTGCGGTGAGTAAAAAGTGTCACTTGAGACAAATCCCAGATTTTTCTCTTGTTTATCCTAGCCCCCTGGTGTTAATCTCTGGTGTCCTTTTAATCACGGTCGGTTGATTTTTTTTTCTAGAAGATTCCCTTCACGAGTCCCAATTTAAGAGGATTTCAAGTAGACTGACGCCTTGAAACCTTGTTTTGAGAGTTTAGTAATCAATTTAGGATATTTAACAATTCGTAGATGCCAATGGCTGGGGTACAATGGTAAATAAGTGCATTCGATTTTGTTAGCCAATTGATAGTACATGAATAAAAATAAAAATAAAAATCTACAAAAACGCTACACATGGCCAGTATTTCTTAGCTATCCTGGACCAATGACAGGAATTATAATTTAGCAATTTAGCAAATTTGATTTTTGAATTGAAATTTCGTTCATTGCGTTATTGCACTGTACACAGAGATACACATTAAAAAGAGAGAAAAAAATTAGCATAATGTACCACCATTGGTGATACAGTATTGCCTGATTTTTTTTATTTTTTATTATTATTATTACTATTATTATTATTTATTTTTTTATTATTTTTTTTTTTTGGTATATTAATTGTTAGACTTAATCTATAAACATTGCATGCATAATGTCCAAGAACATTAAAGAATGGTTCAAATATTTAACCACCTATACTCCTACAATACTAGCAAAATTACTGATATTATGTAGCTGTGTAGCAGGCATGGGAAGGAAGGATAATTGGGCGGGTGCAGTTCCCCAGTTTCTCAAAAACATCTCGGTGTTTTAGTAAATATATATGCAATATATTAAACCCCGCTAAACGTGTTGTCGATATTTACACTAAAGCCACGTAAACTTTCAGCGGGCAAACCATCAAACTGTCCGCTCCCGGCGCCAATGGATCGTCTTCGTCACTGCCAAACGCACGGTAAGTGCAGGCAGATCCACTGACTACACGTTATTAGTACACATGTCCACGAGTACTTTGCATATTGGTCACGACAAGAATAGTGCGATCTTCTTTCGAACTATGGCGTGAACCAAGGTGATCGTACCGTAATGAACCACTCGCTCACAACAACTGCTGGCGGCCGGCTGCCCTCCAACCACCACAGACAGCTGTGTGGACACCTACGCGGGCATAGTCTGCAGACTTTGTCCTGCCAGGCACAGCTCGACCGTGTGGACGTGGCTTAACAATAAACCTCTTCATCAATAAACCGATCATAATGCGTTATCCTAACATTAGCGTACCTCTTTCGTTTATTGGCAGTTCTTTGACAATCCGGTGATCAGGAAAATTGTTTATGACCCACGGAAATGTAAGCTTGTTCGTCTTCCTTGATAATACGCTATGGTTCCAAACAGAACGGTGTCCTTGATTTTTATACAGGAAAAAAAAATAGTCTCTAGCATAAAATTCGGAGATTCTAATTTTCCAGGCTTATATTTGACGATGTCCTATGGAGAAGAATTCGCCAGTATGGAAGTGGACTTTGCTGGAAAAATGACATTTGGGCTTTTGGGAGAAAACAAACCTGTTCTGGCTCTGAGGAACTGTGATATTCAGTGCAGTTGCAACATGAAAACTACAATTTTTAGTGTAAGAGAATCGGTACTGAATTTTTGTCCTTTCGCTTAAATGTGGATAAGAATACATAGTTTTTTTTTTACATATATTTACATATATTTTATTATTTATATTTACAGTTAGGTAGCGACGGAAGCATAAACCGAACCATGATAGTGAAAGGCCGAGCAGTGTTTCTCTTTGAAGCAGAAGGTTTTTGTGGAGCGCAGCTAATTTACCAGTAAGTAGTATCTGATCAGTTTCACGCGCTTCGTATAGATCTACTTTGGCAATGAATATTGTCAAAAAAATGCCTCGTAATACATCGTAAAAATGCCTTTCCGTCATTCACAGATGCACATGGAAAGGTGGAAGAAGCATCCTCAACTTTTCGGCCAATAAAACTACACATTATTCGGCCTCCTCTCTGGGTTTTGTATCAGGTGTCAAATCGTTCACTGTGGAACGAGACGGAATAAACAAGACATATATAGTAACCGCAGGAACTGATCTTCAATGTAGGTAACCTAGAAAATCAGTACTCTGCGGTTAGAAGACATGGTAGCAAATATTCTAGAAGTACTTTTGTTCCTGCAGTTCTCCATTATGGCATTGAGAGTTACGTGATTAACGTGATGAGACGTGATGAGAATCGGCTGACGAAGGTCTGGTCAAAACACATGAGGGACAAGATCGTTGGATTGGATATCACCAACGTAATTATTCGAACTCTATTTGTTTACGTCTCTCGTTGGAATTGATTTTATCTTGATGAATTATTTACCCCTTCTCTGTAACTTGTTGGGTGATATATATAGGATATATATTTGTCTCTTGTTGCAGATTTTTGGAGTGTGGTGCATGTTGATAGCGAGCTTTGGGCAAGTTGAGGGTTCATATGCAGCACCTACG
>NW_028234405.1:3712917-3715417 GCF_977035675.1 Penaeus japonicus | reverse complement strand
ATTCTTTCAAGGCATTGCAACGGATAGAACACGACCTAAACGAGACCCTAGGGAGGTCATGGCGGAAGTTCTTCGTGTAAGAAAGTCCGTTTTCTTGAATTTCTCCCTTTTTCCTTGAAGTTTAATTTTTTTTTCTTATATTTTCTTTTTTTTCTTGAATTTCCCCCCCTATTTCTTGAGGTGTCCTTTTTTTCTTGAATTTTTAATCTTTTCTTGAATTTTCCCTTTTTCTCTTGAATTTTTATTTTTTTACCTGAAGTTTCCCCCTTTTCTTGAGGTTTCTTTTTTCTTGAAGTTTCCCCTATTTCTTGAAGTTTCCTTGTTTTCTTGAAGTTTCCCCCATTTCTTGAAGTTTCTCCCTTAAATTGAAGTTTCCTTTTTTCTTGAAGTTTCTTTTTTTCTTGAAGTTTCCCCTTTTCTTAAAGTTTCCCTTTTTATTGAAGTTTCACCATTTTCTTGAAGTTTTCCTTTTCCCTCTTCATTGATATATGTCATGAGCGTGTGTGCAAATATGTAGCTCTTATTTGTGTTATCAGTTTATCAATTATCAATTTGATATTTAGTTTTGAATATATATATAGAGAGAGAGAGAGAGAAAGAGAGAGTAGAGCATCTGTACAATCAGTTTTGAAAATGTATTACTCTGACAGTGATACGGGTGATGTTGACCTTATCAGTGCAACATCAGTAGAGGTAGTGGTAATAGTAGTAGTAGCAGCAACTTTTGTAGTAGTAGTAGTAGTAGCAATAGCAGCAGCAGCAGTATCAGTCGTAGTAGTAGTAACAGTGATAGCAGCGGCTACATAATTGTTACCATAATGATTTTAGCAATAAATGATAAAAATAAGGTTACGATGATAGTATCAGAATAGTGATACTGATAATGAATAAAGATGAAAACAGAATTACAGACAATAAAGATGATAGTTACCACGATGATGATAATCGTTATTGATTTCAATGATAATGATAGTTGCGATCATCGTTATTATATACTACTGATAATGATTATAATACGATTAATAACATACTTACTCTTTCTGGTTTTCCTTTTTCCAAAAACGACGAAGAAGAGGAAGAGGAAGAAGAAGAAAAAAAATGCAGAAAATCATGAAAATAATGCATGGGAAACAGTATAAATTCATACATTATCCCCATCATTATCTTTTTCTTTCTTATTTCTTAATTCACCTTCCTTTATGCATTAGTGTGGTGTACTTTTCTTATCCCTTTATGAATGTGATGTGATAAGCTTATCAAATGGTTGTTAGATTCTCACATTTTTTTTTTCTGGAGTGTCGTGGCTGTAATAGGTAATTAGGTGATTATGTCTCTTTTTCTAACCACGTTCTTTAACTTACCTTTCTATCTCTTGGTCTCATTTTTTTTTCTCTCTCTATCTTTCTTTCTATCTCTGTCTCTCTCTCTTTTTATCCCTGTCTCTCTCTCTTTCTCTTTCTTTCTCTCTCTTTCTATGTCTCTTATTTTCTCTCTTTCTCTCTCTCTCTTTATGTCTCTTATTTTCTCTCTTTTATTCTCTCTCTCTTTCTCTTTCTCTTCCTCTTTCTATCTCTCTCTCTCTTTCTCTTTCTCTTCCTCTTTCTATCTCTCTCTTTCCATGTCTCTTATTTTCTCTCTTTTTCTGTTCTCTCTCTCTCTCTCTCTCTCTCTCTCTCTCTCTCCCTCTCCCTCCCCCTCCCTCCCTCCCTCCCTCTCTCTCTCTCTCTCTCTCTCTCTCTCTCTCTCTCTCTCTCTCTCCCTCTCCCTCTCCCTCTCCCTCTCCCTCTCCCTCCCTCCCTCCCTCCCTCTCTCTCTCTCTCTCTTTCTCTCTCTCTCACACACACACACATATATGCTTGTATGATAATCATTTCCATATAATTTTTTTTCCTTGCGTCATAAAGCGAGAGGGATTACAATTAAATATTCATACACCGGGGCTTCAATGAAGAGTTAATTTAATTATTTAGAGTCAGCAAATGTCATGATTTCATTAGTCTGTTGGTTAGGAATCTTAGTTCTAGTTCCTTTGTTAACTTCTCCGGGATAGAGGAATTGTTCAGTCCTAACTTTGATTTGAGGAGTTTGTCTTGTGTTATTCGTGATCATATTAACTTGGGAATGAAATTTATTTTGATTGATATGAATATACGATGGGGATTAAAGTGTGTAAAGAAATGTGTTCCGTTTTTTTTTTAGCCGTGTAAATCTGAAAAGATGTGCATTCATTGCACTGCAATTAGAATTTGCCTGGTGGTGGGAAAAAAAGAAAGGTATATCGTATTGCAAATTCTTATAGAAATATTTTTTCCTTCTCGTTTTGAAATGAAATGTTATTTAATGACACGTATATTAGTTTCTTCCACTGGAAATACTGCCCCCTCATTTTCTGATTTTCTTGTTAATGAGGAATATTTGCATATCTGAGGAGTATCATGTCATGTCCCGTTCTGTAATTACTTGTCCGTAAAGATTCACAAAAGGGCTTGCAACACCAGGT
>NW_028234405.1:3705417-3707917 GCF_977035675.1 Penaeus japonicus | reverse complement strand
TGTGTGTGTGTGTTTGTCAACGTCCACTACTGTTACACACATGATGACTTGGCGTAATCTCGAAGTCATGAGTCACCATGCATAAATGAATATAAAAGACGACCTAAATGCACAGAAAGAATAAAAATAAAAAATAAAAATAAGAAAGAAAAAAAAAGACAAAGAAATTGCTACTATTCGGACGTAAGTAAAGAAGAAGAAAATAGGTGATTGAGCGAAATGTGGAAACTTCGATGGCTCTTGGTTATTTTGAGACCCCGTTAAACCGAACAGAAGTCAATATCAATCGATTAAATTCCCTCTTGAGTGTATGTTAAGTTTCATTTGTAGTAGGAGAGGAGTTTTAACCCGCCATGGTACACCAATGGAATCCACTTTTATCTTGTGAACTGTTCTTGTCGTTTGTAAAGAGTAGGTATTGCAAGGTCTCTAAATTTACTCTAAATTATACTTTCTGATTGTTTGTTTATTTGGAATTATTTAATCATTCCATTCGTTATTATTTTCCTCTTGTTTTCCCTGTCTGTATTGAAGGATGATTTAGATCCTAAGTAAGAAATGATAATGTTTAAGAAGAAATAAAATTCAAACGGAAGAAATAACACGAAAAGAAAGGCAAGACAGATAAATGACAGTAAGTAAAAGTGAAGAGATAACTACAGAAAAATATCCGAAAATGATGACCTCAGAATAACAGCATTATTTTTCAGACACTTAAAACAAACAAATCGCTTTACGTATAGTTATTATCTAATTTAGTGACTGTATGGCTGAACAAAGATTATTGTAACAAATGTACAAAAAATATGTCTTAATTTGTCTCTGATGAAGTATATGAAAAGCGGTATTTTTCATCTTCACCTTTTTACTAATGTTACCTCGGTTACTCGTATATCTTACGGTATCTTAATTCAGTATAGTTACAGTTCATTAAACGCCATATTACCATTATATATGGAGATTATATATTATATTACCATTATTTAAAGGTGTATAAGGAGAGATAAGAGTATTGGATGACAAAACGTTAAAACGGAGGCAAAAGATCCACTTTTTTATTATCTTTATTATTATTATTTAAATGAATACAGAATGTTTTAAAAACGGTGATTTATAACAGTCCCCCCTTCAAAGTTGAAACGAGGTTAACCCGCATTTTCTCATGCAATAATGATTTTATTTTGATATTAAATCGTGCTTTATGAATCATTGACCTCTAAAAACCGCGGGAAACTTTGATGTGGATGTTGATTCATAAAGTTGCACATGAATAATTGCATATAATATTGATCATTTGTCTGCAAATTAGGATCTGACTGAGCATTGGGCATCACCTTATAATTATTGATAATTATTAATAATGATTAGTCACAATTATTAAGTCTCTGGGTGTTAATACGTATATCAAGTAAAGTAATATAATATAAAAAGCTTTAATTTCAATCACTTGTCATTCTTAGATCATTCACACGGTCTATAGTTTAAGGCGAGGAATAAACGCTTATTATTTATTTAGTTTTTACATTGAATTAGTGATGTAGGTTAATGTGTTATATTTGCGGGTTTCCTTCTGTATTTGCATTGTGACTCAGCACTTTATTTTGCGAAA
Organism: Penaeus japonicus; assembly: GCF_977035675.1. Lineage (NCBI taxonomy): Eukaryota > Metazoa > Arthropoda > Malacostraca > Decapoda > Penaeidae > Penaeus > Penaeus japonicus. Next base: position 3,706,308 of record NW_028234405.1, on the reverse strand, counting down.
GTTTAAACCACGTCGCTTGCTCTTTTTTTTTTTTTTTTTTTTTTTTTTTTTTGGGGGGGGGTCTTCGCCGTGGGTCTATTTTCTGTCTTCTATTCTTACTTCATTATTATCGTTGTCAAACAGTAATGTAGTTATGTAATGTAGAAAATGGCAAAAGAAATATGATATATAGTAAAGAGAAAGCAAATATTGAGCAAAATTATTTAAAGACAATTGATTATCTTTAAAGATAAATAGAGAAATTGTGCATATAATCTCTACAAGATTAAGTAATAATTGTTACGTAGTGTACAGTGTGCGATATATATTATCATCTTAATCTGATTGGTAATTGTTGTACGTCTGGCAACGTTGTGAGTGAAGGGGATACGTGTCTAGGAAATTAAATATTCTTTTCTTGTCTATATGATACAAGCTCTGTACAGATATATGTTGATTCTATATCCATATCGTTTACATGTATCCAAGAAATATGATAGAAAAGAAAGTATCCGTATTTGTAACTGTTTAATTCGTATTTTGAGTATAAGGTTTCGATAAACATGGGCCGACACAGTCAAGGAGAAATCTATTTATTATTTATTTTTTAGAGCCTTTTCTATTAATATGATTAATATGATATTATTTACTCAATTTTTGATTTATTATATAAGTATTCAGTCTTCCAACCGAGATTGGAATAAAAGCATTCCAACCAACTTTTCAAATGTGTATATATACATATATACTTTTTTTTTTTCTCTCTTTTTTTTGGGGGGGGGTATTCCCTTTATATGTATATATATCAAAAACAAAAAAGTATCCGATGAACAATAAGCAACGAACCAAAATAACACCACGGAACGAAGGACAGGAAAAATAGTTCAAGTGGTTCGACCATTAAGAACCAGC
>NW_028234405.1:3622917-3625417 GCF_977035675.1 Penaeus japonicus | reverse complement strand
TCTCGCGCAAAGGATAGGGGAGCGATGGGGGAGAAAGGCGGGGGGAGGAAGGAGGGAGAGAAAGGAGAGGGAGAGATGGGGAGAGAAAGGATAGGGGGTGATGGGGAGAGAAAGGAGAGGGGATGTGGGGCGAGCCATGTAGCTGGAGCGATGCTGGAGAGAATTGAGAGAAGATCGGGAGAAGGGGAGCGAACGAGCGGAGTGCGCGATGGAGAGGGGGAGATGGGGAGAGAAAGGAGAGGGGGAGAGAAAGGAGAGGGAGAGATGGGGAGAGAAAGGAGAGGGAGAGATGGGGAGAGAAAGGAGAGGGGGAGATGGGGAGAGAAAGGAGAGGGAGAGATGGGGAGAGAAAGGAGAGGGGGAGATGGGGAGAGAAAGGAGAGGGGGAGATGGGGAGAGAAAGGAGAGGGAGAGATGGGGAGAGAAGGGAGAGGGGGAGATTGAGATGGGAGTCCCATCAAAGGAGAGGGCTTCTAAGAGATGGCATGTTGAGAGAAAGGATAGGGGGAGATGGGGAGAGAAAGGAGCTCACTTCTAGGGGAGAGATGGGGGGAGAAACTTAGAGGTGTTAGATGGGGGAGAGAAGGTCGATGGGGAGGGAGAAACATGAGAGGGAGAGATGATGGGAGAGAAAGGAGAGGGGGAGTGATGGTGAGAGTCTCAAGGAGCGTTGCGAGAGAATGGGGGAGAACAGGAAAGGAGAGGGGGAGATGAGGAGAGAAAGGAGAGGGGGAGATGGGGAGATAAATGAGAGGGGGAGAGGGGGAGAGGAAGGAGAGGGAGAGAGGGGGAGAAAAAGGAGAGAGAGAGAGAGAGAGGAAGAGTATAGAGCCAGTGACAGATAGAGATAGAGAGACCGAGAGAGAGAGAGAGAGAAAATGAAAGAGTGGAAAAGAAGAGAGAAAGAAAAGGGAACAAGATACATAGATGAAAAAACAAGACCAGGATAATATATATATATTATATATATAATATTATATTAATATAGTATACTATAATATATATATATAAAAATCTATATATAATTTAAAAAGAGTAGAGAGACATAAAAAAAACGCGGCACAGTAATCCATATAGAGAAGAGATGACCTATGCCACTTCCGGACTTCTTCACTTCCCCGAAACGTTTTATCTCCGTCGCCTTAATACGCGCACAATGGCGCTGCCAATCAGGACGAAGGCTTCATCACGCAGCTGGGATCACACAGCACCGCTTGCCTGCCTGCCTGCTTGCTTGCCTGCCTGCTTTCCTGCCTGCTTGCCTGCCAGCTTGCTTGCTTCCCTGCCTGTTTGCCTGCCTGCCTGCTTTCCTGCTTGCCTGCCCGTCTGCTTGCCTGTCTGCTTGTTTGCCTGCCTGCTTGTCTGCCTGTTTGCCCGTCTGTTTGCCTGCCTGCTTGCCTGCCTGTTTGCCTGCTTGCCTGCCGCTGTTTGTTCTCTCTCTGTCCGTCTGTTTGAATTCCTTTGTGTCTCGCATGTCTGTTTGGTGTCCGGATTTTTTGGCTTCCTCACTTCATTTCACTTCACTTCACTTCACTGTTTGGTCCTTTTGTTTGAATTCCTTCTTTGTATGTTTAATTGTTTTGTATGTGTTTGTTTGTCTGTTCATCCGCTTATCTGTCTGTCTTCCTTTGTCTTAATATTTTCTCTCTTTTTCTTCCATTCTCTATTTGCTTGCACCTTCCCTTCGTATATCTCCTCTTAATCATTTGTCGGTCTACTTGTCCTCAGTGTCCCGATCTGTCTGTCTATCTGTCTGTTGCTCTGTCTATATGTCTGTCTGTCTATTCCTTTGTCTCTCTGTTTGTCTATCCCTCTGTCTGTCTGTCTGTCTATCCCTCAGTCTGTCTGTCTGTCTATTCCTCTGTCTGTCTATCCCTCTGTCTGTCTGTCTGTCTGTCTGTCTACCCCTCAGTCTGTCTGTCTTTCTATTCCTCTGTCTGTCTGTCTGTCTATCCATGCCTCTGTCTGTCTGTCTGTCTGTCTATCCCTATGTCTGTCTGTCTATTCCTCTGTCTGTCTGTCTGTCTATTCCTCTGTCTGTCTATCTATTCCTCAGTCTGTCTGTCTTTATATTCCTCTGTCTGTCTGTCTATCTATATATCCCTCAGTCTGTCTGTCTGTCTATTCCTCTGTCTGTCTGTCTGTCTGTCTATCCCTATGTCTGTCTATCTATTCCTCTGTCTGTCTGCCTATTCCTCTGTCTGTCTGTCTGTCTATCCATTCCTCTGTCTGTCTATATATCCCTCAGTCTGTCTGTATGTCTATTCCTCTGCCTGTCTGTGTCTATATATTCCTCTGCCTTTTTGTCTGTTTATCCCTCTGTCTGCCTGTCTATCTATTCCTCTGTCTGTCTGCCTATTCCTCTGTCTGTCTATTTATCCCTCAGTCTGTCTGTCTGTCTATTCCTCAGTCAGTCTGTCTATCTATTCCTCTGCCTGTCTGTCTATCTATCCCTCAGTCTGTCTGTCTTTATATTCCTCTGTCTGTCTGTCTGTCTATC
>NW_028234405.1:3540597-3548097 GCF_977035675.1 Penaeus japonicus | reverse complement strand
CATGTGTGTGTATCCTTATACCCCCCCCCTCCCCACTTCCTCTACGCAGCCCAACTTCAGCATAGCGATTATAACAAGCACCTCGCCATTACCAAAGTCTCGCTCTGGTGGCGTCCCCCAAGGCTCTTGCCGCACGAACAGCTGAAAGCCAGCGTGCGTCGCCAACCCTTTGTCTGAGATTTTTTTTTCTTTTTTCTTTTTTTTTGTATTATGGTTGCGCTTCGATCATATGGGAAATGAGGGGAAGTGGCTTATCTTTGGTTAATTTTTTTTATATTAATTTTCGTTAGATATTTTTCCGTTAATTGTGTTTTCTAACAATTAATTCTTTGTATTCAGCCGGTTATGTGTAGGAATAATAAGGAATTAAAGGGTATGTCATGATGCATACAACATATCTATATAACTTTACAATACAGACATACAGAAATAAACACATACTAATATACCAAACAACAAAACAGAACAACAAAAGATCAAATAATTTTCACTCCATTCAAAAATAAATAAACCAACACATATTCAAAAGTCGAAAGCAAGATCGAACAGTAATAATCTCAAATAAAAGTTGCTTTAAATCCAAGGAAACATGAATGGACGGCGTAAAACCAGTAGAAACCAGACAAGTCATAACGGATTGGTTGCACACGAACGATCAACAAAAACAATTTAACCAAAGGCTGTTTATATACATACTTGTATACGTAAGTTTTATGTATAAGCTGTATAAGATGTTACGATTGTGTATAGTGGAAGGCCTTTTGATAAGTTTTACTTTTAATAGGTTTAGTAAAAGGCGTTTATTAAAAAAGAAAAGAAAAAAAAAACGAAAAAAAAACGAAAAAAAACCCGCTATTTTTTAGGTTAAATTCCCGTGAGTTCTTCTGGACAGGCACCATTTAAAAAAAATCAGTAATAAAAATCTTAATTTGAAGAATAATATCAACTCCGACTTTAATTTCCTCATCAACAGACACACGTTGATATTAACCAAATCCATTAAATTTTTACATCATTCTAGAAAAAAAAAAAAAACACTGGCTTCTTACATGCGGTCACGAATGCACTCATACAGATTCAGCGTAACCATGTAATTCGTATTATTCGTTTCTAAGAGGTTCTGATAAGTTGTAATTTGACTTCGAAGAAAAAGCCAGACATGTTGCTTCGACTGTGCATGAGATGGGACGAAAATCTCTCTCCCTCTATCATTATTTACCTACCTATACATACATATACATGTGTGTGTATCTGAATAGATGTGTATTCACTTATTCATAGATATATGTATATATCTCTATCTCTATCTTTATTTAGAGACACAGATACATAGAAATGTCTCTTTCTTTCTCTCTCTGTATATATATATATATATATATATATATATATATATATATATATATATATATATATATATATATGTATATATATATATGTATATATATGTAATGTATATATGTATTTATATTTATATATGTATATATATGTATATATATATATATATATATATATATATATATATATATATATATATATGTGTGTGTGTGTGTGTGTGTGTGTGTGTGTGTGTGTATGTATGTATGTATGTATGTGTGTGTGTGTCTATATGTCACATATGCACATATATAAAGATCAAATAGCTTGCATCAGGAAATGAGCGCCTGACTCAGGTCTTAGATTAAAATCAGTCACAAGTTTATATGCATAATACACGTGGCATGCAAATGTTATAAAAGTTGCGCATCAGTGCTTGCTGTTTGTATCATATTAATTTTAATGCCTTACACACACATGTACCGTACGTACACAAGCTTGTCACTTCTCGCTGTCTCACGTTTCTGAAAATTTCTCTGTAACCAGAGTATCATTCGTATTTTCCTTTACATTGAAGGTTCTGTTAATAACCGATAGTCCAGAGTTATACTGGGTAACTTGTCTGAATATTCCCTGGTTATAATTATCCCAATAACAGTTCAGTAACTTTAGATTGGCTATTCCTAACGTGGAGCAGATTGCTGGGTAATATAACTCGATGCGCGTCATATGCGTGGCATGAATTACAGAAGTGTAAGTTTTCTTAAATATGTTTCTCCAGCCTGATTTCAAAATTATAAAGCAGTCAGCGATCAAATATACTTCTTGCTTGTCAAAAATGATAAAAGAAACTGGTGAACTCCTATACTTAATATACGGTATACCCAAACAAACACATAGACATACACACACTAAGGGATTCCTACTGAACAAATTGTAAATAAAACAACGAAGGAAAGAATAGGAAAACACACTAATATGTCCATATTGGTGTGTTTCCCCTCCGTTGTTTTGTTTACAACACACACACACACACACAAACACACACACGCACACACACACTCACGCGCACACGCACACACACTCACACGCACACGCACACGCACACACACACACACTCACACGCACACACACACACACACACACACACGTCTAAAACTCCGCCTCTTCCAAATCGGTTTCCTTTGTCTGACTGTTTACATGAATTCATTATCCCACACGAGGCTGAAGGCAGAGAACCAGACTCTATAAATTCAGTTCATTAGTTTCCCCTTTCATTTCCTATAGTGTCAAATAATGTTATTGTTTACAACTATGATTTCTCCCTTAAGTCTGATAAAAAAAAAAAATACTTATGCTTCATTCAGTCAATTCAGGAACAATGTTTTCAGTAGTGAAATACCATGACTCCATGATAAGAAAAATGAAAAACAATATTATGCCGATTTTCAAAAATGGTAATACATACAATATTAAAAAACTCAAGTAGCGTTGAAATATGTGGAAAGTCAGTCTGATATTCCCTCAACTTGCCTCTTTCCAAAGGGATAAATTTTTTTCTCCCCAAAGTTCCCAAGTTCTCAAAGTCTGTCCAACTCTATGGTAAAAATCTGCGGGAGTCTGCGATGGTGTAGCTGATTCTCCATGAGTGTGGTGTAATGTATGTGTAAATATGTCTTTAATGGTGTCCAAAGTCGGCCATGGTGGTTCGTCCCTGCCTCATGACACAGCTGGTTCAACCGTAAGTTACGATTAAGGTATCGTCGCCAATTGATAAAGGACCTAAGAGAATCCTTAAGTGGATCTGATGACAGTACCATATACCTTATATGGAAAACAGCACGTCATCTTAGTGTCCATCTTGAAATTTCCTCCCACCTGGTTTTTATTTTTCGATTTTTTCTATTTTTTTCTTCTCTTGATCAAGAAGGCCTTGGGAATCTTAAAGAAGTTCTCTACAGCCTTTGAAATGGAGTTGGCGTCCCATTTCAAGGGTAAAAGTAGGAGACCGTGTTTCTAAAACAGTAGAGAAAGATCTTTAAAAGAATTCTGAGAGTGTAGACATCCGTCGCCTATTTTAGTCACTAAACATTAAAAAAAAAAGTTGTCTATAAGCTGCTTTACTTCCAAGAAGGCACATATGCATTACTCTACAAAGTAATATTCCTATTATCTTAAAAATATTCATAGTAGTAAGGACTGATTTGAAAATCACCAAGAATCTGTTGGTTAAAACCGTTAAACCGATTTCCGAACAGCTGAGTCATAACGGTTTTTAGATCTTAAGAAACACCATTCCAATCACACTGCCAACGCAACATATTGACAGATATGAATTGCATGTAGCCACGCAGCAGCCTTTGGCGAGTAAAGGGAAAAAAAATCACATGACTTGATTAACTTAGCTATTTATAGATTGTAAAAAGAGCCAAATATCAGCTGGACTGAAAGATTAACGTGTCGTTAAACGGATGGAAATGTCAAGCCAGTGAGCAAATTATCCATAATTTTATATCTGGTCTTATAAATGCAGGATTTTAATATTTTAGTGATATTATTTTTGATGCTATATGGCTATCACATGTTTTACAGTACGAGTAATCAGATCCTGATGGAACACGTGCGGAAATTCCATGATTGTTGTTCATCTGGCAGCTGTATGATTTAAAAGAGATGAGTTGGAAATACCTCTCATTATCACATTCAATTACGTAATGATATAATATCGATAGTACAATTTATTCACATTCATGTAGAGGTATGAGTTATTTTAGAATAAGGTTTATATAGAGGAATTTCAATGTCTTTATGGCTGCTTTAGCAATACCGTGTATCTTAAATATTCATTTGCAACAAAACCAAAGAGTAAGAGCAATGTATGCCATTTTATGATGAGGGAAAAAAATCGTTCAATATTACCGAAATAAACATACCTGCTGTCTGATCAACTTCAAAGTGAAGTTAGCAATCCTGGGTCTAGCGAAAATCGAGAAGATTGAGAACTCAAGACGTGACGAAAGAGAGAAAGAGAGAGAGAGAGAGAGAGAGAGAGAGAGAGAGAGAGAGAGAGAGAGAGAGAGAGAGAGAGAGAGAGAGAGAGAGAGAGAGAGAGAGAGAGAGAGAGAGAGAAGAGAGAGAGAAGAGAGAGAGAGAAGAGAGAGAGAGAGAAAGAGAGAGAGAGAGAGAGAGAGAGAGAAAGAGAGAGAGAGAGAGAGAGAGAGAGAGAGAGAGAGAGAGAGAGAGAGAGAGAGAGAGAGAGAATCAAAAAGAATAATCGATATGGTCAGAGAATACAGTTTATTTGGTGTCAGATGCATGGCCATAGTATGATATATTTCTTACGTTATGAGTGTATATACCCCCCTGCCTATACAGACATCTGATAAACAATAATCAAAGTCTGATAAACAGTAATGAAAAAAAAAAAAATATATATATATACAGAGAAAGATCATATCCTGTTGCTATACATAGCCCGTTTCTTGCGCAAAAGTTTCTGAGGGCAAGTGATTCCGTTAAGGTTTTTGGAATAAAGTTATGTGAGATCCCGATGTTCATTAACATTAGTTTCCGAGAAAGAATTATGTGAGTGATCTTCCTGAAGGTTGATTCCCAGGATCAGTATTAATATAATACTAGGGGAATTGAGAGGGGGAAAATAAAAAATAGATGAAATTACAGGTCCTTCCATACTGTTACATATATATATATATATATATATATATATATATATATATATATATATATATATATATATATAATATATATATATATATATATATATATATATATATATATATATATATATATTTACTGTCAGGAAACAAAAACAAAACATTTGTTAATTAGCCTGATAAGATAGGTGAAATGATTAACGAAGATATTTTACACAAATAGAGACAAAAAAGTTGAATCAGTGAAACTCGAGTTTTTTTTTAAAGTAAAGATACTTCTTCTACCAGAAGTAAAGTCTCATCTTTACGCTTTGCTATGCTAACATATCTTACCAGATCTACGTGCTGATTTCTAAGGAAGCTTATCAAGGGATAAAATATCAGTAATCCAAGGCAATTATGTACCTACATCAACGTAGTTTGTGGTAGCGGTGTTACAGCTGGCCAAGCGAGGGACATCCATACAAAAAAAAAAAAAAAAAAAAAAAAAAAAAAAAGAGAGAGAGAGAGAGAGAGAGAGAGAGAGAGAGAGAGAGAGAGAGAGAGAGAGAGAGAGAGAGAGAGAGAGAGAGAGAGAGAGAGAAAGAAAGATTCATATGACTGTCTCGAGCGATCGAAACCGCTGAGTGAGTGAGGTTCATTATGTTTTGACTAAGAATGGCTATGAAGCTTATTTCTCGAACCTGGAACATTGCTAAAGGCAGCTTCATAATAATGATATACGGATTATCGAATCTAATTTCATATATATATATATTGCAAGACTGGAATTAATTGGTAATAATTCACAAAGAAAGCTGTGTTACGATAATTCTAGCGGACATACAATAGATTAGGGGCTACGATATCAAGAAATGTTTAGTCTCGAACATTATAATATTACTCCATCTATTGGGAGTTCGAGAAATCACTTGATGATCCCAGTGACAAAGGTGATAGTATGGATAATCTAACAAGTGAATATATTTTTAGAAATTGTATTATTATCATCACTATTTTCATCCTTATTATTATTATTATTATTATTTTTTATCTGCTTCATATTTCATATTCATCTTTTGAATGAAATTATTATTATTTTTCCACGTATTGCATCCGGGTTTTTCTTATTTACGATTAAGAAAAAAAAAAAAAAATCAAAGTTATCCACCGTTTTCGAAAACATACCTAGATCAAACTATCCCCCCCCCTAAAAAAAAAAAAAAAAAAAAAAAACACAAACCTAGCCTTATATATCCGTAAGGAAGCCAGAACAAATAACATCCGCTCCGATAAACACAATACAATGTTCGTGGAAATTTAACAATCGTTACATGAACATTTTAACCGTAACTTCGATAGAAAAAAAAATCAACTTTTTAGAAAAAAAAAAAAAAATCGCTCGTGCTTTTAAACAGAGTTACGGCTAAGGAATGATGTCAAAAATGATGTCAGAAGTGATGTCAGCCGTGGTGGTTGTGCGGGTAATGTGCCAAAGGGACTGTTAGTGGAAGGAAGTGTGTTGTTAGTGTAATTTCAAGGAAGGAGGCCTTTGGGGGTGTGTTTGTTAGTGTGCGTTTTGTGTTTTGTGTCTGTGCGTATTTTTGTGTTTGTGTTTTGTGCTTTGTATGTATTTTTGTGTTTGTTTGTGTGTATTTTTGTGTTTGTGTTTGTGTATTTTTGTGTTTTGTGTATTTTTGTGTTTGTGTTTTGTGTTTGTGTGTATTTTTGTGTTTGTGTTTTGGGTTTGTGTGTATTTTTGTGTTTGTGGTTTGTGTGCGTGTGTATTTTTGTGTTTTGTGTGTGTGTGTGTGTTTGAGTGTGTATTGTGAAGTACACCATTAGGAAGAACTTGAGCCGAAGGTTAAATCAGATGAAGTGTATCAAGTTATGTATTGTTGGAAGTGTGTGAATAGGACAAGTAATGCTTATTGTGATTTGATATCATTAGGCTGGCGTAAAGTGAGAAGATTGAATGCGGAAAACATACACACACGCTCACACATAACTATATATACACATACACACACACACACACACACACACACACACACACACACACACACACACACACACACACACACACATATATATATATATATATATGTATATATGAATATAGTCCTTTGATATATCATGCCTTGTAGACCAAGTATATATATTTCTCCCAACCATTAGAGCAAACACAACTAGATAAAATCATGGAAAAAAAAAAAATCTAGGTAATAGGATTCACCGGAATGGGCGTAATTGGATCAAATAGGAAAGCATTCGAATCGAAAACTCCTTCTTGCTCTGCATATCCGATATCACAACTTCGACCATGAGAGAGTTGCATAATGATGCTGTTGCTCGGAGAGAGGGAGAGGGAGAGAGAGAGAGAGAGAGAGAGAGAGAGAGAGAGAGAGAGAGAGTAAGTGAGAGAGAGAGAGAGAGAGAGAGAGAGAGAGAGAGTGAGTGAGTGAGTGAGTGAGAGAGAGAGAGAGAGAGAGAATCAATTGCATTTAAAAAAAGGCTGTGCAGGGATTTCCTT
>NW_028234405.1:3517030-3519530 GCF_977035675.1 Penaeus japonicus | reverse complement strand
AAAAGGGATTCGAAGCGATTCGGACGAGATGGAAAATGTCTCAGGTGATTCGGAAAACGTTTCAGGTGATTAGAATTTGTTTCGAGGCGATCTTCGGTTCGATTTGTTTCCGTTGCATACGTGTTGCATACGTGGTACGTTAGATTGTGTATGCAAATGCTTATCTACATCTGTTACACTAAAATTTGTACGCATGGTTCTGTTTGCATATTCTCACCATTTGCATAATTCCTGCATAATACTAACTAGTACCATCCATCTATTTTAAGTACCGATGCTCATTTACATAAAGGAACCTCTGGTACCCATCTAACTTTAAAAAAATAATAATAATAATGAATAAATAAACAAATGAATAAAAAAAAAACATTCTTCAACACCCATCAAAGTCCACCCATCATCAAGACCATACTCTTCCTAGAAATTCCCCCTCCTTCGAACCATCAACACACGTAACATCGTTAAAACACTTACTCCAAGCACAAATTCAGCCCCTTTGACACAGGTAACCTCCTATGCTAAACCTGTTAGAGGGCGCGAGTCAAACTTTCAAGAACGAAACCCAATTGCCATCTCAGGTCATGCCAAACTCTGGTAATTAAAGCCATCATTGCGCGCAAAATCAGGTCACTTGCTTTGTTTCGTCCAAGGTGACTTACAGGATGTTCCTTTGTATGACCTTTGATGTCTGGGTATACGGTATACGGTATACGAGAGCTGGTTATACGGTATACGGGAGATGGTTATTAAGTATACGGTATACGAGAGCTGGTTATTCGGTGTACGGTATACGAGAGCTGGTTATACGGTATACGAGAGCTGGTTATACGGTATACGGGAGATGGTTATTAAGTATACGGTATACTAGAGCTGTTTCTATCGATATACGGTATACGAGAGCTGGATATACTGTATACGGTATACGAGAGCTAGTTATACGGTATACGGGAGATGGTTGTACGGTATACGGGAGCTGGTTATTAAGTATACGGTATACTAGAGCTGTTTCTACGATATACGGTATACAATAGCTGGTTATACTGCATAGGGTATACGAGAACTGGTTATACGGTATGCAATAGCTGGTTATACTGTATACGGTATCCGAGAGCTGGTTATACTGTATACTAGAGCTGGTTATAGGGTATACAAGAGCTGGTTATTTGGTGTACGGTATAAGAGAGGTGGTTATACGGTATACAATAGTTGGTTATACTGTATACGGTATACGAAAGCTGGTTATACTGTATACTACAGCTGGTTATAGGGTATACAAGAGCTGGTTATTCAGTGTACGGTATACGAGAGCTAGTTATGCGGTATAAAAAAGCTGGTTATACGGTACACGGTATACGAGAACTGGTTATAGGGTATACAAGAGCTGGTTATTCGGTGTACGGTATACGAGAGCTAGTTATACGGTATAAAAAAAACCTGGTTATACGGTACACCATATCTGCTTATATGGTATGCAGTATAAACTTAGCCTTGAGAGCTGGTGATGTGGTAAAAACATGGTCATACAATATCCGTCTTTTATATTTTGTTGTTTTTAAGGTCGTTGTTACAGCGTTGTCTTTACTTTGTGTTTGTTAGTGGGAAATTGGAGATGCTTTGATGCTGGGTTATGTGGCGAGATGGGTAGAGGGATAAACAATCTTTTCACCATATTAGGTAAAAATGTGATTATTGATATATTTTGTAGCATATCCCAGCTTGAGCTTTCGTCTCGAGGTTCTCAATGGACGCTTTCCATCCGTCTCTCCATCCATCCATCCATCTATCTATCTATCTATCTATCTATCCATCCATCTATCCATCCATCTATCCATCCATCCATCCATTCATCTATCTATCCATCCATCCATCTATCTATCTATCTATCTATCCATCCATCTATCTATCTATCTATCCATCCATCTATCCATCCATCTATCCATCCATCCATCCATTCATCTATCTATCCATCCATCCATCTATCTATCTATCTATCTATCCATCCATCCATCCATCCATCCATTCATCTATCTATCCATCCATCCATCTATCTATCTATCTATCCATCCATCATCTATCCATCCATCTATCCACCCACCAATCCATCTATTCACCCACCAATCCATCCATTCATTCATCCATTCATCTATCTATCCATCCATTTATCTATCTATCCATCGACCCATCTATCTAGCTATCTATTTATTCCTCTTCTTTTCCCACTCTCATCTTTCTGTTCCTCCTTCATTACCAGTCATACTTTCCTTAATGCCATCAATTAATTTTCTTTACAATTTAAGTTTGAAAAATCCCTCCAAAAAGAAATAGGATATGATGGAAACTAAAAAGAAATACCAATTACGGACTTCATCCATAATGGGACATGTTTTTTTTTTCTTCCCCTTTTCTTTTTTTCTTTTCGAGCGAAACCGCCTCTCAGGTGTGAAAAGGAGGGGGAGGGAGGGAGGGAGGGAGGGGGAGCGGAGGTAGGCGTGACGTCACC
>NW_028234405.1:3509530-3512030 GCF_977035675.1 Penaeus japonicus | reverse complement strand
TCTGAACTTTGTCTTTATCTGAAATACGTTGTTGATAAGATATAATCAGATTTCTTAAACTAATCTAAACTAGTGCTATTTATTTAACAATTCAAGTGCAACCATTTATACAAATGAACAAAAAATCTTAATCGACAAAAGTGTTAAAAATACTAAGGTTACCCATAGAAAGGATTGCTTTGCTTGATCGTTTTCTCTGAACGCTGGAACGTTTTCTTTGAATGATCATGCGTAAACATTTCTATTTTCGCATCATTCATTATGTAAATATGCCATTAGTAGTACGTATCTCTGATTATCGAATGGCATTATTGAATAATAAAACAAGGGAAAAATCAATGACCACAGAGTCAGATCTTGCTATGTAATGTCACTGGGTTCATGGAGAAGAACAATGTTGTAGAAATAAATTATGAATTATATGAAAGATAAATGTGTTGATAGTGAAGAGAGTGGACGTGAGAATGTAATGATGGTTTCTTATATTATACCTGAAGGAATGATAATTGTGATAATGATAAATGATAATGATAAATGATCAGTGATATTAATGATAACGATAGAAATAGCATCAGCTAAAATTATGATATCAATAATGATGATAATAATTACTATTATAATGATAATGTTAAATATAATCATGATGAAACGATTATAATAATGATGATGGTAAAACTGGTGATGGTGATAATGATGATAATAATTATAATAATTATAATGATGGTAATAATAGTAGTGATAACAGTAACGATGATAATGATAATAGTAATGATGATAATGATAATGATTATGATAATAATTATAGTATTGATAATGATTTTGATAATGATAGTAGTAACAATGACAATAATGATAATGCTGATCATATAAGAAAATTGCAATTGTAATCATAATTACGATAATAATGATGATAATAAGAATAATAGTAATGATTTTAATAACAATGATAATAATGATAATAATAACAATAGTGATAATGATAAGGATGATGATAACGATACTGATGATAAGAATGATGATGACAATAATAATGATAACTGTACTGATAATAATGATAATGATTATGATAATGATGATAATAAGTATTACTATTATAATATCATAATAAAGGTAATTATAATGATAAGTACAATTATGATGATATAAAATGATAGTATTGATAATGATAATAGAAAATGATAGTATTGATATAATGATGATAATGGTGATAATAATGATACTGATGAAAAGGATAATGCTAATAATGATGACGATAACAACGATAGTAAGGATAGTTTTAATAATGATAATTATTATTATTTCTATTATTAGTAATATTCTTATGATTATTACCATTATCATCATTGTTATCATTATCATTATCCTCATTATATTCAACATCATTATTATCCTCATCACTATTATTGTTGTTATTGTTATTATCATCATCATTTTTATTGTTATTAATTTAATTATTATTATCATCTTAATGATAACAATGATAACGCTTATGGCAACGGAAATGTTAATGATGATAGCAGCTAAAATTATGAGAATGTAAATACGAAGATTGGAGTAAAAGCGATAAAACGAAATAAAAGGGAGGCAGACAGACATACAGACAGACAGTTAGAAAGAAAGAACGAGAAAGGAGAGGAGACATGGACAGAAAGAAAGAGAGAAAGAGCGAAGGGAAAGATACAGCTAAATTTTATCTAACACAATTCGCAGATAGGATATGGGATGACATGTAGCATGATAAAAGTCATCGTGAGGCAGTCTTATGAATTCCTTGTTAGTTTTTAGTTTAGATCTTTATTTACCACCCTGGCTAACTGCACAGGCATGGGCAAGCTTTGATACATTGATGTAGTCATGACATTGTTGCTAACATTGTATTACAAATTAAGGTAATAACATGATTATATTCTATAGTATATCAACTGTGAATAGACATTTGATAAATGTTGTAATAGGGTATCATATACCGAATTTCGGATATAGCATAAGTACATCTTCTAGTACAGTTGATGTTATGAAATAATTACATAACTCTGCGTACCTCATGCTAGGTGGCCTGAAAGGTTGTATCATATGGCACTCTGAAATGTAATGTTCAAGTGTTCGTTTATACTCTTCGTTGCAAAGTCTGCATTTAGTTTTTTTCTACATTGCATTCTGAACTGACTTACCAATGCATTCTGTATCCAAGTCTAATTCTTGCAATCACAATATCACATTGTCTTGTCCTTGTCTTGTATGAACCATAAATGAATCTCTCCTGCGAGAACTGGTCAAAATGTTTTATGCTACAGCTTTCAGGACTTTGAGAGTTTGTTAGCTCCATCAAGTCCTCCCTATTGGAGGTTCTTATTATGTGTGAGATCCTAGCAAGAGGTATGCCAAAGTCTATATCCACAATTTGCTTATCACATCCTGCCCTCGCTAAGCGATCAGCATGATCATGTTTAGCGATTCCAACATGCGATGGTATCCACACAAAATTTGTAACATGTCCCCG
>NW_028234405.1:3494530-3499530 GCF_977035675.1 Penaeus japonicus | reverse complement strand
CACATGGCGCGGCTTCCTGCTTGTGCTTGCGTCAGGGATAAATTCTGCCTCTCGCACTGACTTTCTTCGGAACGTCAGCATTTTGAGGAGGAGTTTGTTTGCCGAAGTTTCTCACTTTGCAGCCCTTTTTTGTGATCTTGTCTTGTCTTCTTCTTCCTCTTTCTTCTTATTCTTATTCTTATTCTATCTTCTTTCTCCTTTTTTTCTTATTTCTTCTTCTTATTCTATTTTCTTCCTTCTTTCTTCTTCTTCTTCTTCTTTCTTCTTCGTCTTCTTCTTTCTTCTTCGTCTTCTTTCTTCTTCGTCTTCTTCTTTCTTCTTCTTCTTCTTCTTCTTCATCTTCTTCTCCTTCTCCTTCTTCTTCTTCTTTCTCCTTCTTCTTCATTCTCCTTTCTTCTTCTTTCTTCCTCCTTTCTTCTTTCTCCCTCTTTTTTCCCTTTTTTGCTTAACTTGGCGCTCTTTTCTTTTCGAGGTTGAAGGTCAACCTAATGTCCGTACGAGGCATTAAAGTGCAACACCGCCATAGTCTGCTTATCATATGCATAACCTTGAAAATGAGAAAACAATACATCTCTCATCGTAGACTACACATTTAATTAATAAAGCTGTCAGACAATGCATTCCCTTGCGTTCAACCAGGAGGAGGTGCTAAAGTTATTAACATCTTTTTTATTTTATTTATTATTTTTTTCACGGCACTTCAAGTCTGCTGGCAATTAGGAGGTTGTTTAGAGCGGCGTGAATCATGTATTAATAGACTAACTATTGTGTGGGCGCGGCGTGTAATTAGAGTTTAGGATGGTTATGAATTTGAGGTTGTTGAAGGATGGATGGGCGGGCGATGGTTAGAAAGGTCAGCCTGTTTGTGGTGGTCTTTATGGGCTTAGTCGATGGTATTTGCTTATGATGACCTTTTTTGAATCTGCCTTTTCTCTCTCTCTTTACCTTTCTTAGGTTTTCTTTGTCTTCTTTTTTTAGCCTCTTTCTCTTTTCCCTTTTTCTGTTCTTGTTTTTTTTTCTTTCTTTTCTCTTACTCCAGCTTTCTCCTCTTCTCTACTCTTTCTCCTTTCACTTTCCAAAATATTTTTTTTCCTTTTTTTCTCCCTCTTCTTTCCTTTTTCTTCATTTCCCTTTCTCTCTTTCTCTCACCTTATTCTTTTTCTTCGCCCCTTTTTCCCGTTTTTCTGTTCATTCTCCTATTTTCCTCTTCCTTCCTCTCTCTTCTTTCTTCTTCCTTCCTCCCTCTCTTCTGTGATTTTGTTCTGTTCTTTCTCCTTTTGTTTTCCTCTTCCTTCCTCTCTCCTGTTCTTTCTCCTGTCTTCCTCTTCCTTCCTCTCTCCTGTTCTTTCTCCTGTCTTCCTCTTCCTTCCCCTCTCCTGTTCTTTCTCCTTCTGTCTTCCTCTTCCTCCTCCATCGCCATTCTCCATCTCCGTCATTCCTCTCTCAACCGTATCCAAAAAATTCTGAAAAAAAGTCCAGCAGCGGTTACAAGTCGCGCATGTTAGACGTAGTAATAAATTTTATGAAACATAGCCGTTCTGCCGTGATTTAACCTAGCACCGGGAATGCAGTTGTTAATGCAGTCTCGTCGATCCCAGTTGCATTATCTTTTGGTTTCGTTTATTGCATTTCGTAACATTTTGGATTCTTTGGGTTAAAAATTCCGTGTGTGTTTAAATGCGTTTATGTTTTACGCTTATTTAAAAAAAATATCTGGTCTGTATATTACCCCCCTTACTATTTGCCTCAAAAGCTTTTTTTTTTCTTTTCTTTTCTTTTTTTACGTAAACATTATCCACTTCTAAAATACGCAAGAATATATGACACCTGTATCCGTTGGGAATAGACTTTGTATCTCAAGGTAAGCACAGTGCTTAGAGGTAATCAATGTTCCTCGTTATAGCTCAGACTTGTACAAAGATGTGTTCTTGCTTTTGATTTTTTTTTGTTTTTTTGCCATTAAGGTTTTGTTGTTATGGTTATTACTGGTTATTATGGGTGTGTTGTTTAGTGTTTTTTTGTGTGTCTGGTCGTTTATTTTTTTTGTTATGGTTCGTATGATCATTATGGTTATTATGGTTGTTATTATTAGTAGTGGCAATATTATGATTGTTATTATGATTATCCTTATCGTTTTTATGGTTATGGTTTTCAAAGCAGTCTTTTTTTTTCCTTGCTTTTCATTTCTTTTTATCTCTCTCTCATTCTGTCTTGCTCTCTCTTTTTTTTTTTTTTTCTCTCTGTCTTTCTCTCTTTCTGTCTTTCTCTCCCTCTCTTTCTCTCTCTCTCTCTCTCTTTCTTTCTTTCTCTTTCTTTCTTTCTTTCTTTCTCTCTCTCTCTCTCTCTCTCTCTCTCTCTCTCTCTCTCTCTCTCTCTCTCTCTCTCTCTTCCTCTTTCCCCTCTCCTCTCTCTTCTCTCTCTCTCTCTCTCTCTCTCTCTCTTCTTTCTTCTCTCTCTCTCTTCTTCTCTCTCTCTCTTTCTCTCTCTTTCTCTCTCCTCTCTTTCTTCTCTCTCTTTTTTCTTTCTCTCTTTCTCTCTCTTTCTCTCTCTCTCTCTCTCTCTCTCTCTCTCTCTCTCTCTCTCTCTCTCTCTCTCTCTCTCTCTCTCTCTCTCTCTCTCTCTCTCTCTCTCTCTCTTTCGCTTTCTCCCTCCCTCCCTCCTTTCCTCCTTATCATTCCTGCTAGAAGGTTAATGCAATTCTCTAATGTAATGAGCTGATTTGGAAACGATTGGGGTAGAGAGAGAGAGAGAGAGAGAGAGAGAGAGGAGACAAGGAGGAAGGGAGGAAGAAAGAGAGAGAGAGAGATAGAGAGAGAGAGGGGGGGAGGGAGGGAGAGAGAGAGAAGGAGACATGGAGGGAGGGAGGGAGAAAGAGAGAAAGCGAAAGAGAGAGAGAGAGAGAGAGAGAGATAGTGACGCAGAAAAAGACAAATACAGACGAAACACACCTTCCAATTCTGATACAAACATCAACGAAAGATCTTTCAGAAAACTCGCAAAGATAGAGAAGTTATGAAAAGAAAAGAAATATTAAATGTGAAGAAAGAAGAAGAAGAAAAAAAAAAGAGGAAGAGAAGAAGCTGACCTTCCCGACCCGTGATTAATTTATTACGAATTACGAGGAACGTCTTTGTTACAAATACGCGCGTGCTTCGTCGGCCCACTTGACCCTCTCCGCGCTCGTCCTCTCACCTCCCCACCTCCCCACTTCCCCACTTCCCTCCCCGATTCTTCTCTCCTTATTCTTTTTCTTATTCTTGTGTCTTCTCTATTCTTCTCTTCCTTTCCATCCCTTTTCCCTTTATTTTTTTTGTTTTTTCCTTCCTTTTCCTTTCCTCTCCCTCTACCTCTCTTTCTCCCTCCATTCCCCTTCTCCCTCCCTCCCTCATCCTTCTCCCTCCTCCTCCCTTCCTCCCTCCCTTCCTCTTCCTCCTCTCTCTCCCGCCCTCCCTTCTTCTTTCTCCCGCCCTCCCTCTCCCTCCTCTCCCTTCTTCCCTCCTCTCCCTTCTTCCCTCCTCTCCCTTCTTCCCTCCTTCTCCCCCCCCCTCCCCCCCTCCTCCCTCCTACTCCCTCCTCCGCGAACCGCTTCGAACCATTTTTTTTTACTCATCCTTTCGAAAGCCTTTGATGGACATGACGCGTGTGTACGTGTCCGTGTATGTGTACGTGTATGTGTATGTGTGCCACATGTCTTCGGTATACATAACTGGGGCAGTTAGGCAAGCCAGAAAGAAGCAGCTTGTTCTTAATTCGAACAGTAATACGGGAAGAATTTTATTTCCTAAGCGACTCCACTGTCACATGAAAGGGACCGCGTACCGCCTTTCGTAATGTCTTGCATGCTGTTGCACCGTGCGGTACCGAGTACGAAAGTTCGTGGTGCGTTTGAGTGGTGCGAGATTATCTACATTAAAATGGTCATGACTTTTTTTTTTTTTTACTTCCTCTTTCTACTTCTTTTCCTGCTTAATAAAAATGGAAAGCGGATTTCTCAACTTGATGTAATGGCGACCTTATTTTGTTAAGTTGACCGCGGCCGTGGACTCGTTTGTGGCCATGTAGATAGATAGATTTGTATGTATGTAAATGTATGTGTATGTATTTGTAGACGTGTGTGTATGTTTGGGTATATATATATGTATATGTGTATATACATATATATATATATATATATATATATATATATACATGTATATATATTATATATATATTACATAGTATAGTATATATATGTATATATACATCTATATACATATAATTATATATATATATAGATATATATATGTATATATACATATATATTTATATATACATGTGAATATATATATATATATATATATATATATATATATATATATATATATTCATGCATATATGTATATATACATGTGTATATGTAAAGATACGTGTGTATATGTACAGATACATGTGTGTATGTATAGATACATGCGTATATATATATATATATATATATATATATATATATATATATATATATATACAAGCGTATATGTATATATACAATCGTATATATATATATACAAGCGTATATGTATATATACATGCGTATATGTATACAGACATTGCGTATAGTTATATAGACATGCGTATAGGTATTTAGACATGCGTATAGGTATATATACATGTATTTATGTGTATATGTACGTATACACATATACACGTATATGTGTATATATAGACGATGTGTATATATACACACGTATATGTTTGTGCGTGTGTATTATTGTTGTTTTGAATGATTGTGCTCCTTTTAGATTTGAGGAAGAGCATAGAGCAAGAGCGGCAGCGAGAGAGAGGAGAAAGAGAGAAAAACGACACCCGTTAACAAGGCAAAGCTGAATCGAGGCAATCAGCATTACGCGAGTGTGAATGAAAGCCTCCTCGCCTCTGCTCGCTGGCTGCCCTGAAACGCCCTTTTCACGGTGGAAAGGAGCGCTAAAAATGTGTTATACAAGGCTGTTATGGGCGTGTGTGCGTCT
>NW_028234405.1:3487030-3492030 GCF_977035675.1 Penaeus japonicus | reverse complement strand
AAGAAGAAAGAAGAAAGAAGAAAGAAGAAAGAAGAAAGAAGAAGAAGAAGAAGAAGAAGAAAAAAAAAAAGGAGTAAAATGAGGAGGAGGAGGAGCAGGAGGAAGGGAACCAGAAGAGGTAATGAAGATGCGCGAGAGGATTTATCAATAAGATTTGAGGCTTAGCATCGAGATAGTGGGCGTGTAATCAACAAAGCAGGCGACCTATACAGCCAATTTCAGGGGCTATCAGGAGGGGGGGATAGGGGTAGGGGGATAATGGCATTTTCATTATTGATTGGGTTTTGTGTTGTGTTTTTTCGTTATCGGTATCGTTATCAATATTATTATTATGATTATTATTATTATTATTATCATCATTATAATGTCATTATCGTCATCTTCATCTTCACCTTCATCTTTATATTCATCTTCATCTTCATCTTCATCTTCATCATCAACGTCATCGTTATCTCGTCATCGCCATCATCATCATCATCATCATCATCATCATCATCATCATCATCATCATCACCACCATCACCACCATTGTCATCAATTATCATCATCACCACCACCATTATCATAGTTCATCATCATAATCATCATTATTTTTATTGAGCTATTTATTATTTGTTTTTCCTTAGTTTCATTTATTTATTGAAGCCATAGAAACAAAAGGAAAAACGAAGGAAAACGGAGATGAAAATAGATGAAGGGTAATTGAGCAAAAAGGTTAATTAAGAATGGAAATTAACCGAAGGAAGAAGTAGAGGAAAAAAAAACGAACATAAAGGGAAAAAAGGATTATAGGGAAGTGGAGAAAATAAAGATATATTTAAAAAAAAATAGTGTTATGTATATAGACTTACGATAAAGGAACATCTTAGCGAGAAATAGGGAAAAAATCGATAATAAGATGTATTTTGTAGAATTTATTATTATCATTTTGATTAACTTTTGGTCTTACGATGATGGCGACAATGAAATGATGATTATTGTACTCATAAAGGAAATGATTGTAGTAAGGGCTCTACCTTGTATTTATCATATCACTTTGCATGTACTCGTATTTACGAATATTTTCATCTTTTAAAATCAATTGCAGACATGTATTTCTTATCACTTATCAGTTACTCAATCTATCAAATTTCCTGTTGGTATTGATTCACTCATGTTTACTCATCGTTAATGGATCTGCGTGCTTATCCGTTTATTGCAGATCCCGTGATCTTCGTGGGTTAATATCCGCCATTTATTTCCCCCTTGCGTGTTGTTATCCGATTCCCCTATCTCCTCCTTTCGCTGGTTTTCTCTACCCTTCCCCCCCCCCCACCCCCTCCCTTCTTATCCCCTCTAATTCTTGTATTCGTTCAGGTTTTTTATTTATTTATTTTCCCTCTTGGTTTGGCTTGCTGGAGGTGTGTGTGTGTGTGTGTGTGTGTGTGTGTGTGTGTGTGTGTGTGTGTGTGTGTGTGTGTGTGTGTGTGTGTGTGTGTGTGTGTGTGTGTGTGGAGCTGGGTTGTGTGCGTGATTGAGATGTGTGTGTCCGTACAGGCAGGTGATACGGTACGGAAATTGGGAGACAGATAGAGGGAAATGGCAGGTATATTGCTAGCTCGGTGGGTTGAATTGGGCTGATTCAGATTAATAGATGGAGGTATGGGTGGTGTGTTTTGTTTTAATCTCTCGATCGTGAGCGATAATTGACATTCATATACACGTATCTATGTGCATTCACTGGCCAGAGTCAGTGTCAGATTCGGTGTCTGTGTTATAGTCAGTGTCAGCATCAGCATCAGAGGCAGTGGTAGTGTCAGTGAATGAGTGAGTGAGAGAGAGAAAGTGAGTGAGTGAGTGAGTGAGAGAGAGAAAGTGAGTGAGAGAGAGAGAGAGAGAGAGAGAGAGAGAGAGAGAGAGAGAGAGAGAGAGAGAGAGAGAGAGAGGGAGAGTATTGAGTACACCTCGGCGCCTTCCTGTCCAGACCTTCACCATAAAGTCACATGACTCCTTCCCCATTCCTCTCCAACACAGCGAGAAAAAGCTTATAATTTTTGACAGAAAGCACCATATAATCATCTCCAAGGTGAGGCTTGCCAGAAGGGGCCATGGGGGTGGGAGGTAGAGGGGGAGGGGAGAGGGATGGGAGTGGGAGAGGGATGGGGATGTGAGAGGGATAGGGATGGGAGGGGGATGGGGAGGGGAGAGGGATGGGGAGGGGAGGGTAAGGGGTGGGAGAGGGATGGGAGTGGGAGAGGGATGGGGATGGGAGAGGGATGGGAGTGGGAGAGGGATGGGGATGGGAGAGGGATGGGAGTGGGAGAGGGATGGGAGTGGGAGGTAGAGGGAGAGGGGAGGGTAAGGGGTGGGAGAGGGATAGGGATGGGAGAGGGATGGGGTGAGAGGTAGAGGGTAAGGGGAGGGGAGGGTAAGGGGAGCGTGCATGAAAGGGAGAGGAAAGTTTGATTATGTCATCGCCGACTTCGCTTGATTGTAATTAATCCTTCCCGACGCGTCTGTTCGCTGTAATTATCTTGTGTGAGGAATAATACGCTCACTGATTACATGCGAGATGACTCCAGCTGTGCCTGCGACGTGAAGGATGACCTGTGTTTATGACCATGACCTGTATTTATGATCATGACCTGTCCATAGGTCAACCATATACCTGTTTAAACGTCATGATTTCTGAGGGATTCTTAGGATGACCTGTATTTATGACCATGACCTGTATTTATAATCATAACCTGTCCATAGGTCAACTATATACCTGTTTAAACGTCATGATTCCTGAGGGATTCTTCGTGGAGTAGGAATAAAAATTAACAGAATATTATTTAGGGGTTTGGTATTTTTTCTCAGTTAGGGAAAACAAAAATGGACACTTTGTACGATGCGAATAGAGGTCGATTTTGTGAAGACCGTTTTTGTCCCTCATGTTGCAAGGTGTTTGGAGTTACTGTGGAAATGCACGAAGATGCGAAACTTGGACGGTAAAGTAGGTGATTTTTTATACATCTCTTTGGAAAAGAAGAAGAAAAAAAGATTGAGCGGAGGAATCATTTGCACAGACATGGAAACTTGGTGAATAGATGAATGCAACAACTGCAAGATCACAAAATAGAGTTTAATAGATAGCAATATCCTGCGAAAAAAGAAAGCCTTCATACAATGCAGTTTGTAAGATCATAATCCTTTTGGTGCGCAGTTTGTCCAAAAGTGTTTTTTGAATCCATAACTGACTGATATCTTAGCCCCCCTCTAAAAAAAAAAAAAAATGCATTACACTACAGAGGGGTGAGTGGGTGAGTGAGTGGGTGGGTGAGTGAGTGGGTGAGTGAGTGGGTGAGTGAGTGGGTGAGTGAGTGGGTGGGTGAGTGAGTGAGTGAGTGAGTGAGTGAGAGAGAGAGTGTGAGAGAGAGTGTGAGAGAGAGAAGGAGAAAGAGAGAGAGAGAGAGAGAGAGAGAGAGAGAGAGAGAGAGAGAGAGAGAGAGAGAGAGAGAGAGGAAGAGAGAGGGAGCTGTATGTGTGGTAATTGATTTATTTTGGGTCACGTTTAATCGCAAGGCCACATTCAATAACTAAAAACCTGCAAAGCAAACTTTTGTTTGTAGTGGAAATTCCTTGCACAAAGTTCGCTCTCCGTTCGGCGCTTTATTAGAAGATAAGATAGCCCCGGGAATTGCAGGCTTTGCAAGATCCTTCCCTGCACTTAGAGCAAGGCTCCATGGTGGTTGGACGAGGGGAAAAAGGGGAAAGGGGAGAAGAGGGAGGGAAATACCACACGCAAAATTCCTTAACAACATTTATCGCTCGCTTTGTGGAACGATGCAATTTGCAATAAATCCCAGATTACTTCCGGTTAATGATTCACCTAGGACTCCCCCCCCCCTCTCTCCCTTTTCTCCCTCTTCTCCCTCGCGACCTCCCCACTTCTTCGTATATAGGGGAAGACCTCAACACCCGCTAATGGGGTCCCACTGTACACGCTTTGAGAGTATGCACGGATTGAGTCCATTGGACGCGTTTGAGTCCATTGAAGAGGGAGGGAAACCGGAGGGAGGAACAGCACGGCCAACAGGTGTTTGGGGGGTTCCTTTGCAATGGGGGTTTCTTTGCAGTGGGGTTTCGTCCTTGCAGCTGTCTCTTTTCTTAGGATATTCTTTGTTGTTGTTCGATGTAGCAGGAGTTGCAACGGAAGAATGTATGTTAGTCATGTTGTTCCTGCAATAGCTAAAGATGCTGGTTGCGTGTATTGTTATAGATATTTTTTACTAAAATTGTCATGATTGTCGTTTTTTATGTATTATCATATCTTTTAGTAGCATTCTTATCATCATCAGTATTATCATTATCATTATCATTAGCATCATCATAATTATCATCATCCTTATATTGATGATAATATGATTATAATAATAATAAAAATAGCAATGTTGTTGATATTATTATTGTTATTAATATTAGACAGTATTATCTTTCTCGTATCGTTTCTTCTTTCATTTTCTATTTTTATCTTTTTCACTAATATCAAGTTTATTCATATTTCCGTTTTCCGTTTTTTACTAACTTTTTGTCTGAAAAATCTTTTACTGAATTGAGATCGGCTTGGCCTACAGGTGCATGACAGGGTCTCATATCCCGTTGACAGAATAAAGCCTTTATCGAACGCTTTTTGTGTACGGCGTTGTGCACACACACAGACACACACACACACACACACACACACACACACACACACACACACACACACACACACACACACACACACACACACACACACACACACACACACACACACACACACACACACACACACACATACACACACACACACACACACACACACACACACACACACACATATATATAAATGCATAATACAGAAACTTATCTGTTAGCATTTTGGCGTAAGAGTTCATTTAGCTTCCAAAAGGGACAGAGTTAGCATAATGGATGCGGTTATTGCCAATTCAGTGATTTGGGGGAAATTTACATATCGTTGGAGGTAAAATATGGAG
>NW_028234405.1:3457030-3459530 GCF_977035675.1 Penaeus japonicus | reverse complement strand
CGAGGAGACCATATGCAGTGCGAAGCTCAACAATGCAAGTGACAACAATGCCGCGTGGCACTCACATGGCACTCTGCTGCGAGAACGGGTGGGTCACCTTGTTGGGCCGTACGTGACGTATGGCATTTCCCTATTTTTTTCTTGTTTTGTTTTGTATTGTTTTGTTTTGTTTTGCTTTTTCTCGCCTTTTCTTTTCGTTTGATCTTAATTTTTTTTCTTTTTCTTTCTTTCTTTATTCTTCATTTTTCCACCTCCCATTATCTTGAATTTTCTCTCGTTCCTTTTTATATCGATTTCGTATTATTTTCATTTATGTATTTTTATTTCTCCTATCTCTTCTCTCTCCTCTCCTCCCATGCGTAGAGAGAGAGAGAGAGAGAGAGAGAGAGAGAGAGAGAGAGAGAGAGAGAGAGAGAGAGAGAGAGAGAGAGAGAGAGAGAGAGAGAGAGATGCCCCCTTTTTATCACTTGTTTCTATCTCATTTCATCTTTTTTTCCCACTTCCTATTCTCTTTCTTTCCGTTCACTTCCTGTTATCGTTTTTATCATCCCTCTTCCTTTTATCACTAGTTTCTCCTATCTCCTCTTTTGACTTTTCCTTTTATCTCCTAATTTTCTGCTGAAAGATAACTTCTTTTTTATCACTAGTGTCTCCCAACTCCTAATTTCTTCTCCCTCTTCCCCTTGTCTTCTCCTCTTATCACTTCTCTCGTATTTTCCTTTTTTTATATTTTCTCCTCTCTTTCTTCCTTTCTATACCTGCCTCCAATTTATTTTTAGTTTCTTCCTCCCTTTTTTTATCACTGTATTGACCTCTCCTTTCTTCTATTTTCTCCCATCTCTTTTTCTTTTTCGTCTTTTTCTCTTTTTTTTTGGTTTTAATCCTATTTCCTTCCTTCTTTCTATCTTCCCATGCGTAGAGAGAGAGAGAGAGAGAGAGAGAGAGAGAGAGAGAGAGAGAGAGAGAGAGAGAGAGAGAGAGAGAGAGAGAGAGAGAAAGAGAAAGAGAGAGAGAGAGATGCTAATGGATGCCTCGTTTTTATTCCTCCTTGATTCTCCCATCCCCTCTTTTATCGCGAATGTCTCCCATCTCTTATCCTCACTAATTCGCCTTCCCCCCCGTTTCTCTTCTCTTTTTTTTATTATTTGTTTCTCTTTCCTCCTATCCTTTCCTCCCATGCATAGAAGGAGATTACGATGCTAGTTGATCCCTCGTTTTAATTCCTTGATTCTCCCATCCCCCTTTTATCACGAATTTCCCCCCATCTCCTATTCTCACTACTCCGTCTTCTCCCAATTGAAAAAAGATATATCATATATATTTTTTTTCTATTATCTCCTATTCCTCGCTTCTCCTATTTCTCTCCTTTCCGGTCGCTAGTGATCAGTCGGAAAATAATTTTCTGCTTTGGAATTCGATCCGATCCGTAAGGTTAGGAAGGGGGGATCTGATCCGATTGCGATTCTATTAGGGAGATCTCGCGTGCACGGAAGGGGGTGGGGGGGAGGTAAGTGGGTGAGGGTAAGGGTAGGTGGGTAGGGGGGGGTGAGAGTGGGTGGGGGGGTTGGAGGGTGGATGAGAGTGGGTATGTAGGTTGGTTGGTGGGTGGGGAGTGGGTGGGTTGGAAGGTGGGGGTGGGTGGAGGGTGGATGAGAGTGGGTGGAGGGTGGATGAGAGTGGGTGGGAGGGTGGATGAGAGTGGGTTAGAGGGTTGGGGTGGAGGTGGAGGTGAGTTGGAGGGTGGATAAGAGTGGGTGGGTGGGTGGAGGGTGGATGAGAGTGGGTGGGTGGGTGGAGGGTGGATGACAGTGGTTGGGTGGGTGGAGGGTGGATGAGAGTGGGTAGGTGGGTGGATAAGAGTGGGTAGGTGGGTGGAAGGTGGATCAGAGTGGTTGGGTGGCTGGATGAGAGTGGGTGGGTAGGTGGGAGGGAGGATGGAAAAGGGTGGGTATGTAGGTGGGGGGTTGGTGGGGGGTGGAGGTGAGTTGGAGGGTGGAAAAGAGTGGGTAGATGGATGAGAGTAGGTGTGTAGGTGGGTGGGTTGGTGGAAGAGAGTGGGAAGATGGGTGGAGATGAGTTGGTGGGTTGAAGGGTTGAAGAGAGAAAGTGGGTGGGTTGAAGTGAATGAGTGGGTGGGTGACAGTGAATGGGTGGATGAATGAGGGAGAGTGAATGGCTAAGAGAGAGATAGAGAGAGAGAGAGGAGGAGGGAGATGAATAGACAGACAGAGACTGAGCTTTATAAAGAGAATGAGTAAATATATAGGCATCACATACACATATATACATATATGTGTAGGTGTGCGTGCGTGCGTATATGAAGGTTGACCTTTTCCTGTGCACTTAAACTCTTTGTCTTTCCATAAGTGTTCGCACTTTTATTTCTTTTTCTAATGAATAATTCCAAGGTCACACACACAGTCAGATGCGCGGGACCAGCTGAGTCGAGATAGAGACAACACGTAACTGCAAGGGAGTGTGTGCGTTGCATTCCAGGGAT
>NW_028234405.1:3449530-3452030 GCF_977035675.1 Penaeus japonicus | reverse complement strand
GGGGGGGGGGGGGGGGAAGTGAGGGCGGAAGGCGGAGAGCGTGCGGTAATGCCACCGTGGCTGAAGGTCAATGTATGTTGGAACGAAGCTTTTATGTGGCCTTAAGGGAAAAGAGGAAAAGGAAGGAAAGAAAGAAAGAAAGAAAATGTGTGTGTGTGTGTGTTCTTAAGGTCAAGTGGGAGGTCGGGGGGGTCGGAGTCTGGAGCAAGAGGAGGGGGGGTGGTGGGGGGGGAGAGGAAAGGAACAGGGGAAAAGGGAAAAGGAGGGGATGGGATATAAGAAGGGGAACAACTAAAAAAGTGGGAAGGGAAGGGAGGGAATGGAGAAAGGTCGCGTTAGTGAAGAGGGAGATAGGGGAGGGGAGGGGAGGGAAGTGAAGGGGGGAAAGGGAAGTGAAGGGGGGAAAGGGAAGGGAAAGGAAAGGGAAAGGGAGGAGAAAAAAAGGGAAAGCGAAGGACCGGTTGCAGGGATGAGAGGGAGAGAGGAGGATAGGGGGAGGAAGGGGAAGGGAAGGGGGGGAATGAAAGGGAGAAGGGAAGGGGGGAATGGGAAGGGGAGGGAGGGAAGAAGGCAGGAAGGGAAAAGGAAAGAGAAGGGAAAAAGGAAAACAAAGCGAGGGCAAGAAGAATGGGGACAAGAGGAAGGGGTGGGGAAGGGGCAAAGAACAAGTGGACGGGATGGGAAAGGGGAAAGGGGAAGGGAATGGAGAGGGAGAGGATAGCAGAAGTAGATACCACGCAAGGGGTTGGACCTAACCGGGGCACGGTGGCGTCCGAGAGGGGAAAGCATAAGGCGGGCTTGGGACGAGCATGAGATTAAGATTACGGTATATCTGGGGTGGGATTTTTTTTTTTTTTTTTTTTTGTTTTTTTCTTTTACTGAAACCTCTTAGATATCAGAAATGTTTATAGGAGAAGGCGAAGATATACACACAATAATTAGCCACCATAGTCGTTGCCTAGGCTAAAAATTCTCTAATATGATGATCGTAAGCGGAATATAGATATGATCTTGTGCCCGTAGCCCAGTTGCAAGAACTGTTGCAATGAATTGATACTGACCAGGCGCGGTGAGGCCCCGAGCGCCTCGGTTAATAGAATCGGGCTGAAAGGTATTCACCAGTTGACGCAGACGTACAGTGAACGGCGTGCACCATCGAGTTGACCGGTTACGGGGTGGCAATGATCGGAGACGAGCTCCCCCAGCCCCGTACCGGCCCACCCTACACCCCTCGGAACTAGCAACACGGCGGTAAGGAGTTTTCAGGCCGCCAATGTTACTAGGCCGAAGGATGAAGAAGTCTAGGAGGAGATAGGAGGGGGGGGAGAGGAGGAGGAGGAGGGGAGGGGGGGAAGGGGGCGGGCGTAGGAGAAGGGGGGGGTGGGCTGGGGGGGGGGAGGTTGGAGAGGGGTGGACGGGAGGAAGAAAGGAGAAAGAGAGAAGGGAGGAGGCAGGACAAGGAAAGAAAAAAGGGAGGAAAGAAGGAGTGAGATTCGTGAAGGAAAATGACAAGATGAAGGAAAAGGAGCAAGGGAGGAAGGAGGGAAGGAGAAATGAGGAGGAGGGAGAAAAGAGAAGAGGGAAGAAAGGGAGGGAGGAGAAAGTAAGATGACGGTAGGAAGAGGAAGACGACACGGAAACGACGATTCGACGAGAGGGAGCATGAGAATGTAGGATAGCGGGGAGGTAAGGGAGACAGACTGGGACTGAATGGAAGTCATGAACATAAAGATCCGAGTAAGGGAATAATGCCCAACCCCCCCGTCCACCTTCCCCCCCCGCGGTTGCCCTTATACCTAAAAAAAATCAGAAGAGAAGAAGGAGAGACAGAACCCAAAAAATCCGCGAACTCTGAGGAAAGAGAATGACGGCCTGTGACGTCCCCGGCAGCACACCTCGGCAACCCGACGCGACATGCCCCCAACAAAGTAGTTTGGTCGTCTGCCTTCTCCGGGTCAGGTGTTGGACCTGTAGCCCAGTTTACGGGGTCGGTAAAAGGTAAGTTCTATGTTTAGTTGGAATAGAAGAGCGCTATGGTTGTGTGTTAGGGTGGCCCTTTTTACTCGCCGAATGGAAAGCCCGATCTTCTCCCGGGCCTCGGTGATCTGGGGGTAGCCTTTTGATATAATTGATCTTTATATTAAAAATAGTACATTGATGAGCAGCTATTTACTTATTGAATGCACATTAGGAATTAGGGTAATTATTGGTTTGGGGTCATCGACCACGTCCTCATCATCGAAGGAACACCAGTGACCAGGTGCACCATCGACATCGAGCTATCTTCATCATTTATTTATTAATCGCCATCACCGACCGTCGGTCATGCGTCATATTCATGCATAATAAATCACATTATCGATCATCGACGACCGCAGTGTTGGTTAGAATTTAGGTTTGAATTATTATGTCATTTTCGTGTTTCCACAGTTCTTAAGTGTGTTATTTCGTGTTTTTTTGTGGTTATTATCTCCTCTCGGCCAGCGGCGGCTCGGCCGCC
>NW_028234405.1:3414530-3442030 GCF_977035675.1 Penaeus japonicus | reverse complement strand
CCTTAGGTGACGTATCGCTCGAGCTGTCCCTTTTTTTTCCTTAAAAAAGGGAAAGTACAATGTTCGTTCACTGCAAGGATATTGTCTCTCCTGTCATCGCTACGGAAAGGGAGGGAGGAAGGGGTGGAGACTGGGGGAGGGGGGCGGGTAAGACGCGAGGGTCGATCAAGGGTGTGGATGTGAGAGGTGGAGGGCGGGAGGGCATGGGCGGTGAGAGGCGGTACGTGATGTTACAGTGATCAGAAGATGTTCTCTCGGCTCTTTCTTAAGATGGTGAAATCTTCGGCCACTCCAGTGTTTAAGATGCGTTGTGTATTAAACCACGATTATGTTTTTTTTTTTTTTTTTTTTGTATTGATTTATTGAAGTTTTCTTCGCTTCGGTTTACGGTTCGTACGTTCGTGTCTTTTATTTCTTTTTGAAGTATTTTGTCGTCTGGGCGCAGTGATGTGATTCTCAAAGCTGCTGTTAACAAAACCGAAAATTTGATGGATTTTTGTTACGCTGTTTACCTCTCCCTCTTTTTCGTTAAATTTTTCTTTCTCTTTGACATCTCCTCTCCCTCCTTACCTTTTTTTCAAGTCTTAGCTCTCAGTCAGTTACAAGGTCAAGTGGAGGGTGACCTCGTCCTTTGAGGCGTCGGGCGTCGAGCGCACTTTTAGATGTGATGCCTCGACGACCCTCCTCTTGGGAATTCCAAGAACCCGCCTCTTTAGACTGGAACGAAAGGTTACTTTTGAAAACTGATGGAAGGCGATACCCCTTTTCAGGTAGTTATGCTGTTATGAATGGCACAGTGACTTTGATATGGCTTTAGACATGTGTCCATGACAGATTGTTTACGTTGTGTGCTAGCATTCCAAAGAGTAGAGAACCAAAGACGATGATTCCTTCGCCAAAGATAACGAGGCTGCGGCCCCAGTCCGTCCAGCTCAGAGATGACTCCATGGGGCACTCCTTCAGCCTCAGTCTGGAGAATCTCGAGGACTGGGACTACGACCTCGACGCCTCGGGGCCTTCTTCTGCGCCCATGAGGATGATGGTGGGTCCCGTGAGGCGGCATCCGATCGCCAGCACGCCCATCAATGAGTCTCACAGCGGGGTGCCGTTTGAGCCAATCCCGTGCTCCCCCGTGCGAGACATCAACATGATTGGCCGACGCGGGTCCATGACGAGTCTCATCCACCATAGCCCGGGCTTGTATCGGCCAATGGGAGGAAGGCTTCCTGGTATGCTCCACGGCCCTCGACCAATCCGAGGGCCGCCCGCCGCCCTTGGCCCCAAGTGGCGGCTCTTCAAGAGAAGGACATGCCCCGAGTTGCTGAAGACGCGGAGCTCGGACAATCTATTCAGGTAAGTTGCGTAAGAGATGTTACGTGATTTCTGGACAGCGGAGGTTCTCTCGAATTAATGTTTTATGAAGCATTGGATGCATTTACCTAGAACCTGTTAGTACAATCCAGCTACAAGGCAGAAAGTATTTTTTTTAAGATGAACTTATCTTGCGTAAAATAGATTATTCCTTTATTGTCCCTACATAGAAGTGTGTCTTGTCGTTTAAACATCGACCTGTGTTATATATCATTCTAGCCTAGGTCCTCTCTGTGCGACCCTTTTAAGGGTATTATAGATATCATATGTATTTTTGCTCTTTGATCTCAATATAAAAAGGGTTTTGAGATTGATCAATACTTTGCAAATTACTCTGTCGCTAATCACTTTTACTCTCCTGAGTGCTACAGGTATTCTCCTCCGGTAATGCTTCAAGGGAACACCTGAGTCCTCTTATCGACCCCTCCCCCCACCCCTCTCCGGCTTCCAGTGACGCCATTCACAGCTGAACACATCTCGGGAATCTCGTGGGCGTGACCAAGAATAACATAAGTCAGAGGGCGTGTGTGTGTGTGTGTGTGTTTGTGAACTCGTGGGCGTAAGGTTTAACGAGAATCAAAAGTGCATTGACGTCCGGTGAAAGGGACGGGAGCTTTTTCAAAGGAGCACACGAACTATAAAGCCACTACAAATATGAATGCCTATTTCGTGAAATGTGAAGTTTTCGTCCCCTAGACTTACAGATATAGTGGATGTTCGAATCTGGACATAAAAGTAATTACTCTTTCCTCCTTCCTCTTCACTGAACGTAATTGACTTTGCAGCGGTTAAAGAGTTTTTTTCCCCTGTTGTTTAGTCTTTTCTTTTCTGGCTCTTGATCTTTAATCTTGTTATCATGATCAAGCGCATAAATTTAACGAGAGGGAACAGGAGAAGAGGAGGCAAATAGAGAGAGAGGTATTGGAGAGTGAAAGGTGTAGAGGAAGGGGGAGGAAGATTGGCTGTGAGAGAGGCACTAGAAGAGGTGGAGAGGGACGTGGAGGAAGGAAGGAAGGAAGGAAAGAAGGGAGAGAGGAAGGAAGGAAGCAAGGAAGGAAAGAAGGAAGGCAGGAAAGAAGGGAGAGAGGAAGGAAGGAAGCAAGGAAGGAAAGAAGGAAGGAAGGAAAGAAGGGAGGGAGGAAGGAAGTGAGGAAATGAGCTACAAACGCAGAGACTCACAGACGCAGAGGCACAGAAACAAACACAGAGGGAAACATAAATAGACAGAAAAAGATGCAAAAAGATTTGAAAAAGAACGAAAGAAATAAGAGTACGAAAGTAGAAACCGGAAGATATTAGAGCCAGAGTGAGAGACAAAGACACCAGAATAAAATAATATATATAAAAAACTGCATCAGGGAGTAGACAAAGAAACCAGCAACAAAGACACAAGGCGCGGGGACACCGAGCAGGTACCCCAGAGTGCCATTGCGAAATAGTAGGGGGGATAGGGTGAGGGGGGAGGGAGGGAGGGAGGGAAAGAGAGAGGGAGAGAGGGAGGGAGGGAGGGAGGTAAGGAAGGAAGAAGGGAGGGAGGGAGAGAAGGAAGGAAGGAGGGAAGTAAGGAAGGAAGGAAGGAGGAAGAGGAGAGGGAAGGAAGAGGGGGAAAGGAAGAGAGGAGGGAAGGAAGAAGGGAGGAAGAGAGAGGGGGAAGGAAGAAGGGAGGAAGAGAGAGAGGGAAGGAAGAAGAGAGGAAGAGAGAGAGGGAAGGAAGGAAGGAAGGAAGAGAGTGAGGGAGGGAGGGAGGGAAGGAGGGAGAGAGGGAGGGAAGGAAGGAGGGAAGAGAGTGAGGGAGGGAGGGAAGGAGTGAGAGAGGGAGGGAGGGAGGAAGAGAGGGAGGGAAGGAAGAGAGTGAGGGAAGGAAGGAAGGAGAGAGGGAGGGAGGGAAGGAAGGAAGGAAGTAAGGAAGGAAGGAAGTAAGGAGGGAGGGAAAGAAGGAAGGAAGGAAGGAAGTAAGGAGAGAGGGAAGGAGGGAAGGAAGGAAGGAGAGAGGGAGGGAGGGAAGGAAGGAAGGAGAAAGGGAGCAAGAGATGGAGAGAGGGAGAAAGGAGGAAGTAATGGAGGAGGAAGCACTCCTCTTTCACTTTTTTATTTAGTTAATTTTCTTTCTTAGATCTCGACTGTCGGTCTGATTTCCTTCATTCAGGTCGACCATTAAAGGTTATTGACATTTGATTAAAAGCCTTTGTGGATGTCGGAGGGAGGGAGGGAGGGACGGGGTGGGGGTGGGGGTAGGTAACGTGTCGTCCAGACATTGGGAAACCATTTAAGGGGACATATTTTTGTTTTATCTTTTAGTTAATTTTCATTCATTAGTTATTTTCTAAATGTTGTAAATTAGAGTCGAGATGGTCTTTGAGAAAGCAGCGGGTGTCCTGGCTTCGGGGAAGGTGGGGGCGAAGGGCGGTTGAGGCTCTGCGATGGTGGCCTTCTGAGTTGGCTTTGGAGTCGCGAGTTCTGCTGGAGGTTCTTTCTGGGGTGATCTCTCTCTCTCTCTGTCTCTCGTTCTTTCTCGGTTTCTCTCTCTCTCTCGGTTTCTTTCTCTCTTTCTCTTTCTCTTTCTCTCTTGGTTTCTCTTTCTCTCTTGGTTTCTCTTTCTCTCTCGGTTTCTCTTTCTCTCTCATTCTCTCTCTCTCGCTTTCTCTTGTTCTCTCTCTCTCTCTTGTTCTCTCTCTCTCTCTCTCTCTCTCTCACTCACTTTTTTCTCTCTCCTTCCCTCTCTCTCTCTCTCTCTCTCTCTTTCCCTTTCCCTTGCTACCCCCTCCTACCCTCCCTCCCTCCCTCCCTCCCCCTCTCTCTGTCCATTCCTCCCCCCCTCTCTCTCCCTTGCTACCCCCTCCTCCCTCCCTCTCCCCCACCCCCCTGACGCATACACACACAACACAGCTGTCCGTAGCCTATTCAACCTCATATATACACAAGCACATACACACCCACACACACGCGCGCGCGCTGAGTTATGTAAACCCACCTGTCCACCCTCGGGGATGAAGGGAGAGCGGCCCCTTGCATGCTAATGCAACTCGTGCAACTCTTGTAGTTTTTTTCCCTCGGAGGCTGGAGTTGTAGCGGGACTTGGCCTTACTTCATTTGCAACCCCTCGAGAGTGACCTTTTGTCTTGCAGGCAACGCTCGCTCGCATCTCGGCTTTGTTATCGCTGGGTTGCCGTCTCTCGTTACGGTTATTATCCTCATCATCATCACCGTAGACACCTAACCATCATTATCTTTATCACCTCTAGTATTATTATCATCTTTATCCTTATTATTATCTTTATTTTTATTTTTATCTATATCTCCGTTATCGTCATTGTTATTATCATTATCATCATCATCTTCATCTTCATCTTCATCATCAATCATCACCGTCATCTGTTTTATTACCTATTTCAGCCTCATTCTCCCCCGTCTCCTCATTAGCCAAACCAACAAATGAAAATAAAAATGAAAATAAAACTATAAATGAAATAGAAAATGAAAATAAAACTATAAATGAAATAGAAAATGAAAACAAAAATATAAATGAAAATAACAAAAAAAGTAAATGAAAATGAAATGAAAAACAAAAGTATAAATGAAATTGAAAATTAAAAAAAATATATATAAATTAAATAGAAAGTGAAAACAAACATAAATGAAAATGAAAACAAAAGGTAGGCATGAAGATGAAAACCAAAACAAAACCAGAAATGAAAATGAAATCAAAGCGAAAGTGAAAACCAACGCAGAAGTGAAAGTGACAATGTCGAATATCCTCACCCAACCACGTTACTCTCACTCGCCATTATCCTTCGCTTCGCAATCTTCCGCGTCGTTAAGCGCCTTGAAATCTACCCTCGGCTCCCCATCCACTCGCATCCCTATCCGCAGTACCTGTTTGCATAACCCTTACCCCTATCCCCCTTCCCCACTTCTTCCATCCCCCTTTCCCTTCCCCCTTTCCCCCTTTCCCTTACTGCTTTCCGCCTTTCCTCCTTCCTCCTTCCTCCTTCCTCCTTCCTCCTTCTCCTTCTCCCTTCCTCCTTCCCCCTTTCTCTTCCTCCTTCTCCCTTTCCCTTACTCCTTATTCCTTTCCCCCTTCCTCCTTTCCCCCTTCCTCCTTTCCCCTTTCCCTTCCCCCCTTCCTCCTTCCCCCTTTCTCCTTCCCCCTTCCTCCTTCCCCCTTTCCCTTACTCCTTTCCCCCTTCCTCTCTTCCCCTTTCCCCTTCCTCCTTCCCTCTTTCCCCCTTCCCCCTTCCTCCTCCCCTCTTTCCCCCTTCCTCCTTCCCCCTCTTCCTTCCTCCTTTCCTTCCTCCTTCCCCCTTCCCCCTCCCCCCTCCCCTCCCTTCCCCTCCTCTTTGGCCTACCTTGCCTATCCTGTCTACTCTGCTAACCTATTCGCTTACCTTTCCTCCCCCCCTTTCCCCTTCCCCTTCCCCCTTTCCTCTTTCCCCTTTTCCTTTTATCCAGCCCTTATCCTTCCCTTCTTGTCCGATCCTCCCCCTCCCTCTCACCCAATCTTGCTGCCCTCCCCTTCTCACTCAAATCACCCTCATTCCCCTCTTACCCAAACCACCTCCCATCTCCTCTCACATTACCCTCACTCTTCCTCTCACTCAATACTCCTCCCCCTTCTTCCCTTCTCATCTCTCCCTCTCTCTTCCCCTCTCACCTCTCTCCCCCTCTTCTCTTCTCACCTCTCTCCCCCTCTTCTCTTCTCACCTCTCTCCCCCTCTCACCTCTCCCCCCTCTTCTCTTCTCACCTATACCCCCCTCTTCCCCTCTCACCCCCCCTCTTCTCTTCTCACCCCCCCTCTTCTCTTATCACCTCTCCCCTCTTCCCCTCTCCCCCCCTCTTCCTATCTCACCTCCCCTTCCCCCCATCTTCCCCTCCCCCCTCTTCCCCCCATCTTCTCCTCTCACCTCCCTTCTCACCTCTCCCCCCTCTCCCCCTCTCACCTCTCCCCCCTCTTCCCCTCTCACCTCCCCTTCCCCCCCTCTTCCCCCCTCCCCTCCCCCTCTTCCCCTCCCCTTCCCCCCCTCCCCTTCCCCCCGTGTCGGTCAGGTCTTCCACTTTAGGCTCGAGATCCCCCTTGGCTCGCGTGATCGGGGTCATCACCTTGCTTTAACAACTGGGAGGTTCTGCGAGTAGGTTGAGAGGGGGGGGGGGGGAGTGGGAGTGGGGGGGGGAGCGGTAGTTTGGGAGGGAGGGGGATTGGGAGTGGGGGAGAGAGATGGGGAGGGGGGTGGGAGGGGGAGTTTGGGAGTGGGAGAGGGAGGAGGAGTGGGAGATGGAGATGGAGATGGGGAGGTGGAGTGGGAGGGGGGGAGGGAGATGGAGATGGGAATAGAGATGGAGATGGAAATAGAGATGGGAATAGAGATGGAGGGGGAGAGGGAGAGGAAGAGGAAGAGGAAGCGGGAGAAGGTAAGGGAAAGGGAGAAGGAGATGGAGATGGTGATGGAGTGGGAGTGGGGGAGGAAGATGGAGAGGATGCTTGAGAAGGTATGGGAAAGGGAAAGGGAGAGGGAGAAAAAAAGAAAGAGGGAGTATGAGATGGAAAGAGGAAGGAAAGGAAAGATAAAGGGGAGGAAGAGGAGAAGAAGTAGCAGAAGCAGAGGAAAGAGAAGATGGAGGAGAGCTGCTGGCATTGAGAGGCGAGGGAAGGCAAGAGCAAGAGGTCAAATAAAGATATAAAAAAAACAACATAAAATGAGTGTTATGGAAAGTAGAGTAAGATGAAACGTCAAAGGG
The DNA here is from genome assembly GCF_977035675.1 of Penaeus japonicus. NCBI lineage: Eukaryota > Metazoa > Arthropoda > Malacostraca > Decapoda > Penaeidae > Penaeus > Penaeus japonicus. Next base: position 3,434,925 of record NW_028234405.1, on the reverse strand, counting down.
TAAGACAAGGAAACCTGAAAAGCAACTTATTCCTCTCCTCATTTCCCCTCATTCATCTCCCATCTCCGCATCCCCCCTCATTGCACTCTTCCCATTCCATCTTCACACTTCATTCCATTTTCTTTTCCTTTCTTTTCTCCCCTCTCTTCCCATCCTTTTTTTCGCTCTGCCTTCCTCTCTCCCTTTTCTTTACCCTTCTTCTACCTCTCCCTTTTCCTCTTCCTTTACCTCTCCCGCTCCCTCTTCCTCTTCCTTTCTCAATTATGTTACCCTACCCTTACACCCATCTCCCCTCACCCTCACCCCTTCCTACATCTCCATTCTCCCTTCTCCCCCTCCCATTCCCCTTTTCCCCCTCCCATTTACCTTCCACCATCTTTCCTCTCCCCTTCCTCCATCTGCCTTCCCCCTTTTCCATCACCCTTTCCCCTCACCCGTTCACCCACCTCCTCTCCCTCTCACCCCTTGCTCCATTTCCCCTTTCCGATCTCCCTCTCCCATTTCCCTCCACCCCCTCCCATTCCCTTCCACCCCCTCCCATTCCCTTCCACCCCCTCCCCTTCCCCTCCACCCCCTCCCCTTCCCCTCCACCCTCTCCCCTTCCCCTCCACCCCCTCCCATTCCCCTCCACCCTCTCCCCTTTCCCTCCACCCTCTCTCCCCTTCTCCTCCACCCACTCCCCTTCCCCTCCACCCCCTCCCCTTCCCCTCCACCCTCTCCCATTCCCCTCCACCCTCTGCCCTTCCCCTCCCCCCCTCCCATTCCCCTCCACCCCCTCCCCCCCATTCCCCTCCACCCCCTCTCCCCTTCCCCTCCACCCTCTCCCCTTCCCCTCCACCCCCACCCATTCCCCTCCACCCCCTCCCCTTCCCCTCCACCCCTTCCCCTTCCTCTCCACCCTCTCCCCTTCCCCTCCACCCTCTCCCCTTCCTCTCCACCCTCTCCCCTTCCCCTCCACCCCCTCCCATTCCTCTCCACCCCTTCCCATTCCCCTCCACCCCCTCTCCCCTTCCCCTCCACCCTCTCCCCTACCCCTCCACCCACTCCCCTTCCCCTCCACCCCCTCCCCTTCCCCTCCACCCTCTCCCCTTCCCCTCCACCCCCTCCCCTTCCCCTCCACCCCTCCCCTTCCCCTCCACCCCCTCTCCCCTCTCCCCTTCCCCTCCACCCTCTCCCCTTCCCCTCCACCCCCACCCATTCCCCTCCACCCACTCCCCTTCCCCTCCCACTCCCCTCCACCCCCTCCCAAACCCCTCCCCTCCCCTACCCCTCCACCCCCTCCCATTCCCCTTCTCCACTTTAAGGCGCAAGGAAAGACTTAAAGGACACAAGAACAAAGAACACCTGGACCACCGAGGCCTAGGGTCACCTGAGTTCATGTGGCACTGTCGAGTGTGCCTTTGCTGCTATTGACCGTTCTAGGTGTGTGTGCGTGTGTGTGTGCGTGTGTGTGTGTGTGTGTGTGTGTGTGTGTGTGTGTGTGTGTGTGTGTGTGTGTGTTTGTTTAATGGTGGGGGGATGTATAGGAATATATATTTATGGATATATATGCATATATATATATAGTGTGTATATATATATATATATATATATATATATATATATATATATATATATATATATATATGTATAATTATATATATATATATTGTATATAATATATTTATTTGTTTATTGATTTATATATAAATAAGTGAGAGTCACAGACACACCATATCACAACCACACACAATACCCGGTTCTCCCAAGGCTCACCATAGCCCCCGCATCTCCTACACACCACGCCTTCGCCGAAACGGATGCTTCGCGCCCACTTCGATCTCACTCTCCTGCTCAACTTTGCCGATGTAGTCAAGAGAGAAGCTACGTGTTGCAGTTAACAGGGTGAAGCTGTTATGGGGGGCGGGGGTGGGGTGGGGTGGGGGGGGGGCGGTGGTAGTTTCTCCTTCTCGTTTCCATTCTCTTCTTTCTTTGCTCGTTTTTCTCTCTGTTTTTCTTTCTTTTTCTTTTCTCTCGGTTCTGTTTGTCTTTTTCTCTCGCTTTATCTTCTCTCTCTTTACACAGGATCGGTTTCTTGATTGTAGAAATAATTGTATCTGATAAGTTCTCTCCCATCTGCTTTAAAGTGTTTATATTCTCATGGCTTATTCTGCAGTTGCACTATTGCACGTTATCCTATTCCGCTTAGTGATGCCGTTGCAGGTTTCCGACCGATAGACAATCAATACAGGCGAGGGCATGACGGTGGCTCGGAGGTCGGCTGCGTGTCAAAACCTTGCTCATTTTTCCCCTGTCTGTTTTACGATGTGTCACGGGCGCGGCTTGGACGGCTGGTGGGCGCCTTTTCTCTCTTATTTCTCTTTATCTGTCTGTCTATCTTCTTCTCTTTCTGTTTTTTTATGACTCTCTCTCTCTCTCTTTCTCTCTTCTTCCCTTTATTCTCTCTTTCTTTCTTTCTTTCTTTCTATCTCTCTGTTTCTCTCTCTCTCTCTTTCTCTCTCTTTCTCTATCTCTCTCTCTCTCACTCTCACTCTCACTCTCACTCTCACTCTCACTCTCTCTCTCACTCTCACTCTCACTCTCTCCTCTTTTCTCTTAACTTGATTTGTCAATTTTATATATGAATTGCAAATCGAGGAAAATTAGTGGCCGAATGTCCATTTGATTATTGCATGGACATGGCTTTCCTACAATGATTATTATTATTTTTTGCAACTGAATAGACGTAGACTGCATCTTTCATATATATATTTTTTTATGATCAATTGCCTGAGTGACTACACCCCCTCTGGCTCTTCCCTTTCCCTCTCCCCTTTCTCCAACCCTCGCTTTCACTTTACTTTCCCCCTTTCTCTCCGCCTTCTCTCTTCTGTTCCCCTTCATCTCTTCCCTTCCCCTTCCATCCCTTTCCCTCCCTCCCTCGCTTCCTTCCCTTCCTTCCCTTCCTTCTCTATCTGTCTTTCCACCCTCTTTCTTTCCTTTCTCTTCCCTTCCCCTCTCATTTCAACCTCAGCCCCTTTCTTCCCCTCTCCTCCACCATTTCCTCCAATACTCCTCCCCCCCTATTTCCCCCCCGCACTACTTTTACGCTTTTCCCTCTCCCACTCCTTTCCTCGCCCCCACCCCACCCCCGTCCTCCTTCCTATTATTTATCCCCCTTCCCCCTTCTCCTTCCTCTTATTTATCCCCTTCCCCCTCCTCCTTCCTCTTATTTATCCCCCTTCCCCCTCCTCCTTCCTCTTATTTATCCCCCTTCCCCCTCCTCCTTCCTGTTATTTATCCTCCTCCCCCCTCCTCCTTCCTACCTATTTCCCTTCCCCCTCCTCCTTCCTACCTATCTCCCTTCTCCCTCCTCCTTCCTCTCCCTCTTTCTTCGCCCTGCGTATCTCTCACCCCTACCTACCTATTTCCCTCCCTCGCTTTTCCCCAACATATCACACTACCCATCCTTCCCCACCCATTCTCCCCCATACCAACTATCTCCCGTCCTACCCACTCTTCTACCCACCCCTCTACCTCCCGACCTCCCCTCCCCTCTACCTCCCGACCTACCCTCCCCTCTACCTCTACCTCCCGACCTTCCCTCCCCTCTACCTCTACCCCTCCACCCACCCCCGTGCCTCCACATCCCTCCACCCACCCCCGTGCCTCCATCCCTCCCTCCACCCACCCCCGTGCCTCCATCTCTCCCTCCACCCACCCCCGTGCCTCCATCCCTCCCTCCACCCACCCCCGTGCCTCCATCTCTCCCTCCACCCACCCCCGTGCATCCATCCCTCCCTCCACCCACCCCCGTGCCTCCATCCCTACCTCCACCCACCCCCGTGCCTCCATCTCTCCCTCCACCCACCCCCGTGCCTCCATCCCTACCTCCACCCCCCCCCCTGCCTCGTGCTCTCCCTCCACCCACCCCCGTGCCTCCATCCCTCCCTCCACCCACCCCCGTGCCTCCATCCCTCCCTCCACCCACCCCCGTGCCTCCATCTCTCCCTCCACCCACCCCCGTGCCTCCATCCCTCCCTCCACCCACCCCCGTGCCTCCATCTCTCCCTCCACCCACCCCCGTGCATCATCCCTCCCTCCACCCACCCCCGGCCTCCATCCCTCCCCCCACCCACCCCTGCCTCCATCCATCCCTCCACCCACCCCCATGCCTCCATTCCTCCATCCACTCACCCCCGTGCCTCCATCCCTCCCTCCACCCACCCCCGTGCCTCCATCCATCCACCCACCCCTCTACCTCTACCCCTCCACCCACCCCCGTGCCTCCATCCCTCCCCTCATCCGCCCACGTGCCTCCATCCCTACCTCCACCCACCCCCGTGCCTCCATCTCTCCCTCCACCCACCCCCGTGCCTCCATCCCTACCTCCACCCACCCCCGTGCCTCCATCCCTCCCTCCACCCGACCCCGTGCCTCCATCCCTCCCTCCACCCACCCCTCTACCTCTACCTCCCTCCCACCCACCCACCCCCATGCCTCCATCCCTCCCTCCACCCACCCCCGTGCCTCCATCCCTCCCTCCACCCACCCCCTTGTCTCCCTCCCTCCATCCACCCCCGTGCCTCCATCCCTCCACCCACCCCATCTGCCCACCCCGTAGCTCTTGCAATTTCACTTGCGAGGTCGTGTCCGTGCAAGGGAGCAAGGGGCGTCCGCAAGCCCACGGTGATGTACGGCCGCGTCTTCTGGCAGAGGGGATTTCTGGTCTAGTGTTGTCTTTTTGTTTTTCCTTTTCTTTATCTGGTTTGTTATTTTTTATATGTTCTTTATATTTGTGTTTTATTTGTTCTTGATTTTTTAATTTGAGGATTTTTTTTCTTTTCTTTATTCGGGTCTTTCCTTTATTTAATTTTGTTCTTTTTTTGTATCATTGTTTGTTATTCTATCTATATTTATTCCATATTCTTATTCTTTAGTATTGATATTTTTTTTACTATTTATTATTTCGTTTTGTTTCTTATTGTTCATTTTTGGTTTATTTAGTTCTTTAGTTCTTTATTCGGGGATTTTTCCTCTGTGTTTTTTTATTTTTTTAGTCTTCTTCTATTCGTGGTACTTGTTTATTATTATATTTGATTTTTGTTGTTGTTTTATTTTGTTTTGTGGGTCTTAGATTATTGATTTTTTTGTTTTATTTGGTTATTTTTTCTTTATTTTGTTCATGGGATTATATTGGTGTCGTTATTTGTTTGCGTTATGTTTTGTTATGCTGTTTATTTATTCTTTTGTATTTTTTCGGTTTTTGTTTTAGTGTTTAATTATTTGTTAAGTTAATTATTTTTGTTTTGTATATGTTATGTTATTCATCATTATCCACCTTCCATGTCTTCGTGTGTGTGTGTTTTTTTTGTCCCCTTTTTTATTTGTTTCTTGTTTAGGGCCGAGGCAAGAGAGAATAGAGATGTATGGGCGAAGAGGAAGGGGAAGATGGGAAGAAGATAGGGTCGGGTCGAGATTGGATACGAAGGGAGAGGGAGAGGGAGAGGGAGAGGGAGAGGGGATGCGAGAAGAGAACAGAATTGACATTGATGTTTAGGAGAGGGAATATACGGCTGGAAGAAAGGATAATGGAATAGTAAAATGGAGGATATATGAGTGGAAAGAAGGGTAGGGATAAGAGAGAATGTGAGGTAGTTAGGATAATGAAAAAAAAATAATGATAAGTCCCCCCCCCCCCCCCAAAAAAAAAAAAAAAAAAAAAAAAAAAAAAAAATATATATATATATATATATATATATATATATATATATATATATCCTGTTATCATGTGGTTTGTGCTTTCTTGAAGCATCACTTCTGAAAAGACCTAAAAGATGACTCACATCTATCATGAATATCCTTATGTAACCATTACATCCATCAAATATCTATATCCACACGTTACCATTATCCATTTAATTGCCCACATGACACCCATTCAGAGAGGCTGATCGCTGTGGGTCATGTGAATGGCGTTTGGGATTGCTAATAGGTCATTTTAGCGAGTTCATGACCCCATAAATTAAGAGGCAGGAGCGCAAGCGTTATCATCGATAAAGTGGGTGCGACCTGCTTGCCGTGGGTTCATCATTCCATTTTATATTTTCTAAGGGAAGGGAAAGTGAGTGTGTGAGTGTTTCTTGTGTGTTTGTGTGTTTTTGTTTGGGTATACTGAAATATACTTATGTGTACATATGCATGCGTATACGTATCCGTATACATATACGTATACATATACGTATGTGTATATATATGTATATATATGTATATATGTATATATATAGGTATGTATATATGTATGTATATGTATATATATGTATATATATATATATATATATATATATATATATATATATATATATATATGTATACGTACACGTTTATGTACACGTACACGTATACATATACATATACATATACATATACATATACATTCTATACATATATGAACACACACGCATATATAAATATATTAATATATATATATATATATATATATATATATATATACATATATATATATATTATATATATATATAAGTGTGCATTTGCGTGTGTGCGTGCAGGTAAACAGACTGGGAGGTCGATAAGCAGGCAGAAAATAAGGCAGGCAGGCAAGCAGGTAGGCCAGTGGGCTGGTGAGGAGACAAGCGATCGAGCAGATAGATAGACGCATGTTCAAGCAAGCAGAGAATCTATGTTTGTCCTTGTATGAATATTTTTTCCTTTTCGTTTTTTTTTATGGATCACAGAACCTTGAACTCCCACAAGCATAAGAACAAGATCGAGAAATGTGCCGGAAAGCAATTTTTTTGCTTGATCTAAATTTGGCACAGCCATAAACTTATTTATTATGTTGATGGGTGTCCGGGATGTGTCTATTTCCGTGACGTTCCGCGCGTGTAAAATTTTATATTCGCATAATGTTGGTTGAGACAGAAATCATGGTTTTTGCGCAATGTTTATGGGTGCCCTTGCAATGCCACATAAACATTGCATAAAGAAATGAGTTTTTGTGTGTGTGTTTGGTTGTGTGTAAGTGTGCATGTGCGTGTGTACTTACATTTTTTTAAGGCGACGAAATGGGTAGTTGTTGTTTTCTTGATTAAACGAAAAAAAGTAAAACAAAAAGAAAAGATATATGAAAATGTATGCAAGGAAATGGGATCACTAAGGACAGCGATTCACTTGCCTTTTGTCAGTGATCTCCATTACGTCTTTGAGAAATGAAAGGTAAAAGGGTTGGTAGCTTAGAATACCATACTCTCTCTCTTTGTCTGTCTGTCTCTCTCTGTGTCTGTGTCTGTCTCCCTCTCTCCCTCCCTCTCCCTTTCATTCCCTCTCTTCCTCCCTCCCTCTCCCTCCCTCTCCCACCCTTACTGCCTTCCTCCCTCCTTCCCTCTCCCTTTCCTTCTTTTTCTTCTTTCCTCCTCCCCCCTCTCTCCCTTTCTCCCTTTCTCCCTCTCCCTCCTTTCCTCCCTCCTTCCCTCCCTCTCCCTCTCTCCTTCCCTCCCTCCTTTCCTCCCTCCTTCCCTCCCTCTCCCTCTCCCTCTCTCCCTTTCTCCCTCTCCCTCTCCCTCTCCCTCTCTCCCTCCTTTCCTCCCTCTCTCCCTCCTTTCCTCCCTCTCTCCCTCCTTTCCTCCCTCTCTCCCTCCTTTCCTCCCTCTCTCCCTCCTTTCCTCCCTCTCTCCCTCCTTTCCTCCCTCCTTCCCCCTCTCTCCCTCTCTCCCTCTCCCTCCTCTCCTCCCTCCCTCTCCCTCTCCCTCTCCCTCTCCTTCTCTCCCTCCTTTCCTCCCTCCTCCCCCCTCTCTCCCTCCATCTCCCTCTACCTCTCTCCCTCCTTTCCTCCCTCTCCCTCTCCCTCTCCCTATTTTCAAGATTGCGTAAGATCAATGCCTTCCGCTCACGGTATGGCAATGCAAAGGCCAAGGTCCTTTCTGCCTTTCTTCGGACTCTATCTATTGCTCAGTGTCTAATCTGCTATTTTTATATATCTGTATTAATTTTGTCCCTTATTTTCTTTGTCTTTTTCTTCCTTTTCATATATATATTTATTATTTATTTATTTGCTATAAACATTTTTTTTGTGTGTGGGTAGAAGTGATATTCTTGACAAATAGATGGGCAGATGGATGGGTAGGTAGGTAGGAAGATTGATTGATTAATTAAAAGATAGATAGATAGATAGATAATTAGGTAAATGGATAGACAGATATTTTTTCTTCTTCTTTCCCCCCTCTGCATCTAAATCTAAATCTATATATAGATCCGTTTTACTATTCTTACCCGACTGTCGTCTTTCCCCTTACTTTCATTTTAATTTCTCTCACTCTCCCTCTCCCTCTCCCTCTCCCTCTCTCTCCCTCTCTCTCTCTAAGCTCTACCCGTCTCTCATCTTCCTCTCTTCTCTCTCTCTCTCTCTCTCCTCTCTCCTCTCTCTCTCTCTCTCTCCTCTCTCTCTCTCTCTCTCTCTCCTCCTCTCTCTCCCTCTCTCTCTCTCTCTCTCTCTCTCTCTCTCTCTCTCTCTCTCTCTCTCTCTCTCTCTCTCTCTCTCTCCCTCTCTCCCTCCCTCCCTCCCTCCCTCCCTCCCTCCCTCCCTCCCTTTCCCTCTACCTCCTCCCTTTCCCTCTACCTCCTCCCTTTCCCTCTCCCTCCTCCCTTCCCAACTCCTACCTCCCTTTCCCTCTCCCTCCCCCTCTCCTACCTCCCTTTCCCTCTCCCTCACCCTCTCCTACCTCCCTTCCCTTCTCCTACCCCTCTTCCCCTTCCCTTCCCTTCTCCCGTCTCTCTTCCCCTCTCCCTCCCCCTCTCCTACCTCCCTTCCCTTCTCCTACCCCTCTTCCCCTTCCCTTCCCTTCTCCCGTCTCTCTTCCCCTCTTCCACACAATTACTTATTTTCTTCTCCCCTTCCTGCACCTATCCCCCATTCTCCTCTCTTATCCCACTCCCCCTTCCCCCTTTCCCCATCACCCCCCAAACTCCACAACCCCCCCTCCCTCCTTTCATCCACCCATCTTCATACCCCCCCTCCCCCGGAGTCATGAAAACTGACTCATCGGAAAGAGATCGGGAACCCCCACGTTCTGGCTGCTCGTGTTGTTGTTTTTCTTGTTCTTCTGCATTTTCCTTTTTTTTCATTTTCTTTACCTTGAGGTGATTTTCCTGTTTTTCGTTCATTCATACTTCCTGTGATTATTGAGATGACTCGTTGTCACCAATATAGTTTTTTTTTATTTTTTATTAAATCTATGAAGGATTCATATTAAGCAAATTGTAAACAAAACTGCAAAGGATGAAAAAGGAAAATGCTCGAATATGCTGAGGACGTTTTCACTCTATGGCGCTTTCTGGGGAATCAGTTGAGCGAAAAGACCTTCGTATATTTTCCTGTTTTTTCCCTTCGTTGTTTTTTTCATGCACGTTTTAAAGAGATTATTCACCTATCCATCTATTAATTTAAACGTTTATTCTACCTCTTTTTCATTTGTCTTGTCTTTCCTTTCCCTGCCCCTTCCCCTTCACTTCCCCTTCCCCTTCCCCTTCTCTTCTCCCCTCTCCTTCCCTACCTTCTCCTCTTCTCCCCTCTCCTCTCCTACCTTCTCCTCATCTCCCCTCTCCTTCCCTACCTTCTCCTCTTCTCCCCTCTCCTTCCCTACCTTCTCCTCTTCTCCCCTCTCCTTCCCTACCTTCTCCTCTTCTCCCCTCTCCTTCCCTACCTTCTCCTCTTCTCCCCTCTCCTCTCCTACCTTCTCCTCATCTCTCTCCTCTCCTTCCCTCCTCCCCTCTCCCCCCCCCTCCTCCCCTACCTTCTCCTCTTCTCCCCTCTCCTTCCCTACCTTCTCCTCTTCTCCCCTCTCCTTCCCTACCTTCTCCTCTTCTCCCCTCTCCTTCCCTACCTTCTCCTCTTCTCCCCTCTCCTTCCCTACCTTCTCCTCTTCTCCCCTCTCCTTCCCTACCTTCTCTTCTCCCCTCTCCTTCCCTACCTTCTCCTCTTCTCCCCTCTCCTTCCCTACCTTCTCTTCTCCCCTCTCCTCTCCTACCTTCTCTTCTCCCCTCTCCTTCCCTACCTTCTCCTCTTCTCCCCTCTCCTTCCCTACCTTCTCCTCTTCTCCCCTCTCCTTCCCTCCCTTCTCCTCTTCTCCCCTCTCCTTCCCTCCCCTCTCCTCTCCCCTCTCCTTCCCTACCTTCTCCTCTTCTCCCCTCTCCTTCCCTACCTTCTCCTCTTCTCCCCTCTCCTTCCCTACCTTCTCCTCTTCTCCCCTCTCCTTCCCTACCTTCTCCTCTTCTCCCCTCTCCTCTCCTACCTTCTCCTCTTCTCCCCTCTCCTCTCCTACCTTCTCCTCTTCTCTCCTCTCCTTCCCTACCTTCTCTTCTTCCCTCTCCTCTCCTACCTTCTCCTCTTTTCCCCTCTCCTTGCCTACCTTCTCCTCTTCTCCCCTCTCCTCTCCTACCTTCTCCTCTTCTCCCCTCTCCTTCCCTACCTTCTCCTCTTCTCTCTTTGCCTCGCCTCTCTCTCTCTCCACCTTACCCTCCCCTCCCTCTTCTCTCCCCCTCCTCTCCCCTCCCTCTTCTCTCCCCCTCCTCTCCCTATCCCTTCTTCACGATCACACCTGCCACTTTCCTCCTCTTGATACCTGCAGTCTAATCAATATGTTAACTTAACGTAGAAGCACTTTATGCATCACGAGAAGGAGATTAAAGTGGAGCCCCCCCCCCCCCAAAAAAAAAGAAAAAAAAGAAAAAAAAAAGAGATAAAAAGTGGGAAAAAAAACTAGGTATGAGCTGAAGAAAAGGGATAGAGATAAGCTGTGAGGGTGAACTCTTCTTAAGTATTTTGAAGAAACTTGGATGATGGAAGCTTTTAAGTAACTGTTAAGAGTAATCTTCGAATAATTATTAAGACAACTTGTAGGCAATCCTTGTTATTTCTAAGAAGGAGTTTATATATTCTCCCACTTCCTTCTAGACCCAAAACTTTCATAAAAAAGGAAGTAGCTGTATAACAATGGCAAAGCGAAGACAAAGATATGGGAGTATTTACTTTAAATATTGATTTGTCTATTGATTTGTTTGTTGATTGGTTAAGTCTCCCCTGAAGTCACGAGCGAAAACGATGATGGAATGTAATTTTTATTGTTTGAGCTTGCGGATGCTTGAACAGCTGATAATTGCAACACGGATGGGTGAATCTGCGGATTACCGTTCCGAACGACGGGTTGGCTATTACGAGCAGAACGATGACGCTGTTGTGCGCTTGCGAGAGTTTTTTTTTTCTTCAATTAGGTGATTGTGCTTTTTTTTTCTTCTTTTTCTAATGTGCAATATTGGTAGAATTGATATATATGATGAAATTTGTGGTTAGGAGTCATTGTGGTTTCGCTTCCATTTTTGCAATAACAATATTTGATTGCGAGATTTAGTCTCTCTCTCTCTCTCTCTCTCACACACACACACACACACACACACACACACACACACACACACACACACACACACACACACACACACACACACACACACACACACACAAGCAAACACACACACCGAAGAAAAAAAAAAGTTATTTCCCCCTTTTCTCCCTCGAGAATTCAAACGATTAGTACAGCTTTATTCTTTCTTTTTTTTGTAACTTCTTTAACGGCCGTGTTGACCCGCCCGAGGAAAATGGGCGGCGACATGAAAACAACCATCCATTGCGCAGCCGAGACACTACCATCCGGGAGTCGAATCCCTTTCTCTCTCTTTCTTTCTTTCTTTCTCTTTCTTTCTTTTTCTTTTTTTCTTTCTTTTTTTTTCTCTTTCTCTGTCTCTTTCTGTCTCCCTTTCTTTCTCTTTCTCTTTTTCTTTCTCTTTCTTTCTTTTTCTTTCTCCCTCCCTCCCTCCCTCCCTCCCCCCCTCCCTTCCTCCCTCTCCACCTCTCCACCCCCATCCCCCCTCTCCACCTCCCTCCCTTCCCACCTCCTCCATCTCCCCATATCCCCCATCCCTCCCTCTCCGCCTCTCCACCTTCCTCCCTCTCCACCTCCCTCTCTTCCCACCTCTCCATCTCCCCATCCCCCCCTCCCCTCCCTCCCCACCCCCATCCCCCCTCTCTACCTCCCTCCCTTTCCACCTCTCCATCTCCCCATCTCTCCCTCCCTCTCCACCTCCCCATCCCCCTCCCTTCCTACCTTCCTCCCTCCCTCCCTTCCCACCTCTCCACCCCCATCTCCCCCTCCCTCCCTTCCCACCTCTCCATCTCCCCATCTCCCCCATCCCTCCCTCTCCACCTCTCCACCTCTCCACCTATTTGCATGGCCGTTCTCGCATGACTGCTGCTTCTTGACGTGTTGTGCCTGACTCGGGATCGACTCCGCATTAACATAATCTTTCGGGTAAATAAGGGACGACTCGGATAATAACGGTTGATTGCTTTTTTATTTTTTGTTTGTTTTTATTCAACTGTATTTTTTTGTCGATATTTGTGATCGTTTGGTATGGTTTTTTTTTCTTAGAAGAGTTTGTTTATATGTTACCTGTGTCATGTTATGATATTTTTTTGTATATTTTCTTTATTTCCTTTTTTTTCTTTATTCCTATCTTCTCTTTTTGCTCTCCGTGTCCTCCCCTACTCTTTCCTATTATTTTCCTCTTCCTCTTCCTTCTCTCTCCCTCCATCATTCTCCTCCTCCCTCCCTCTACCCTTTTCTTTTTCCCTCCCTCTCCCCTTTTCTTTTTTCCCTCCCTCCCTATTTTCCTCTTCCCTTCCCTCGCCCCTTCTTCTCTTCCTCTATCCTCCTCTTCCCCTCTTCTTCCTCCCTCCTCCTCTATTCCTCTTCCCCCAACACCACCCCTACCTCCACCCCCTCCTCCCTTCCATCTCCTCTCCTCTTCCCTCCTTCCCCATTCTCATCTTACCTCCCCCCACCTCCATTCCTCCCCCCTTCCCCATATTCCTCTCCCCTCCCCCCCCTCCACGTGATTCAGCGGGGTTTGGGTGGTTCGTGTCTATATCTCCGTGGTCGATCCGAAATTCGCGTGGCAACGGGTCGTCAGGCATGTCACGTACAATAACACGTTACTGTGTGTGTCGTAGCACTCGAGAGATTCAATCTTTCTGATATCATGTTAAGATACCTTTTTTTTCTTTTTTAATTTTTTTTTTAAATTTCACAACTCCCTCCATCTCCTTTGTTTTGAGGGGGGAGGGGGTAAATGGTTAACTGCGTAACCGTCATATTTTTTTCACTTCTTTTACATTTGATTTTTTTTTTTATGTGCCACACACAAAATTATCCATTCGCGAAAGAAAGGATGTTTTGAAAACCGGAGAAAGAAATTCGAAATATCACGGATTCACCTATTGGCGCGCGAAGGAGTTTCGAAGCCATTGTTGCGAAAGAGAAAATGGAAGGTTATCCTCACAGGAGCTAAGTACACGAAGGCTTCAGATATTTGTATTTACACATCTTGTTTGGATATAGTTGGGGAATGATATACTTTTCTTTTCTGCGCTTTCAGCTGATAATAGCCATTGCTTGTGTATATCACGTGATAGGTGGAGCTGTGTGCATGTCGTGTTTATTTTGTTTTTCAAGATGGCGTGTCGGTGCGCTTTAGCGAGCTGTGATAACGGTTTGCGATTCCCTTACCTGTGAGTGGAATACGCAAAGGCTAATAGATAGATAAGTGAATATGGCAAATAAAGTGAAATCCAGAAGCAGAGGAGGATGGAAGGAGAGAAAAAGCGTGGGAAAAGATGGAAGCAAAATAAGACGAAACATGGCAGGTCGAATTGGAGGTTGACAGTTCATATTTTTATTCGTTCATTTTTTTTTTTTTCTTTTTCGGTATGTTTTGACAGGCTATATACAAGCTCCTAGGCAGTTTTATCTCCGTGATGTCAGGTGTGTCTTTTTTGGGGACAGTGTGTGTGGTTTTGTCCAGCTATCACAGTTCGTCTATCTGTCTAAGTCTCTCTGTCTGTCTGTATATCTGTCTATCTCTATGTATGTACTTATTTATGTACTTATGTATACAGACATGTTCACACACACACACACACACACACACACACACACACACACAAACACACAATTTGAAAAACCTTCATACCATCCTCGCTCTCTCTCTCTCTCTCTCTATATATATATATATATTTTTTTTTTTTTTTTTCAATGGAGCCAAAAATCGTTCAAAAATAAATCTTACCTATATACCATCGCATGGGTTGTTCTAGAATAATGATGATAAGAGTATGATTAATGAGGGCGATAATATATTTGATGAGGGTGATGAGGTAACCGATAAATTAAAACGGAAATAAGAAAAAAAAATCTGATTTGGGACCTTGCTCATTTGAGGAGATGTTTTACAGTGTTTGTAATTAGATTGGTTATAATTTTTATTTTTTTGCGAAAGAAAATGAGAAAACATGATGAGAGGAAGATTAACACCGCGCTTTAAAGAATAATTTTTATTCGCTTTTGGAAAAGTGCAAAAAAAAAGAAGAAGAAAAAAATGATGCTGATTAATAAACCCCGAGTTCAGAGATACAGGTATTTACTCAAATGTTTAATGCAAATATGAATATAAATATGCATGTTTCTTATACATGTACACAGTGGATGCAAATCGAGAGATACAGCTGTTTCTCTTTCTTTCTCTCTCTCTCTCTCTCTCTCTCTCTCTCTCTCTCTCTCTCTCTCTCTCTCTCTCTCTCTCTCTCTCTCTCTCTCTTCGCTCTCTTTCTCTTTCTCTCTCTCTCTCTTCTCTCCCTTTCTCTTTCTCTTCTCTCTCTCTCTCTCCTCTCCTCTCTCTCTCTCCTCTCCTCTCTCTCTCCTCTCCCCTTCCCTCCTTCTCTCTCTCTCTCTCCTCCTCCCTCTCTCTCTCTCCCTCCTCCCTCTCTCCTCTACCTCTCTTTCTCTCTATCCTCTCTCCCTCTCTCTATCTCCCCTCCTCCTCTCCTCACCCTTCTCCTTATTCATTTACACATCTATATCTCTAAACTTCCGCGTATGCGTATGTGAGAAAGGGAAAAAAGGGTTGAGTGTGACCCGCAAGAAAATGCAACAAAGAGGAGGGCAATTGCACATAACACCCGAGGCAACATAGCCCAGGTGAAGTTAGGTATGCCAACGGAGTTCAAGGAAAATGAATGGAGCTCATACGAGTTGCCTGGTGTGCTAGTGCATCTCTCTCCCTCCCTTCCTCCCTCACTTCCTCACTCTCTCCCTCCCTGCCTCCCTCCCACACACACACACACACACACACACACACACACACACACACACACACACACACACACACACACACACACACACACACACACACACACACACAACACAAAAACAAACAAACGAACAAACACACACTCAAAAAAAAACATACATACGTCCACACATGACCCTCTCTGCCTGACTTATCATGAAGCCAGGCGTCCATGCTGTAATATCCGAAGTGACCTGGCCGGTGCGAGGCGTCTATGACAGGCTGGTTAAAGTGGGCGAGAGGGGAGAGGGAAGAAAGGGGAGAAGAAGATAGGAAGAGTGATGAATGTTGGGAAAGGGAGGGAGGTGAGGGGAAAGTGAGGGAAACGAAGGGGAAAGAGGGAAGTAATGGAATTAAGGGGAAGTGAGGGGGGTAATGAGGAAAGTGTTGGGAGGTAAGGGAAATGAAGGGAAAGGGAGAGGAAATAAGGGCAACAGAGAGAAAGGAAAGGAAATGAGAGGGAAATGAATAGACTTGGAGGGAGAAGAAAGGAACCAAAGTGGTAAATGAATAAGGAGTAAAGGGAAAGGGAAGGAAAAAAACGAGAAAAAAGAAAGGGAAGAAAAGCAGAAGGATTTTTCACCTTTTTTTTTTACCAGAAATGAGGGGAATAGAGAAAAATGAATAAACGGGAAAAGAAAGGATATGAGGGAGAAACAAGCGAGGAGAAATAGAAGAGGAGGGAAATAGGAGAGGGGACCAAGAGACAGACTAGAGTAAAAGGTGGGAGTGAGAGACAAGAAAGAGGATAGCGAATGAGAGACAGAGGACGAAAGGAGGTTAAGGGAGAGAGGGAAAGAGAGAGAGGGAGTGGTATCGACCGGTTGTCCCGTCACGTCGCCTGCTGGACCCACCAAATGCCACTCAGAACATCACTTCTCCCCCCCTCCCTCCCCTTCTCTCCTTCCTCTCCCTCCCCTCCCTCTCTTGACCTCTTTCCTCTCCCTCTCGCATCTCCTCTTCTCTATCCCTTCTCCCCTCCTTTATCCCTTCTCCCCTCCTTTCTTCCTTCCTTTCTTTCTTCCTTTCTTCCCTCCTCACCTTACATACCCTCCTCCTCCTCCGCTTCCTTACCTCCTCCTCCTTCCCTCCCTTCCCTCCTCCTTCCCTCCCTTCCTCCCTCCTTACCCTTTATGCTCTCCCTACCTTCCCACTTCTTCCCCTTTATTCCCTCCCCTCCCTCCCTCCCTCCCTTCCCCCCCTCACCCTGTTCCCTCACTCCCCCGTTCAGATAAGAGGCGCGTAATCCCCGTAGAGTTCGCCAGGGAACAGCGATTGGGACGTCGAGGGTAAATAGATCAATCAGAACACTTGACAGCCTGATTGTAGCGAAAACGGACCGCAGGCAGTTCAGACCAATCAAGTATCATGCTACCTTTGCGATTGATTTTGTTGCAACTCGGCCGCGCGTAAACTCAAGATCGGTTCTCTCCATTGCAAGGGAATTTTACACGCTACATTCGTCCATGAAATGAATCGCGTCCGGATGAATGATGAATGATGAATGATGAATGACACACCATCCTCATCCTCTTCCGCACCAGTTGCAGGAGTGATACATATTGATTTCACTCGCCTGGAATCATTTATGGGGTGTCCCTCTAAACCTGTGTTCGGGTCTTTGGACAACTGTACTTTTCGGTTTTTATTTCATTGTACGTTTTCAGTTAATTTGATTACACATTTTCACTTGATTTTCATTTCCTGTTATGTGTTTGTATGTTTGTGTGCGTATGATATGTATTTATGTCTGTGTATGTGTGTTTGTGTGCGTGTATGGCTATGTTTGAGTGTCTCTGTTAGTCTATATTTATGTAGGTTTATATTCGTGTCTATCCGTGTGATCACTATAAAAAAAAGTCTTCATTCTTCTTTAATACACTTCCTTTAGCCTTGGTCGTCGTCCAGCTGGTCGTAACGTCTTGAAACTATACCTTGTGTCTAGGCCTATGTACCGTAACGTCTTGGAACCGTACCTTGTGTCTAGGCCTATGTACCGTAGTGTCTTGGAACCTTACCTTGTGTATAGGCCTATGTATCATAGCATCTCGAAACCGTATCGTGTGTATAGGCCCATGGACCGTACCATCGTCTATATACCTTGTGTCTTAGCCTACGTACCATAACATCTCGAAACCATGCCGTTTGTCTAGGCCTACATAACATCACATCTCGAGTCCATAACTTATGTCTAGGCTTATGTCGCCACTCGGGTTCCCTTCATCCCGGCAGTGGACACGTGTCAGCCCCTACCTAACTAACCCGTTTATTGATCGTCTTTCACACTCCTTGATGCATTATCTTGAGAGGGATGGAAAAATAAGTCTCTAAATGGTAACGGACTTTTGGAATTAAGGCCATGTACTGCTATAGATATGACTTTTGACTTCACGGTGGCGTAACTCTTGTCAGATATTCGGATGAATCGGTTGTATATGCAGTTATGATTAAGGAGTCGGATGGCGTTGTCTATCTTTTGCTTCCAACTCGGCTGCACGGGGGATTGCAGACGACAGGGGTGGGTGGGGAGGGGGGGGAAGCTGCACACACTCGCATTAGTCCCTCGAACCTCACCCCTTTTTGCCCCCTCCCCCTCCCTCCCTCCTCTCTCCCCCCTCTCTCCCCCCTCTCTCTATCTCTCTCCCTAACCCTCACGCGTCCCTTTACCAACCGCCCAAAATTCTCAAATTCCCAAATTCCCAAAGTTCGACCCGTTCGCCGGAGCGGAGCGTGGTGGGCCTCGATCTGTCGTGCGAAATTAACTCCCACTTTGTCTCTGGCGAGCGAAGAAGTCACTGAAGTTGTAGAACAGGCACATATGCGAGGACACAGACAAGCACACAGACACGCAACACGCACAAGCACTCAGACACATGCAAGGGCACAGACAAGCTCGCAAACACGCAACACGCACAAGCACGCAGACACATGCATGGGCACAGACAAGCTCGCAAACACGCAACACACACAAGCACGCAGGTACACGCACACCTGTTCAATTGCACATGCGTACATATAATCCCACACGTACACACGCACCAACGCTGAGTGTGACAGGTATGCAACTGGGCAGCTACTTAACTCGAGAGTGCAAGAGATTGATTGCAAGGGGAACAGAGAGTAAAAGTTGCAATGATTGTAAAGGAAAGATTTGTAGGAGTGTAAAATGAATAAAGAAATGATTGTAATTAGATGCAGTGTGGTATGCGAGAGGGAATGCAGCAATAAATCGAATAAGAAAGAGAGAGAGTTAGTTAGTTAGTTAGTTTGTTTTATATTCAGTATACTGTTTTATATTCAGCATACAGTAAAGGGAGAGCAAGCAGGGGAGGGGGAGAGATAGTGTGTGAAATGTGAATGAGAGAGACAGAGACAGCGACAGAGAGACAGAGACAGAGACAGAGAGAGACAGAGACACAGATAGAGACAGAGATAGAAAGTGGATGAGTGAGTTTTTATAATCAATATTTAGTAAACATATTAAGTGATTCCACAAGACCCAAATACAAGGAAAAAGTATTAAAAGAGAGAAAATAAGATCTAAAAAAAGATGTACCTTCGGAATATAAGAGAAACCGAGAAAAGAATTGTACATCCGAACAATAAACAAAAGGGCAAAAGTGGGTTTTAAGCCAGACCATTTAGGATGAAAGAGGAGGTGGGGCACGGCTACAGGGGAGCTGTAGGAGTGTGGGTAGGATGAAACTCATTGCAAAGATCAGAAATTTCAACTAACTTTAATCGAGGAGCTACATTTGAATTCGGAATTCTTAGCCGAGAATCTTTTGGAAGTGGGATATTTTTGATATGTGGATTTTCCATTCTTATGCTGTAGAAAGTTTTGTAGGAGGATAGTAAAAGAAAAGAAGGGGGAGAAGGATGAGGATATAAGAAAATGAGTAAGCAGAAAGAAGAGGAAAGGATAATAAAAAAACGGAGGTGAACTAGTTAAGAATAAGAATGATAAATATAAAGTTAAAACAAAGGAAAAAGAAAAATGAAGAGAAAACTTTGAAGAGACTCCCTGATGAATAACCATTGGCTTGGTCTGTAACGTTGGTGCGCTGGCCGGAACGAGCGGAGGTAAATGAAAAGAGGCGTGACTAGTACGTAGAGTGTAACCTTTAACCATCACGTCCACTCCTACGCAGTGTCGACTATACACAAAGAAAATGCCAGAGTAGAATTATCATTTGTTGTCCTTCTTTATTTATGTTAAGGACGATATTATTAAGATGTTATTAAAGAGATTTTTATTTTTATTGTCCTTATTTTTAGTTATTTTGATTATTGTTGTTATCACAATTTGCTTTGATTATTGACATTGATTTGACCTGTTTATTTACTTAACATAGTTATGTATTAAGGCATCATACACTTCTTCAAGTATGTATAACCCCTATCTTTCTTTTTCAGGTTTGTAGTGTCCTCAGTATCCACTGTGTCTCTCCCTGTCTGTAAGTATTTGAAACAGTGAACCCTTTATGGGTAATTTATTTATCCCTCCAGATGTATTTTCACTTCGGTGCTATATTTTTTCTTTATTTTTTGTTTTACCTGTTTACTTTTTTGAAATACATATACAGGTTGTAACGCTAGCTTCGGACATAACTTGAGGTGATGAATTCTGGCATTTTTAGAATGAAATGTTATACGAGCATTTTTCTGATTCCCAGTACTTATCGAGGTATGTGCGGCACTGTGGTTTACTGCAGGTAAGGCAGGTATAGTAAACCGCATCAATAAACAAATCACATGTCAAGGTAAGATCATATGTAAAGTGGGGGGGGGGGGGTTAACCAACGAAAGCGTAGGGGCCTCGTCACCCTGGTCACCTTTCGTAAAGTGTCGTTAAGTTTTATTTCCTCAAAATAATCACTCGAGGGACCAGTCAGTGCCAACTCGGAGAAATAAAAGCATCGACCAATCACAACAGACTCAATGGAGGAGGATTACATGCAAGCCCTGCCATTGCACAGACTTGCCTTGGCCCAAATTCGCTCCCTCATCCTGTTTATGAGATCCAGGGGACGATCCGTTGTGGGAGAATAGTTTATTCCGGTCCTTGAGAATCAGCTTACCAGTCTGAATCGACCCAATTATTGCTGGGATTGTTAGAATGGCTGAGACGAGAAGAAAAGTCTCTAATTTGAAGTTTTTTTTT
>NW_028234405.1:3407030-3409530 GCF_977035675.1 Penaeus japonicus | reverse complement strand
TTACACGTTTATGTTTATGTGTTCTTGATTTGGGTGTTGGTGTTGTCGATGGTGTTGCTGTTGTAGTTATTGTTATTATAGTTGTTATAATAGGATGATGATATTGATTGTGTTAGTGAAACGAAAAGTGTTATCATTATTACTATTACTATTATTATTATTTATTTATTTTGTTTTTTTTATTTTTTTTTCTTATCATTACTATTGTTCTTATTAATTTTACTATTGTCATCATCATCATCATTGTCCCTTCTATGTTTATTGCTCTTATCATTGTTACTAGTATTCTCATTATTGCAATTCCATCGTCGATCCTGTCATAGTCATCATCACCATCATCAGCAACATCTTAGCTCTGCAATTCTCCACAAAAGGAAAATATCTGATCAGGTTCTTGAAAATTATCACTTATCGGATCGCTGAGTTGTTCCGTAGGCCTATAAGATGATATAAAGATGATATAAGGACTTGGGTGACATGTACAAGGACTTTGTTCTATAGGCCTAAGGCATAAGAGGAAAAGAAAAGGAGGAGAAGGAACATGAAAATATATTTGGATTTTTTTTCTATTTTTTTTTTCTTCGTTCTTCTCTTTTTTTTCTCTTCGTCTTCCTCCCTCCCTCCTCCTCCCCTGTCTCGTCTTCCTCTCCTTTCACCTTACCCCTCCTCCCCCTCCCCACTTCTAGCAATCCTGCCATCCCAACTATTACTTCCACCTTCCCTTCACTCCCCTCCCCCCTCCCTTTAATTCCAACCCCCCCCCGTCCCCCTCCCCATCCCCCTACATCCCCCCCATCCACCTCCCCCCCCCCAACTCAATCTCTAACCTCTCCCTTCACCTCCACCAACCCCCCATCCTTCGAATTCCATCTCCGCCTCCCCATCCCCCCACTCCCAACAACCCCCCACGAAACCAGAGAAGGATCAGAACCTCGGAAATTGGATTGAAAAATGACCCTTGGAGTAGGAGGGGGGAAGTAGGCCTTCTGGAGGGACAGGAGAAGGGAGGGAGGGGGGATGGGGGATGGGGGAGAGGAGAGGGGGAGGGGGCGCAATCTCTGAGGGGGATGTGCAAGGGGAACTTTCTCTCAGCTAGGGGATGATGGTGGTGATGATGATGATAATGATGATGATGATGATGATGATGATGATGATGATGATGATGATGATGAGGATGAGAAGGAGGAGGTGGAGGAGAAAGGAGGAGGAGGAGGAGATGGAGGAGGTGGATTATATGGTTGATAATTGTCTTTTGGTTATCTTCGTTCTTTTCATTATTGCTCTTATTGTTGTTTGCAGTTCCTTTAATCCTCATTATCGTCACTCGTTTTGTGAGCCGTATTTCTACTCTTTAAGCGGCATTCAGTTATTGTTGTGGGGGGGG
Source organism: Penaeus japonicus (assembly GCF_977035675.1). Classification (NCBI taxonomy): domain Eukaryota; kingdom Metazoa; phylum Arthropoda; class Malacostraca; order Decapoda; family Penaeidae; genus Penaeus; species Penaeus japonicus. The sequence continues at coordinate 3,408,146 of NW_028234405.1, read as the reverse complement.
GGCTCCTCCTGACATTGTTACACCTTTGCGCGCGCCAGACTCGATTAAGATTCGCAAAAAAAAATTGCTTAATGGAATTTGCCAAAATTAATCAGCTAATGGGAAGGTGAGGCAGACTTGCAGCTTCCACGAGGAGGGTCTGCGCAGGTGACTCATTGTGAGGGACGTATGACGCTTTCCCCTCTCCCTCGCTTCTCTTGTTCTCCCTCCTTCCTTCGCACTCCGTCTCTCCCTCCTTTCCCTCGCTTCCCTCGTTCTTTCCCTCGTTCTTTCCTTGTTCTCCCTCCTTCCTTCGCTCTCTCCCTCGCTTCTCTCGCTCTCTGTCTCTACCTCGGTTCTCCGTCTCTCCGTCTCTCCCTCGCTCTCCGTCTCTCCCTCACTTCCTTCGCTCTTTCTCTCGCTTTCCTTGTTCTCCCTCCTTCCCTCGCTCTCTTCCTCACTTCTCTCGCTCTCTGTCTCTCCCTCGTTTCTTTCGCTTCTCTCGCTCTCTCATTCTCTCTCTCATTCTCTCTCTCATTCTCTCTCTCTCTCTCTCTCTCTCTCTCTCTCTCTCTCTCTCTCTCTCTCTCTCTCTCTCTCTCTCTCTCTTCCCTCTATTTCTCCTACATTTCCTGTCTCCGCGTTCACCTTCACCTTCCTCCTTCCCACCCATCTCTTCTTTCTTTTCCGCTCCTCCTGCTCCTTCTTCCCCTCTCTCCCTCTCTTCCTTCCCTTCCTCTTCTTTATCCTTCCCCACTTTCCCTTATCCCATCCTCTCTACCCCCACTTCCTTCCCAACTTCTCCCCTTTTCCCATTCCTCCCTTTCCCTCCTTTTCCTCTCTCCCTATCTCCCCCCCCCCGTTTAACTTCCTCCCCACCTCCCTCCCTCCCTCCTCTTCCTCTCCACCTGCTTCCCTCCCTCAACTCCCCTCTCCCTCCCTACCTCCCTCCCTGCTTGCACTCTTCTCCCCTTTCCTGCCTCCTCTTCTTCCCCACCCCCACCTACCCCTCTCCTTCGTCCTCTCCCTCCTCCTCTTCCTCCCATTCTCCCTCTGTCGCTCTCTCCTCTCCCTCCCCACTTCCCTCCACTCCCTCCTCACCTACCCCTCTCCTTCATCCTCTCCCTCCTCACGTCC
>NW_028234405.1:3392030-3402030 GCF_977035675.1 Penaeus japonicus | reverse complement strand
CTCATCTCTCTCTCTCTGCTCTCTCCACTCTACTCTCTCCCCCTCTCTCTCTCTCTCTCCTTTCCTCTTCTTCTCTCTCTCTCGCCTCTCTCTCTCTCTGTCTCTCTCCCCTTTCTCTCCTCTCTCTCTCGCTCTCCTCGCTCTCCGCAGATGCTCGATCTCTCGCTCCTCATCTCGCCCTCTTCGTCCCTCTCCCCTCTCATTCTCTCCTCGCTCCTCTCAGCCCTTCCCCCCTCCCTCCCCGCCCTACGCCCTCCCGCACTCCCGATCTCTCCTCGATCTCTCTCTCTTCCTCTCTCTAGAGAGATCTCTCTCGCCATCTATCATCTCATCTCCCTCCCTTCTCCGCGATATCGCAGCGCTAGATCTTCTATCGACGCCTCCCTCGCTCTCTCTATCGCTTCTCTCTCGCAGACGATCTCCGCGCTCTAAGCGAATACAGCCTCGCTGCGAGATCTATAGGATAAGAACGATCCCGAGCGAGCTCACTGCTCTACTCTCTCCGCGCTAGCCGCGCGAGCGAGCGACGATCGAACGCCTCTATCCGCGACTCAATAACATCCCCATCCACCCCCTATCGATACGATCTTTCCCCCCTCCCCCCATACCCTCACCCACCACCATCAAACAAAAGTCTCTCTCCAACTACCCCCCGTTCGCGCGCTCTGACTCGCGCTCGCCCGACGCACAGCCATCCCCCCCGTCCCGCCCTCCTGCAATACCGACATACTTACCTCAGCTCTCGCATAGCCAGCTCGCGATCCTCTTCTCTCTCTCTCTCTCTCTCTCTCTCTCTCTCTCTCTCTCTCTCTCTCTCTCTCTCTCTCTCTCTCTCTCTCTCTCTCTCTCTCTCTCCTCCGCTCCTTCCCCTCTCTCCCTCCCTTCCCATCTTCCTCTCCCTCTCCCTCTCTAACCTTCCTCTGCATCATCTCCCGCTACTTCGTTTCCCAAGGCGCTGATGACACGGCGTTCATCCGAGGTCATCCCAGGTCATCCCGGGTCATTTCGGTTTATGGTCATGATGATACGGGTAAAGTGTATTAAGAAATGCGAAATCGTCCCTGTAGATATGATAATGGGACGCATATCCAGTACAATGTTGGGGATGTTATCTTAAGAAAGATGATAGAGATGGAGGGAAGAGTGACGAGAGATTGAGAGAGTTCATTTGGCGGCTGACAGGTGTTTTTAAAAAGTTAGAAAGAGGAGGGTTTATTTTTTTTTTAGGTTTTTGTTTCGTTTTTTTGTGTGTGTTCGTGCGTTTTCACATATACATACAAAAAAAGAAAGAAAAAAAAGAAAAGAGAGAGAGAGAGAGAGAGAAATATTATATATATATAATAATATATATATATATATATATATATATATATATATAATATATATATATGTATATATTAAAATCACACATTTATACAAACACATACAGAAATCGTAGAAATCAGAGGTCACTCCATATGATATATACATTATTTTAACAAAATATATATCTCAAGAGTACGGAATAACAACATGAAGGCATCCACATAATCATTTCATATATCATTCTTCGACGACATTCAGACTCGGGAAGGCATAGAAGACTTACCTTCGAGGCATGAAATATAAAGATAAGAACATGACATGACATGACATGACTGGGAAATGCCCCGACTCTAGAGATGATGTCCTCAAGCGGGAAAGGAAGTGACGCGCGAAAGATAACAAGTGCAAAACACGTCCTGTTGCACACTTGAAGGTCGGACTCGGAGATTTGTTTTCTTAATCCTGTTTTAGAGGATTTGCTTAAGTGGGAGTCTGGCGCTAATCCTTCTTTCCCTTTGAAGCGGGGACCAGGTTGTATGTCTATACAGAGAGGAGGGAGGGATATGGTATACACACAAATTAACCGCTCACACGCACATGTACATAGATACACAAACATCTCTCTCTCTCTCTCGATCTCTCTGTATTTCTTTCTGCCTTTCTCTCTCTCTCTTTCTTTCTCTCTTTCTCTCTCTGTATTTCTTTCTCCCTTTCTCTCTCTGTATTTCTTTCTCACTTTCTTTCTCTCTCTATTTCTTTCTTCCTTTCTCTCTCTCCATTTCTTTCTCCCTTTCTCTTTCTCTCTCTTTCTCCCTTTCTCTTTCTCTCTTTCTCCCTTTCTCTCTCTCTCTCTCTCTCTCTCTCTCTCTCTCTCTCTCTCTCTCTCTCTCTCTCTCTCTCTCTCTCTCTCTCTCCCTCTCCCTCTCCCTCCCTCTCCTCCTCTCCCTCCCTCTCTCTCCCCCCCCCTCTCTCTCTCTCTCTCTCTCTCTCTCTCTCTCTCTCTCTCTCTCTCTCTCTCTCTCTCTCTCTCTCTCTCTCTCTCTCTCTCTCTCTCTCACCGGATGTATATATCCGCCTTGTCATCAGCTATATATAAATCCCTCTTCTTTTTGAGTTTATACGAGAGATCAAATTAATTAAGAGCTCCTGGGCTTGTAGAAAAAAAAAGAAAAAGAAAAAAAAACTTTTTCCCCGACATCATTATGAGGGACCTTTTAAAAAACGCACGCCCCCCCCCCATCCCGTCCACCCTCCACCCCCTCCGTATACTCATATTACCGTTAACAGAAAGGTTGCTACGATGGCGCTCCGTATGCTTCGAAGATAATGATTATAAAATGCCAAGTGATTTTCTAAAATAATTTGGACTTCCCGGAGCGTAATGATGGTAGATAATAATTCCAAATATGGAGGCGGGTAATTAATAAGCAGGGGTTAAGAGCACGCCATGCGCTAATAAGGTGCTAATAAGGTTGTCTGGGTAAGTATCTGTCAGTATCGGCGCCGTTGGCCTTTTTTGCCGGTTAATCGGTATCGATCCAGATAAAGGCTAATTATTCCTCTAGATAATGCGATTAATCTCTGGATGGGGGGGAGGCACGCATGGGCGCTTGTGCACACGCACACCCATACGCAGAGGAGGTTGGAATGTGTGCGTTTGTGGGCGCATTTTCACGTCACTCACACACGCGTACTTACTCATGCAAGTACACGCGCGTACGCACGCACAAGCACACGCACACACACACACACACACACACACACACACACACACACACACACACACACACACACACACACACACACACACACACACACACACACACACACACACACACACACACACACACACACACACACACACACACACACACACACGCTCACACACACACACACACACACACACACACACACACACACACACACACACACACACACACACACACACCATTCTCTTTTACCTTCCTTTAATTCACAGATTTCTTTATTTATTTTTTTCTTTCTTTCTTTTCTTTTCTTAGCACGCTGTCCCACGTGACTTATCGTGCTTTAGCGGCGGGAATAAATAGACAAGTTTAAGGGAAAAGAAAATCTCGAAATTGCCCCACGTTGCTTTTGTGAAACGCTGTGTCGTTTTGAATATTACGTTTGTTATTGTTGTTATCTGGGATTATTTCGTATGTTAGATTAATTGTGTTTCTTAGGCTTATTTTTTAAAGATCTTTTGGTAGGATACTATGCTAGGAAGATCAAAGCCTAGGGCTATTCACGGGCATAGGTCTATACGTTTTCTTCCGTTTCTTCGTCCAATTTTGATTCTTTCCATTCTTTTTCGTGATGAAAATAATAATTATAACAATACCGCAACAGCACAGGGCGCGTTTTATCATTGTCAGTATTAGCAATGTTTTTTTTCTTTCTTTTTTTTTTTTTCTTTTTTTTCTTTTTTCTTTCAGTTCGCGATTTTTGTGTTGTAAGCGACCTCGGTTTTGTTGGCGGGAACGGCTGGCGGAAATTTGATCATATTCTTTTCTGCTCGTCTTCCACCTTGTTTCTCACTCTATATATTTTCTCTCTCTCTCTCTCTATCCCTCTCTCTCTATCTATCTATCTATCTCCCTCTCTCGCTCTCTCTATCTATCTATCTATCTATCTATCTATCTATCTCTCTCATCTCTCTCTCTCTCATCTCTCTCTCCCTCCCTCTCCACCCTCCCTCCCTCTCCACCCTCTCTCCTTCCCCTACCTTCCTTCCCTCCACCTTCCTTACCCTCCCTCCTCCCCCCCACCCTACCCTGCCCTGCCCTGCCCTCTCTCTCCCTCCCCCCCACCGCTACCTTTTTCCCTCCCTCTCATTTTTTCTCTTCTCTCCTGTCTCCTCCATCCTCCATTCTCCCACGTCCTTCACCGTATTACCATAACGTTCTTCAATTGCGCCCGTAACTTGGTCTTCAATTTGTGTATTGATGTGACATGTTTATTCATGTTTTCAGGCTCTCCGTGCTTTCGTCTGGTGCTGTATGCCATTTATTTCTGTTTTCCATTTTGAGAATCCACCTTTGCGTCTATTATTTTCGGAATCTAATCGGTCGGGGGTGGTTTTATTTTTATTTATTTATTTACTTGTAAATTGGTATGTGTGTTTCGAAGTTGTTGGAAGTTGCGCTGAAAGTTACAGGCGAGTTGTGGTGAAAATTAGTGCGTTGGTTGCCCATGAGCGAGGGATTAATTGCTTTGTGTTTGGTGGTGAGCCTCCGGGTATTAAGGTTGATCTTAAGGTAGGTCGTTGTCTTTGAGGACTCTAGCCTGCCATTCAGAATAAGAGAGTAACTATTATGTTAGTGGATCTTTTTCCTGGTATTCGAGGATGCTGGGGTTAGATGAAGCTAATTTTTTCAGTAGAAAGGCGGAGGTTGTATGTCTGTGGGTGTCTTCCTTGTCGTGATATAATCTGTCTGATTTTTTTTCCATTGCCCCCTCCTTTTCTTTTTTTTCTCTCTCTCTTTGTCTCTGTCTCTCTTTCTCTTTCTTCCTCTTTCTCTCTCTGTGTCTCTGTCTCTCTTTCTCTTTCTTTTTCTCTCTCTCACTCTCTCTCTCTCACTCACTCTCTCTCACTCACTCTCTCTCCCTCTCTCTCTCTCTCTCTCTCTCTCTCTCTCTCTCTCTCTCTCTCTCTCTCTCTCTCCCCCTCTCCTCTCTTCTCTCTCTCTCTCCCTCTCTCTCTCTCTCTCGTCTCTCGCTCTCTCTCTCGCCTCTCTCTCTCTCTCTCTCTCTCTCTCTCTCTCTCTCTCTCTCTCTCTCTCTCTCTCTCTCTCTCTCTCTCTCTCTCTCTCTCTCTCTCTCTCCCTCTCTCTCTCTCTCCCTCCCTCCTCTCCCCCTACCTCGTGTTTCCCTCCCTCATTCTCTCTCCCAGTTCTCTTCAGACCCACACTAAGAACGTCATCAAGGAAATTGGATTTGCAAAAAATGTCCCGAGAAAACCCTTTTTTTTTTCTTTTTTTTCTTTTTTCAAATATTAGTACATCCGCCGCAGATTACTAAGCCGAAGAAAGGAATGTGTACCATTCGCAAACAACGGTGTTCCTTTTTGTTTGCTTTGTTTGTGCGAAGAGAAACTAAGCACACGTAAGACAGACTTAGAAACACGTTGATAAAGGTAGACGCAGGGACGAATGGTACTAATGGATAAAGAAAGGATTGGTGCATAAAGAACACAGGAACAAGTTGTGGAAAAAAGGCACAAGAACAAATAATAAACAAGGCACAGGAAAGAATTGATAAAGACAGAAACGAAACGGACCCACAGACACCTACCCTGAAACCCAAGAGCGGGGTGGGTGTCTGGCTAATTGGGGGACTAACGGACAGACCCAGATCATGGATTGAGCGATCGCCGTGCAATTACAGACCATAATTGTACGTTGAACTAAATGATTGTTTCACGTTGCAAGGTTCGGGGGCCGATGATGGAAGTCCTTGCACACAACAGCTGCTGTGCAACCATGATAGCTTGCAGGGATGGAGAGGGTCCACACGCACGCACGCACGCACGTACAAATATTTTTCTGGTGATATGACCCTCTGCCTTCTAGGGTGTACGTGGGGTTGTTTTAATTAGTGATCTGTATCTCGGTTATATGTTTTTTTTTCTATCGTCTAGTCTTTATGTTATTTTTCCTATAGTATTCTTGATGATTGATAATGATTATGCTAAAAAAAATCGTTTTCACTTGCTAACTTATGAACAGATTTTGATATTATCATTACCGGTTTTATGAATATTCTCTTCTTGCTTTGATTACCATGGCGAGGGATTATAAGAATAATTATATAACGATTATTATCATTCTAGCTTTTTATTATAGTTGACTTCAGATTTATATTTCCATAATTACATTGGGATTTCAGGATGACTGGCAGTCGGATATTTTTGTAAGCTTCCTGGCTATTCCTCTTAAGCCTCATGTATATGTAGGGGAGGAAGAGACTTTAAAAAGTGGGATTCTGGATGAGCTGTTAGGTTAAAGATACGTGTGTGTGTGTGTGTGTGTGTGTGTAAGAGAGAGAGAGAGAGAGAGAGAGAGAGAGAGAGAGAGAGAGAGAGAGAGAGAGAGAGAGAGAGAGAGAGAGAGAGAGAGAAAGGAGGGGGGGGGGGGCAGACAGACAGACAGACAGACAGACAGACAGACAGACAGACAGACAGACAGACAGACAGACAGACAGACAGACAGAGATCCCACATGCACGGAGCACGGAGCGAGACAGACATGTGAAGGGTTGAGAGAACGGTCTGAAGCGCTTATGTAATGAGAGAAGGGAGGAGAAAGTTTAGGAAAAGAAAGTATGCGAGGGTAAAACCAGAGGGTTAGACACATGTGTACGTGCTCGCGCGCAAACACACTCACTCACTCACTCCTTCACACACTCACACACTCACTCACTCACTCACTCACTCACTCACTCACTCACTCACTCACTCACTCACTCACTCACTCACTCACTCACACACACACACACACACACACACACACACACACACACACACACACACACACACACACACAAACGCACGCACGCACACAGAGAATATTCATCTCCATAGGCCTATCTCCTGTATGCGGGCATCTTACGTATCCTCGAAGGCAGACAAAGAGACACACAGGCACGACCAAGGAGGGTTAGGTGCCCCGAAGTTTTGCCTAGCGACCTATTTGTACATGAGTTATCAAAGGTCTTTGGTGTATCCTCGTAGATAGGCCGAAATTTGTTTTCGTTTCTTGAAAAAAGTAGAGTAAAAAAAAAGAAAGATCTGAGATCGATCTGTGTATAAGTTATGCATTTAGAATTGGAAATTGATATAGAGGAAGATCAATAGATGATCTGAGATCGATCTGTGTGTAAGTTATGCATTTAAAATTGGATTTGATAGAGAGAAAAATCGATAGATAGATCCAAGTAACAACAATGATTGCCTCTTGTCTATTTTCATCGGGAGTATTATCATTATCTTTTGATATAAATCGACATTATACATTGTCATTATACATTGTCATACTCAGTGTGTGTTCTTGATCACTCGGATCTATCAATACGTTTGACATGTAGGAAATTGCAGCCATCATTAAGACTATCGGAATATGTTCTTAAGAATCAGAAGCATATTTTGCCTTTGAAGAGATGAAGACTTCAGTCAAGATTCTTGAAGTAGATTGCGTGGAGCGAAAGAAGTGGGATTTTTTTTTTTTTTTCCTTTTCTTATTTTCATTATCATCTTTTTCTTCACCTTCTTATTCTATCTTTTTCATCTTTTTCTTCACCTTCTTATTCTATCTTTTTCATGTTTTTGTTCACCTTCTTATTCTTATTCTGTCGGTTCTTTTTTTTTATTCACCTGTTTCGTAATGTTTATTGTAATTGTTAGCTGTGCAATCATTATTACTTTAACCTTATTTTTTTTTAAATTACATGTTAGTAGTGAGGGAGGGAGAGCGAAAGACAGAGACAGAGGCAGAGGCAGAGAAACAGAGGCAGAGAGACAGAGAAACAGAAGCAGAGGCAGAGGCAGAGACACAGAGAAACAGAGGCAGAGAGAGAGACAGAGAAAGAGACAGACCGGCAGACAGACAGAGAGATTAGGGGGAGGGAGAGAGAGAAATAATCCCAAAATAATTGGAGTTACAGGACAAGAAAGGTATTTCTTGCGGAAGGGAATTGCGACAATATCAAGTAATTGCAACATGATTCTTAAGCTTTCGCGATCATTTCCTTTGTTGTGATTTCATTTCTTTTATTTCGTATTTTTAGGGAATAGTGTCAATGTATTCGTCCTTCTTACGTTTTCTCTTTTTAAAGATTGTTTTCTTTCTCTCTCTCTCTCTCTCTCTCTCTCTCTCTCTCTTTTTTTTTTTTTTTTTTTTTTTTTTTTTTTTTTTTTTTTTTTTTTTTTTTTTTGTACCAGTCTATTTTTCTTTTCTTTTTTCCCCCGCACTTTTGTTTCAGTAGATCTTTCTCTTACTTCGCCATTGTCTTGACTATCTCTATTATTCTTTTACCATAATTAACTTTTTAATAACAAGCATCATTCCACACTCTTGACCATGAAATCAAATAAAAAACACATCTCCTCATCCGGTTCTCTGATCATTCCACTTTTTTCTAATTTTAGTATGTCATCTTTCTTTCGGGTTTTCATTTCCACTTTTCTTTTATTGTTATTTATTTATTTCATTCCACTTTCTTCCAATTTTGATATGTCATCTTTCTCTCGGGTTTTCATTCCCACTTTTCTTTTATTGTTTATTTATTTATTCCATTCCACCCTCTTCCAATTTTGATATGTCATCTTTCTTTCGGGTTTTCATTCCCACATTTCTTTTATTATTTATTTATTTATTTCATTCCACTTTCTCCCAATTTTAATATGTCATCTTTCTTTCGTTTTTTCATTCCCACTTTTCTTGTATTGTTTATTTATTTATTTCATTCCACTTTCTTCCAATTTTAATATGTCATCTTTCTTTCGGGTTTTCATTTCCACTTTTCTTTTATTATTTATTTATTTATTTGAGTAAAGGGGATGAAGCAGAAGAGAATTAGAGCTTGGATTAACGTAGCTCTTTCAGCTAGATTTTTTTTTTTTTTTTAAGGATTGGAGGGTTGCCGTTTTATTTGTGTGTTTGTTATTGTTATTCTCGCATCACTGTTTATTGTCTATTTTTAATGGGTTTTACTGAGTTTTTTGTATTTTTTTATGATTAGGATTGTTTATGAATGGAATTAACAGATTTGACGATCTCGACAATTCCAGTCTCATACTTTGATAACATTCCATTTAGTTTTATAATATATATATCAAGAATGATATATAATGATGGGAGACCTATACCATTCTCTGTAATCTTGTGCCAGGGACATTCCCTTTGCATAATCAAGTAGAAAATGATTCCTCATTTGACATGTGGTTGGGAAGATACTTCACTTCGGGCAAGTCGACACCGTAGAGTTCGAACAGTTTAAATCTAGATGAATAGATGTCGAAATCACTAAATTGCGAGGAGTTGAATAGCGAGCAGCAGTAACCAGTATTGGTCAGAGTGTCACTTTTTTTAAACTCTTTTTTTGTATGAAAAATTGCACACATGAATGAATATGCAAATGTAACGCTATATATGGATCTCAACTGCACAATTTTTTTTTTTTTTTTTTTATAGCCGTGGATTACGAGTTACATATTTCCATGTTGTATACACGTAGGTGAATTTGCTAACGTATGAATTAATCCAACGATTAAAACTTCCATACAGCATATATTCACGGCGCTAAGGGAATGCAAATAAACTTTTTACATACCTGTTCCAAAAGTATTTCAGTGATGGCATAGTTTAGGATGCAATTTGTAATTAATTATATTTCAACTATTAATTTCATCAGACGTCACGAAACAAACACGTAACTGCATTTTAATAGCATGCCGCTTTAGTTCATTATTTGCAACGAATGGAAATGTATTGTGAGTTGTGCAATGCCTTGTCAATAAAGGCTGTTGGGCTGTTGCACTTGATGTTATATGTATGCTGTTTTTGTTCTCTGTCTCCTCTTCTTCTCTTTCCTCTTTCTTTCTCTTTTTCTCTCTCTCTTTCTTTTTAAGTCTCTGTCTCTTTTCTCTGTTTCTTCTATTCTCCTCTTTCTCTCTTTC
>NW_028234405.1:3377030-3379530 GCF_977035675.1 Penaeus japonicus | reverse complement strand
GCTGTTCGCCATGCCTCGCCAGCCAAGAGACGGGCATAAAGTATATTGCATGTAGATTTTCACGTGCCTCGAGTCTCGTAAACACCGTTGCCAGAGTCTTTCCCGTGTAGGTCTGGCATCACGGTTGACCGGGGAGGATGATGAAATTATCAATCAAATTTCTTTGCTTTTCAGGTCTCTCTCCCCCTCTCTGTTCTTTCTTCCTTGCTTTACACCTTCCCTCCCTCCCTCCCTCCCTCCCTCCCTCCCTCCATATACACTCCTCGTTCTCCCGCCCTCTTCCCTTCCCTCCCATTCCTTATTCTCTTACCATACTTCTCGTACCCCCCACCCACTCCCACTCCCCCTCCCCACCCTCTCCCCCTTTCCCCCTTTCCCCCGTCCTCTCCCCCTTTCCCCACCCTCTCCCCCTTCCCCCACCCTCTCCTCACCATCCCCCCCTTTCCCCACCCTCTCCCCTTTCCCCCATCCTCTCTCCACCCTCTCCCCTTTCCCCCATCCTCTCTCCACCCTCTCCCCCACTCTCTCCCCTTTCCTCTACCCTCTCCCCTTTCCCCCACCCACCCCCCCTTCCTTACCTCAGGGCTCGCCTCGGTCTATATTGGGAGGAATGAACACTCACTCACTCTCACTTTCCCTTTCGTTTCGGTGTGTTTTGTTTATATGACTTTTTCTCTCCTCTCTCTCTCTTCTCTCCTCTCTTCTTTTGCTCTTTCATTCTTTCTTTTTGTCTCTCTCTCTCTCTCTCTCTCTCTCTCTCTCTCTCTCTCTCTGTCTCTCCCTCCTTCCTTCCCCCTCTCTTCCTCCCTCCCTCCCTCCCTCCCTCCCTCTCTTCCTCCCTCCTTCACTCCCTCCCTCCCTCCCTGCCATCCTTCCCTCCCTCCCTCCTTCACTCCCTGCCATCCTTCACTCCCTGCCATCCTTCCCTCCCTCCCTCCCTCCCTCTCCCCATATACTCTTCCCACAATAAACAACAAAGAAAGAAACAAACGAAGCGAAGAAAGTTTAACGGTTCAATCACATTATAATCCGTTTTTGTCAACACAACCGCGCTAACTTTACTACTGGACGATTGTGTGAGTGTGTGTGTGTGTGTGTGTGTGTGTGTGTGTGTGTGTGTGTGTGTGTGTGTGTGTATTGTCGAGCGTGTTTGTAGTGTGGATTGTGTGTGTGTGTGTGTGTGTGTGTGTGTGTGTGTGTGTGTGTGTGTGTGTGTGTGTGTGTGTGTGTGTGTGTGTGTGTGTGTGTGTGTGTATAGTTTCGAGCGTGTTGGTAGCGTGGATGTAGTGTGTGTGTATGTATGTGTGTGTGTGTGTAAGTGTGGATAGTGTCGATCATGTGGATAGTGTTGGGGCATAGACACAGGCAGACAGATAGACAGGCAAACAGACAGACAGACAGACAGAAAGAGACAAATTGTTGATGAACAGTGAGGCTTTGATTCACGTTAATATTCTTTGCCCGGTAGCCTATTCACCAGCAAAAATGATAGCAAATAGCGAAAATTAAAAAAAGAATAATCAGCTTAAACGATTTTTTGTTTATTGTGTCGAGGATTTTAGTCAAAGCGGAATTCATCATTTTTATTTTTATCATTTTTTTAAATTTTGTGTATTTATATAAACATTCTATTATCCATATTTCCTTTCCTTATTAGAGTGATCTTAATTATAATTCGATAATGATCTTACATTTCTTTTCAATTAATGGATAATCCGATGATCATTTTAGAAATATACTGTTTCTTCAGAACTGTCTAAAACATCTCTTCTTGCAATATCAATTCGCAGTTTTGCCCGTTCAGATTTATTGTTTATTATGGGATCATGGATTTAGATTTAACGATAAGAGTAATTAGGGTCTTTGTAATAGCTATAAGTGGGTAAACAAAGGTGTCGAGAATGACGTCACGCGGGTATCTGAAAGGGGGCGGGGCTTGGAGTGCTTGCTCGGTTTTCTTTTTTCTGTTATATCTCCTTTATCAAAATTTATTTTTGCTCCTCCTGTTGTTCCTCTTTCTTGTGTTGTTAATTTGTTCCTCGTTCGTCCCCATTTCGTTTGATGTTTCACGATTTCCGACGTCCATTTTCATATTTTACTCTCTTAGATAATGATAAGTCGGTCATCTTGTTGTTATCCTTATTTTCCTCACTCCATTGCCTCCCCAATGTATTTTTTTTTTCTCTCCCTCCTCCTCTTCCTCTACTTCTATCTCCCCTTTCCCTTTCTCTCTCCTACGCCCCCTACCCCCCCTACCTCCGCCCATGCCTAACGGTACCCTGATACCATAAAACCTCAGTGTCGCGTGGTTTCGATGGGGCGTGGGGGAGAGGTAAGGGGAGGGCGGGGAGGGGGGGGGTGAGTAGGTATATCTGACCCCATAGCACCTTCACCGAGCCAATATATTAGCCCATAATTGGTTATAATCTTCTCTGAAAGACTTTTACTTCCCACGCTTAACGCCGGTGGTCTCTTCTTTCGTTTTTCGTTGCTTTTCTCT
>NW_028234405.1:3354530-3357030 GCF_977035675.1 Penaeus japonicus | reverse complement strand
ACACACACACACACACACACACACACATAGACAGACAGACACAGGAAAGAAAGACTAGAGGATGAAGATAATCAAACCCGGAATTTATGTAAATGAGATGAGACCAAGAAATTGAGGGGGGGAAAAAACGACGGAGTTTAATAAAGAAACGGTATCGAGCAGAGAAATCGAAGGGACCGTGAGAAGACCATAGAGCATTTCCCCACCAAGATGTATTTGATCTGTCTCTTATTTCGAGTCGATTAGAACCTCAGATTGACTTTTTTTTAAGTGGGAAAGCTGCTGTTAAGGGGTGGATTTGTGCGTGTGGCGGCGGTTTTTTTTGTTTTTTATTTTTTAGTTTTTTTTTTTTTTATTGGGGGGGTTTTTGGGGGGGGGGTTGGGGGGGGGGGAGGAAGAGTTGCCGTTTAGGGACTTTGTTAGGGGGAAGTGTGAGAGAGTGGGAGTGAGAATTAGAGTGAATGTGTAACCGATTGTGTAAGAGAGTGTGAGAGTGAGTGTGCGAGAGAGTATGAGAAAAAGAGAGTGAGAGAGAGAGAGAGAGAGAGAGAGAGAGAGAGAGAGAGAGAGAGAGAGAGAGAGAGAGAGAGAGAGAGAGAGAGAGAGAGGGAGAGAGGGAGAGAGAGAGAGAGAGAGAGCAAGAGCGAGCAAAAGGGAAAGCAAAAGTAGAAATGGAGACGGAGACGGAGAGTGAGAGAAAGCGAGAGCAAGAACAAGTGCGAGATAAAGCGAAATATAGAGCGAGAGAAACAAAGAAACCGAATGATCCAAACAAAGAATACGCGGAGAGCGGCCGCGGGCCAGGAGAGACAGAAGGACGAGAAAATGAAGTTTATGATTTGTTAGACATAATTCCCCGCCATCCCTCGTCTCACAAACTGTTGACGTCGTTGGCGAGAATGGGCTTCTGTTCCCGCTTTTCGCAGGTAAGGCGACGCGGGGTCGACGGTGACAAATGGGTAGTGAGGAGAAGGCCCTTAATGGGTTTTCAGGCAGAATCACTGCAAGGGGGAATTGGAGAGGCCGTTTGTGTGCAGGTTGTGCCGGGGGATATCCGTTCTTCCTATTTTGTTTTTCTTTTCCTCCTTTTCTGCAGACTTGTGGACATGCGTAGTAAGAAGACACGGGCAGAACAACGCATGACAGAACGAACGAGCCAAGACAGGCATTGTAGGCATGGGAACTTGAGAACGCATGGAGCACGCACTGTCGGGGGCGCGAAACAAGCACGAGATTTACGATACAACCAACAAAAACACACAGAAAGCGAAACACACTCGATACATGACACCAACAACACTCTCATCTCTCCCATTTGTTCTTTTTTTTTTCCTTCTTTTTTTTTTAATTAACCATACGCGTTTGATTTAACAAATACTCTCTCTCTTTCCCTCGTTTCAACACTCTGCACTGCTCTTCGCAACTTCATTCCCATCATTCTCCCTCGTCTAGCCCTCACTTCTCTCTCTCTTCCCACCTCTCTCTTCTCTGTGGGTTAGTATGAGGAGTGTGTGGGTACTATTGGTGGTGTCCACTCTCCATCTCTCTCCCCCTTTGCCTCGCCCCCTGCCATGCGCTCCCCCCCCTCACATCTTAGTCTCTCCTCGTCTCGCTGCGTCTCTCCTCTCCTCTCTCCGTCAATCCTCCCTCTCCCTCTTCCTCTCCATCCCTTCATTCCCCCCTCCGCTCTCCTGTGTTCAAGCTCTTTCACCCCATCCTCTCCTCTGGGGGCTCTCCTCCTCTTCTCTCTACGTTCCCCCTCCTTCCATTACTCTCTCTCGTCTACCCCGTCTCTCCTCCGTCCCTTCCCCCTCTCTTCTTCTTCCCTTCATCCTACTCTCGTCGTCCCTCTCCTCTCTCTTTCGTCCGTCTCGTTCTCTCTCTCTTCTCGGCTTTCTCTTCAATTCTGCTCTCTCTCCGTCCTCACTCCTCTCTCTCACCTCCCAACTCCCGGTCGTCGTCTTTCCCTCGTCTCTCTCTCTTTACTCTTCTATCACTCTACTCTCTTCTCTCATACTCTCTCACTCTTCATCTCCCGGGGCGTATCTCTCTCACTCTCCCTCTCTCTCTCGCTCCTCTCTCTCTCCTCTCCTCTCTCTTCTCTCCCCTCCTCCTTCTCCATCTCTCTTCTCCCGTCTCCTCTCATCCTCACCCTCTTCATGTCTCTCCCCTTCACGCTCTCGCTCTCTCGTCTCTTCTCTCTCAGAGTCCGTCTCTCTCTCTTCTCTCATTCTCTGGGGGGCCCTCTCTCCATCTCTCATCTCCCTCTTCTCTCTCTCTCGCTCTCTCTCGCTCTCTCTCCACCCTCTCTTTCACTCTCTCTCTCTATCTCTCTCCCCTTCCTCCCTCCCTCCCTCCCTCCCTTCCCACCCTCCCTCCCTCCCCTCCCTCCCTCCCTCCCTCTCCGCCTTCCCTCCCTCCCTCCCTCCCTCCCTCCCTCCCTCCCTCTCTCTCCTCCATCTATCTATCTATCTATCTATCTATCTATCTATCTATTTAT
>NW_028234405.1:3322030-3342030 GCF_977035675.1 Penaeus japonicus | reverse complement strand
CCCTCCCCCTCTTCTCATGTGTACCTCTCCTCCTCCCCCTCCTCCTCTCCCCCTCCCCATCCTCCTCCTTCCCCCTCCTCCTCCTCCTCCTCCTCCTCCTCCTCCTCCTCCTCCTCCTCTTTCATCTGTGTCCTCCTCTCCTCCTACTTCTTCAACCTGTTCCTTCTCTCCTCCTCCTCCTCTTCCTCCTACTTCTTCCTCCTCCTCCTCCTCCTCCTCCTCCTCCTCCTCCTTCTCTTTCTTGTCTCTCTGAATCTCTGTATCTTTTCTTCCTTCCCCTGGATACATTTATCATCAACACAGCAACATGAACCGCAATATTGCAATCGCTCCCCTATTCAAAGGCTTTGCAATGTGTATTTCTTTGTCCTGTATCTTCTTTTTCTGTTTTCTTTATTATTTTCTTTGTAGCTTCTCCTTTTTCTTAATGTTTTTTTTTTCTTTTTTTCTTAGTGACATATTTATTTTTATATTGTCCTTTTTTTCTTTCTTCTCCTTCTTCTTCTTCTTCTTTTTCTTCTTCTTCTTCATCTTCTTATTCTTTTTCTTCTTCTACATCTTCTTCCTCTACTTTTTTCGTCTCTTGTATAGATATGGAGGAAGGAAGAGCAGAGAGATAGTTAGAGGTAGATGGTGAGAGAGAGAGAGAGAGAGAGAGAGAGAGAGAGAGAGAGAGAGAGAGAGAGAGAGAGAGAGAGAGAGAGAGAGAGAGAGAGAGAAAAGAGGATATATATATGTATATATAAAGAGAAGATAACAGAGAAAGATAGAGAAAAAAAACACATTCCACAACAGAACCCGAGAGCCAACCTCGGAACGCGCGCACAGTACTCTCTCCCTCCTCCCCCCCTCCCCTCTCCCCCCGTGCCGTGTCGCCGAAGACAAATGGTGTCAAAGAGATGATTTCGAGACACCTCTTCCGGTCGGCGTCGTTAGTCCCCGAATTGGAGCGTCGGAAAGTAAAAGTCGGAGGAGATGTAGGATGAAAGAGGGGGAGGGAGGGGAGGGGATTGGGGGGTGGAGTGTAGAGGGGGGTATGTAGGGGGAAGGAGGAGAGGGGGTGGGAGGAAAGGAGATTGGGGGGTAGTAGGAGATGGGATTGGGGGGTGGAGTGTAGGGTGGGGGTGGGGGTATGTAGGGGGAGGGAGGAGAGGGGATTGAGGGGTAGGAGGAGATGGGAATGGGGGGGTGGAGATGTAGAGGAGGTATGTGGGGGGAAGGAGGAGAGGGGATTGGGGGGTGGAGATGTAGTGGGAAGAAGGAGAGGGAAGGGAGGTAGGAAGAGAGGGGAATGGGGGGTGGAGATGTAGGGTGGGGTTTGTAGGGGGAAGGAGAAGAGGGGAGAGAGAGGGAGGAGATGGGATTGGGGGATGGAGATGTAGAGGGGGTATGTAGGGGGAGGGTGGTGGGAGGAGAGGGGAATGGGGGGGTATATATGTATAGGGGGGATATGTAGGAGGAAGTAGGAGAGGGAGAATTAATTGATGTATATGGAACTGTGTAGTCGGGGATGTATGAGGGAGGTATTGTAAGTTTGATGTATGTGGACTTATGTAATAGACACAGACAGACAGGCAAGCATGCAGGAAAACAGACAGATAGACAGACAGAAAGGGAGAGGGATATGAGGAAGGGAAGGGAGGTGGGGATGGAGGAAGTTTGGGTGTGGGGAAGGAGAGGCATGAATATATAATAAATAAACAAGTAAGATAGATAAATAGATAGATAAATAAGATAAATAAAGATAGATAAAATAGATAAGAGGTGGTTGTCTGGCAAGTAGGTATATGTCGAGGTGGAGGTAGAGGTGGGGGGTGAGGGGGAGGTAGAACGGGGTAGAAGTACTTGGATGTAGAATAGAAGAGAGGAGAGGAGAAGAGAAAGGGAAGGGGTGGGGGGGCATCTGGAGGGTGTAATTGAAGTGCCTGCAGCCTTTGAAGGTGCTCCTCACGATGCAAAAGATGAGAGTGGATTTCTAAGGAGCCTTACGAGAACTTTCTTGAAAGGTTGCAAAATGGGATAACGTTTGTGCAGATGTGCATGATAGTTATTTTTTATTATCAGAAGGATCTGCAGTGGTGATTTTTCCCCCCCTCGGAGTTATTGATGAAGAAAGGGCGGAGGGGGGGATCGTATATACTCGAAGCTTCCTATTAGAATATAAATGAGAATTCAAACGAAGTAAATATAGAACCAGCGATTCTTAGAAGGAAGGAGCCTAAAGGGTAGTAGTAGTATCGTGCGTAAATTCAGTTCAGAAAAAAATATATATATATTATGACTTTTTAATTTATTTTGAGAAGGATTTACTACATGTGTTCTTAATGATATAGATACCAAGAATTTTCAGGGATATTAACAAATGATTTCATATGTAACACAAAGAAATGAATGTATTTTAACAAAGAATTATATTCACTGTATACACAAATGATTTAAAATATCTGAACAAAGAACTTTATATATACCAAGAAGTATATATATAAATAACTAGGCTCTTCAAGAAGCATATGCAACATTACACAATCAAGCATATTGCACTGCTTGTTGTAACAGCATCCCTCCGGCTGTGTTACACTCGCGCGCACTTCCTCGCGTTACGTTACTTTCGTGTCACACTTTCCGGTAAACTCAGGTGTTGAGGGGGAGAGGGGGGAAGTGGGAAAGTGGGGGGGGGAGGAAGGGGGGAATCAGACCGCAAGATGTCCTTAATTACTTGATTAGTAGGGGAATTGTTTGCATTAATTGCCCTGTGTTGTGTTGCGAGAGAGGGAAGGGGGGAGGGGGGGATTTTTATTGACTTGAAGGGAAGATGGAGTGAAGGAGGGAGAGAGGAAGGGGGAAGGAGCGAAAGAGGGGGGGGGAAGTAAAAGGGGAGTGATAGACATAGGTAGACCTACTTAGACATATATATATATATGTGTGTGTGTGTGTGTGTGTGTATGTATGTATATTTATATATATATACATATACATATACATATACATATACATATACATATACATACACATACATACACATATATAGATGTATGAATATGTATAACTTTTCTTCACCTTTGTCTTTTTTATCCATCTCAAAATGGCCACACGTCTCGGACCTTATCACCTCTCCTTTCATAGCATTGACGTTCCCCTTCCCTCCCCACTCCCTCCTCCCCTTTTCCGCATCTCCCTCCCTATTTCTCCCTCGTCCCACCCTCTTTTCCCTTCCCTAATTACCCCTCTCACCCCCCTCCCACTATTATCTTTTCTCTTCCCTTCCCTCCTTCCCTTTCCACCCATCTCCTTCTCCCCCCTTTTGTCATTCCTCTTCCCTTCCATTCTCCCCTCTCCTTACCCCTTCATCCCCTCAATCCCCCCCCTTCACCCCATTCCCTCTTCCCATCCCTTCCATCCTTCTGTCTTTATTCTTTCCTTCCCTTCTCCCCTTTTCCTGCCCTCCTCCCCTTTCCCCCCTCCATCCCTTTCCCCCCTCCTTCTCCCCTCCTTCCCACCTCCTTCTCCCCTTTCCACCCTCCACCCCTTTCCCCCCCTCCACCCCTTTCCCCCCTCCTCCTCCTTCTTCTCCCTTTTCCCCCCTCCTCCCCTCCCCCTTCTCCCATTTCCCCCTCCATCCCTTTCCCCCCTCCACCCCTTCCCCCTCTCCACCACCTCCTTCACCTTAATAATAGTTGCATCGAATTGCAATCTAGCGAAACCAACAATACGAAACGCCTGCTCGGATTGGCACTTCCTCGGGCACTTCCTCGGCTCATTCCGTATTCATGGATTACTTAATGGGGGGCAGAAGGGGGGAGGGAAGGGAAGGGAAGATGGGAGGAGGGGAGGGGAGGGAAGGGAAGATGGGAGGAGGGGAGGGGAGGGAAGGGAAGATGGGAGGAGGGGAGGGGAGGGGAGGGAAGATGGGAGGAGAGGAGGGGAGGGAAGGGAAGATGGGAGGAGGGGAAGGGAAGGGAAGGGAAGATGGGAGGAGGGGAGGGGAGGGAAGGGAAGATGGGAGGAGGGGAGAGGAGGGAAGGGAAGATGGGAGGAGGGGAGGGGAGGGGAGGGAAGGGAAGGGAAGATGGGAGGAGGGGAGGGGAGGGGAGGGAAGGGAAGATGGGAGGAGGGGAGGGGAGGGGAGGGGAGGGAAGATGGGAGGAGGGGAGGGGAGGGAAGGGAAGATGGGAGGAGGGGAGGGGAGGGGAGGGCTGTGATCCCTTGTTTCTGCTGTGTCGTTGGGATGGGTTGGTGGGGTTAGGGAGGGAGGGAGGGAGGGGAGGGGGGTATCATAGGCTGTGAAGGGTCGTGTAATTGTTTTGGTTGGTGTTCTTGTTGTGGATGTTGTCTTTGTTATTCTATTTGAGGTTGGTAGAGTTGTCGCCGGCATCATCATGAGGATTATTATTTTTGATTGAGATAGTTATCATTGTTATCGTTGTTGTGATTATTTGTTTATATTTTTTTTTATTGTTATCACCATCATCATCTCCATCTTCATCTTCATCTTCATCTTCATTATCATCGCCATCGTCACCATCACCATTATAGTAATTATTATTATCATTATTAATGATGTTAGAAAGTATTATTGACAACAACAGTTACACATGTATTAGTGATAATATTAGTTATAGCAGTAGGAGCAGTGGTACTCTAGTAACACCATTAAATAAAGTAAAAGTACTGATAATAGTAGATACATCGTTACCGCCTTGTTAGCATTACTAATATCACTATTAAATTTTACATTTCCTTGCATTTTCACAACTGTATTCGAGTTTCGAAAGGGCGCATTGTAGCTGTATTTTACGGTCCGAACTGGGAATAATTTCCATTCGCCGAAAAGGAGATTGTGATCGCGGAACAATACTGTATAAAATGTGTAGTAAAATGAGCATACAATAGTCGTAGATAAGTTCCGCAGGGCGAGGCCTTCTTCTCTCCGGTATAATAGCGTTATGTGCCACTAAGGCTCATAATACTATGATATGTTATCTGACTAGAGGCCTTATCAACCCCGTGGGAAATTAAATTCTCGAGCCAGCAGTCTCTTTTTTTTTTTTTTAACTAATTCTGTGGCTTAGTTTCGATTGTCATACGTGTTAACACATTCACGTGCATACGGCGAGGCGAGGCGAGGCGAGGGATTCTGAGCTCTGTGGTAGGGTGCAGGAAGGGTTATTTTCGTTATTTCTCGTGTGTGTGTTGTTGTTTTTTTTATGGCTATTTATAAGGGTGAGATTCTGAGCTCTGGGGTAGGGAGCAGGAAGGGTTATTGTCGTTATTTCTCGTGTGTGTGTTGTTTTTTTTATGGCTATTTATAAGGGTGAGGCGTGGCTGTGTGTTACTTTCGGTAAGATAACAATAAGTGGATGATTCTTACAACACCTGGAGATGAGAAGAAGAAGAAGAAGGAGGGGGAGGAGGGGGAGCAGGGATGGGGGTGAAGGGGGATGAGGGGGGTGGGAGGGAAATGGAGTCTTGTGGTTAAGTCGTATTTCTCTCGTGAGATACTTTTTCTCATCCTGATTTCACGTTCGGGGGGAAAGGTAGGGATGGGGGGAGGGGTTATGGTTAGAGGGAAGGGGAGGGGGGAGGGGGGTGAATCATCTCGATGAGTTCTAATAGAAAGTCGGTTCCATTTCATGATCCAGCTGTTCCACTGAAATGGTTGTTGTGACTCGAATCTGGCTTGTTTACGGTAAGATGGGTGATTTATGTCGTCATTATCATTTTCTCTCTTGCGCTCTCGATCTTTCATTTTCTCTCTCTCGATCTCGATCTTTCCTTTTCTCTCGATCTTTCCTTTTCTCTCGATCTCGATCTTTCCTTCTCTCTCTCTCCCCTCTTTTTCTTTCTTTCTCTCGTTCTTTCTCTCTTTCTCTTTTCCCCATTCCTCTCTTTGCTTTACATTCACCTATCCATTTACTAAACCACACTCCCTTTTTGCCTCCCTTCCCTTCCCCCTCTCCCCCTCCCTCTCTCCCTCTCCCCTTCTCCCCTTCTCCCTCCCTCTCTCTCCCCTCCCTCCCTCCCTCTCTCCCCCTCTTCCTCCCCCTCTCCCTCTCCCTCCCTCCCTCTCTCCCTCCCTCCTTCCCTCCCTCCACTCTCCCTCTCTCCCTCTCTCCTTCCCTCCCTCCACTCTCCCTCCCCCTCTTCCTCCCCCACTTTCTCCCTCTTCCTCCCTCCCTTTTCTCACCTTCATGCATTAGCTAAGCCCTGTCACGTGATCACGGTGAATAATACGAGACAAGCGACGACACAGAAAATTTCAAACAATGGCCGTATTTATCGTAATGATGACCGTGATGAAACCGATTTCATCTGTGATTATGCTACATTATCAATATCATGATGAATTGTGTCATCATCATTATGTAGGTCTTGGAGGGAGTTAGTGGACTAATGATGACTGGGTTATGACTGGATTGATGTGACGTTGAAGATCGCTATATATATATATATATATATATATATATATATATATATATATATATATTTATGTATATATATATATATATATATATATATATATATATATATATATATATATATATATATATCATCGTTTCGTCAGCTTTGTTTTTATTGGCTGTGGCATATGATGGAATGAATGGTAATATATATACTGTATAGTGATTAATGAGGATGGTGTGGGATCTGTTAATCATTCGATTTATGATATATGTTCCGCGGATTATGCAATAGTGATGGATGTAAAATTGTAACTCTGGGGATCGTCACTTATTGTGTTTGTTTGTGTGTGTTTGTGTTTGTGTGTGTGTGTGTGTGCGTGTGTATGTGTGTGTGTGTGTGTGTGTGTGTTTATGTTTGTGTGCGTGCGTGTGTGTGTGTTTGTTTGTGCGTGTGTGTGCGTGCGTGCGTGCGTGCGTGTGCCTAGATGAGCACCCATGCATTTTGCTGATGTACAACGATCATCTTCACTGAATGAATGTGTTTATAGTACTCTGACCTCCAGCGTGGGCGACGAGTGACTCGAGTAATTAAATGGCAATAGAATGCGTAATTAGGAGTCTGAGAGCGCATTAGTCAACCGTCAGCATCAGTGGAACGTGATTCCCGTCTCGCCGCAGCGTAAAATGAGTCTCGAGGACTCTGGACGTAGGGGCGAGTTTAGCATGCTATGGGAGAAGGAGTACTCGGCTGAGGCTAAAATGAGGAGAGAAACAATACCTGTTGGACTCCCACTCCGCCGTGACTTAATTGGCGTGCGACGAGTTCATATTTCGTCAGCTTCCTTTGAGGCTCTTTTATCTTTTTTCTTTTCTTTTCTTTTCTTTCTTCACTTGCTGTCTTCTGTTGATTTTGAGGGAGAGGGAGAGTGAAAGAGAAAGAGAGAAGAGAGGAGAGAGAAAGAGAGAGAGAGAGAGAGAGAGAGAGAGAGAGAGAGAGAGAGAGAGAGAGAGAGAGAGAGAAAAGCACACACACAAACACACACACACACACACACACACACACACACACACACACACACACACACACACACACACACACACACACACACACACACACACACACACACACACACACACACACACACACACACACACACACACACACACACACACACAAAGGGAGAGAGAAGAGAAAAGAGGATAGGGAAATGACACCACATCACCTGCGAATGAACGACTTGAACTGACCCCTATAATCACGCCCTGAAATGAGGTGACACATGCGGGGCGAGGGCGGTGCAATAGGCTGGCGTCACCGCAGGGCAACGAGGCCTGGCCGCTTGTCGTACTATAGACTTTCACTCATTCGTAATTTATGCCGTGTTCGGAAGGCAGGGGGGAGGGTGGTGATGGGGAGGGGAAGATTGAAAAGGTGGAGAAAGGGAAAGGGAAGGGCGACGGGGAGGTAGGAAGGGTGAAGAGGTGGAGAAAGGGAAAGGGGAAGGCGACAGGGTGGTAGGAAGGGTGAAAGGGTGGAGAAAAGGTAGGGGGAAGGCGACAGGGAGGGAGGAAGGTTGAAGAGGTGGAGAAAGAGATTGGGGAAGGCGACAAGGAGGTAGGAAGGGTGAAAAGGTGGAGAAAAGGAAGAGGGAAGGCGACAGGGAGATAGGAAGGGTGAAAAGGTGATGTTAGGGAAAGAGAAAGAGGACATGAAGGCGAGGAAAGTGAAAAAAGGTAAAAGATAGTTGAGGGAGAGGGGGGACACGCAGGTCGGAGAGGAGAAAGAGTGAAGATAGAGAAAGAGAAAAGGGGAACAGTTGTATATTGGTGAGGGGAAAGAGGTAGGATGGTGTTACGGGGAAGGGGAAAGAGGTAGGATGGTGGAAATGGAGGAAGGGGAAAGAGGTAGGATGGTGTTAAGGGGGAAGGAGAAAGAAGTAGGATGGTGGGAATGAAGGAAGGGGAAAGCGGAGAGGTGTAGGATGATGGCAAGAAGGGAAAGGGAAAGAGTTGGAATGATGCGAATGGGGGAAGTGGGAAGGAAAAGGGGCAGGGTGCAGTGAAGGCGGAAGGGGAAAGGGGGGCATTAGTTAGCGTGAGGGGAAGGCAGATGCAGGATGTGCTGTGGCTGTTTCTCTTCTGTTGCAACGGGAAATTTGACAGTCTTGCATAGGCAGTCATTCATCATCTCCATTGGCATTATTTGCAACGCCAATGCTATTATCAGTTTCTACCTGGCTCCCTTTAATGATTATTCTCAATGGCATTTTCATTATCATTAACAATATTCTATATTATAATTACCATGATTATCTCCTGTATATCCGCTAAGATTGTTAGCATTAACATTAACACATAGCAAAGTGTTCTGTTCTCTTGATTTATAACATATTTTTTATTTATTTATTTATTTTTTTTTTAGCTCCACGTAGATAAGGTCTGGCATTAGAATCCTAAACAATATATTCTCACAATGTCACCAACACGAGAAGGACTTTTCTCTATTGTTTATTTCAGTTTTTATTATTATTATTATTATTCTTGGAGGAGGAAATTCATTGTTCTCAAAGTTATCTGGACTTCATCACTTCACGAAGACAAGTCATGTAGTTATTTTGACAAGTATGGTGACGTCTGGCAACTCTTGATAGTGGATAATAGTAAAAGTTATTTTTTTATGAATGAAATATGCCACCTGTTAACTGTGAAGATTGGCAGTAACGTGTCTTGAGTGTCTACCCCCCCCCCTAAAAAGATGTTTTTTGTATACTCTATAATAAACACTACATCTGGTTGCGAGCAAATGCAGTTGCATGGTTGGGTAGGTATAGTGAAAGTTCTTATTGGCAGAGAGAGAGTGAGTGAGTGAGAGAGTAAGAGAGTAAAAGAGAGAGAGTAAGAGAGTGAGAGAGTGGGAGAGAGGGAGAGTAAGAGTGGGAGAATGGGAGAGAGGGAGAGAGGGGGTAGAGGGATAGAGAGATAAATGTGTAAGGAAGATATATAAATCAACTGTCTGAGGTATCATTATAATTAACACGATAGTGTGCCTGGTAGCCTACATTGATAGTTCTATCCATAGCAAGAATTCCAATCTTCCAGACTCTTCCAGACTCTTGCAAAAAAAAAGAAAAAAAAATCTTATCTGTAAATGCTAGATATTCCCCTAACCATAAGTACAGACTTGATGTGTGCGCGCGTGTGCATAGAATGTTCATGGTTTACGAGAAACGTCAGAATAATGTTGCGGCTTGCATTATTGCATTAGAGGTTGGCAAATGCACGACATCTTGTATGAATACCACTGATATCAGAGTCACGTCACCTTTAGTATTACATTTAAACCCAAGGCTGACTTTTTTATATATCCGAAAGTATTCTCGTTAATTATAATAATTTATTAAATTGCGATTGCGTAGGTAGAGGCATCGCGTCGAGTAGAACACCACAACTTGCCGTGTCGTATTGCTTTGGTTGCAGCCTTCGTTGTATGGCCTTGCATGAATATATATATATATATATATATATATATATAATATATATATATATATATATATATATATATATATATATATATAATGTGTGAGTGTGTGTGTGTGTGTGTCTTTGTGTGTGTCTTTGTGTGTTGTGTGTGTGTGTGTGTGTGTGTGTGTGTGTGTGTGTGTGTGTGTGTGTGTGTGTGTGTGTGTGCGTGCATGTTTATTTATACATCTATATACATACACACTAGACATATCCTGAACTACTTTCCTCCCCCGCACACCTGAAGTAGGAGCTGAAGACGCCGCGTGGCCGGCCTACTCCGCCCTACTCCGTCCTACTCCACTCCCGTACGCAAACACTCGAGCGCACGTCGGTTGACACAAGCAGAGGCGGCGGAGCGAGCGAGACAGCGCCAGCAAGCGGCAGACGGACATACGGAGCAGGTTCACGCCCCCCGCACGCACGTCGCACGCCCACCCGAGGACTCCCCGAGGTCTCTCTCAGCTGAAGAACGTCGACGAATGGCACGTCCTCGTGTGTGACCCCCCTCCCCCATCCCCCACACATCCCTCTCCCTCTCCTCTCCTCTCCTCTCCTCCACACACATACAGACACATACTCGAGCTTCCTTCCATGCTGGTTGGTCTACTCAACAGCGGGGCTTTCAGGTTTAGATTTTCATTTCTTTTTTCTCTTTCGCTTCTTCTGTTGTTCCCTTTCTTTCTCTCTCTCTCTCTTTCTCTCTCTCTCTCTCTCTCTCTCTCTCTCTCTCTCTCTCTCTCTCTCTCTCTCTCTCTCTCTCTCTCTCTCTCTCTCTCTCTCTCTCTCTCTCTCTTTCTCTCTCTCTCTCTCTCTCTCTCTCTCTCTCTCTCTCTCTCTCTCTCTCTTCTCTCTCTTCTCTCTCTTCTCTCTCTCTCTCTTCTCTCTCTCTCTCTCTCTCTCTCTCTCTCTCTCTCTCTCTCTCTCTCTCTCTCTCTCTCTCTCTCTCTCTCTCTTTCTCCTTCTCCGTCCCTCACTCCCTCTCCCCCATTCCCCTCCCTCCATTCCTCCCTTCCCATCTTATTCTCCCTCTCTCCCTACTCCCCCCCCTTCCCTTTCTCCCCTCTTCTCTACCCCTTTCTTCCTCCCCCTCCATCTCCCCTCCTCTCCATCACCCCCCCTCCCTCCCCATTTCCCCCTCTCCCTCCCCATCTCCCCCCTCTTCCTCTCAATCTCCCCCCTCTCCCTCTCCATCTCCCCCTCTCCCTCCCCATCTCCCCCCTCTCCCTCTCCATCTCCCCCCTCTCCCTCCCACTTACTTATTCCTCGACCCTCACCTCACCACTCCTGAGATGAAGAACACACACGACTGAACACCTGCATGCTGTGCTTTCCCGATCAAGTGTGCGAGTGCGTGTTTGCATGTATTTGTGTGTGTATCATCTCTCCGCCTCCCCCCCTCCTTCCCCTCCTACCTCCTCACCCCTTCCCCCTCAACCTCCTCACCACTTCCCCCTCAACGTCCTCACCCCTTCCCCTCAACGTCCTCACCCCTTCCCCCCAACCTCCTCACTCCTTCCCCCTCAACCTCCTCACCACTTCCCCTCCAACGCCCTCTGAACCTCTCACCCTTCCCCTCCAACGCCCTCACCCCTTCCCCCTGACCCTCCTCGCCCCTTCCCCCTCAACCTCCTCACCCCTTCCCCTCCAACGCCCTCACCCCTTCCCCCTGAACCTCCTCGCCCCTTCCCCCTCAACCTCCTCACCCCTTCCCCCTCAACCTACTCACCCCTTCCCCTCCAACGCCCTCACCCCTTCCCCCTGAACCTCCTCGCCCCTTCCCCCTGAACTCCTCACCCCTTCCCCTCCAACGCCCTCACCCCTTCCCCCTGAACTCCTCGCCCTTCCCCCCTCAACTCAACCTCCTCCCCCCTTCCCCTCCAACGCCCTCCCCCCTTCCCCCTCAGCCTCCTCGCCCCTTCCCCCTCAACCTCCTCACCCCTTCCCCCTCAACCTACTCACCCCTTCCCCTCCAACGCCCTCACCCCTTCCCCCTGAACCTCCTCGCCCCTTCCCCCTCCCCACCCCTTCCCCTCCAACGCCCTCACCCCTTCCCCCTGAACCTCCTCACCCCTTCCCCCTCAACCTACTCACCTTCCCCTCCAACGCCCTCACCCCTTCCCCCTGACCTCCTCGCCCCTTCCCTCAACCGCCTCACCCCTTCCCCTCCAACGCCCTCACCCCTTCCCCCTGAACCTCCTCGCCCCTTCCCCCTCAACCTCCTCACCCCTTCCCCCTCAACCTACTCACCCCTTCCCCTCCAACGCCCTCACCCCTTCCCCCTGAACCTCCTCGCCCCTTCCCCCTGAACCTCCTCACCCCTTCCCCTCCAACGCCCTCACCCCTTCCCCCTGAACCTCCTCGCCCCTTCCCCCTCAACCTCCTCACCCCTTCCCCTCCAACGCCCTCACCCCTTCCCCCTGAACCTCCTCGCCCCTTCCCCCTCAACCTCCTCACCCCTTCCCCTCCAACGCCCTCACCCCTTCCCCCTGAACCTCCTCGCCCCTTCCCCCTCAACCTCCTCACCCCTTCCCCCTCAACCTACTCACCCCTTCCCCTCCAACGCCCTCACCCCTTCCCCCCTGGACCTCCCCGCCCTCCCCCTGAACCTCCTCCCCCCTTCCCCTCCACCTCCCTCCCCCCTTCCCCCTCACCCTCCTCGCCCCTGCCGCCGCCACACCCGCTCCCCTTCCCCTCTAACCTCCTCGCCCCTTCCCCCTCAACCTCCTCGCCCCTTCCCCCTCAACCTCCTCACCCCTTCCCCTCCAACGCCCTCACCCCTTCCCCCTGAACCTCCTCGCCCCTTCCCCCTCAACCTCCTCACCCCTTCCCCTCCAACGCCCTCACCCCTTCCCCCTGAACCTCCTCGCCCCTTCCCCCTCAACCTCCTCACCCCTTCCCCTCCAACGCCCTCACCCCTTCCCCCTGAACCTCCTCGCCCCTTCCCCCTCAACCTCCTCACCCCTTCCCCTCCAACGCCCTCACCCCTTCCCCCTGAACCTCCTCGCCCCTTCCCCCTGAACCTCCTCACCCCTTCCCCTCCAACGCCCTCACCCCTTCCCCCTGAACCTCCTCGCCCCTTCCCCCCCTACCTCCTCACCCCTTCCCCCTCAACCTCCTCACCCCTTCCCCCTCAACCTCCTCACCCCTTCCCCTCCAACGCCCTCACCCCTTCCCCCTGAACCTCCTCGCCCCTTCCCCCTCAACCTCCTCACCCCTTCCCCCCAACTCCTTCACCCCTTCCTCCACCCCCCTCACCCCTTCCTCCTCTTCTCCCCCCCCCACACACACACACTTCTTGAATTCAGCCACCGTGGCTTACGATGAAATTGTCATGTGTACACATCACGCTCTCTCTCTCTCTCTCCCCCCCCCCTCTCTCTCTCTCTCTCTCTCTCTCTCTCTCTCTCTCTCTCTCTCTCTCTCTCTCTCTCTCTCTCTCTCTCTCTCTCTCTCCCACCCTCTCACCCTCCCTCTCTCCCTCTCTCCCTCTCTCCCTATCACTGTCCCTCCCTCTTCCCCTCTCTCCCTCTCTTCCACCCTCTCACCTTCTCACCTTCTCTCCCTCTCTTTCTCTCCCATTCTCCTCTTCCTCCCTTAAGATGAGCCGGCCAGATAAACTTCAAAAGTTTACATACACAAACAACACTGTATTGGGAGTTTGGTTCTGTTCCTATTGTTTCCTTTCATGGAAATTGAATCTTAGTTTGTCTGAATTTTTTAAACAAGGTCTGTCACACTATCTTTGAATCTGATTGAAAAAAAAATAAGATGGAAAAAAAAACTTCAGAGAAATATTATCACCAATAGAAAATAGTAAGATCAAGTTACAATAAAAAAATTAGATAGATAACGAAAAAAAAACACAAAAAAAACTTGTGTGCTTTGATCTTGTCAAAGAGAATTTCTGGAGACTAAATATCGCCCCTAGAATGTATAGATCGTTCTAGAATGGAGAGACAAAAATCCTCTTTGTTGACGTGGAAACTGAACGAGATTTTAAGTTCAAAGTCAGATGTTAGATCGAATACTCGTGTGTGTGTGCGTGTTTGTGTGTGTGTGTGTGTGTGTGTGTGTGTGTGTGTGTGTGTGTGTGTGTGTGTGTGTGTGTGTGTGCGCGTGTGCGTGTGTATGTGTGTGAGTGTAGGTGTGTGTATGTGTGCGTGCGTGTGTGTATGTGTGTGTTTGTGTGCATGTTTGTGTGCGTGTGCGTGTATCCGGACCAGGCAGTCTGAACACACGATTCTTTAGTCCCGGCTGTGTCTTGAGTTCTTGCCAAGGGATATTTAAGTAGATTCCTTCATTTGCATGCTTGGGCCCGCGTGCTGTAGGCCAGGCGGTCAGCTTCCGCCTCATGCTGCAGCCTTGGCTTTTAGTATGAGTGCAGAGGAGGTGAAATGAAAATGTTGCAGAAGGGCGGGCGAAGCGTGAGAAGGGTGAGGGGTGATGAAAGGGTGAAGGGTGAGAATGCACACAACAAGGCTAAAATAAGTACATCAACCACCAAGGCAGAGTGTGAAGGATAGAGAAGGATATCCACCATAATCAGTGTGAATACAGTGTGACAATTAATTAAGGGTGACATATGATTCGATAGACGAGGGAGAATCCTAATCCATCCACCTTTAATTAAGAAGTGGCAAGGACTATGAATTACCATCGCAAAGGCACTTAATTATTTAAGATTCAGCCCGTTCTCTATACCCGGTTATGCTTAGTATGTAATTGGTATTCCTCTTAACAAGTTAGATTAAGATTATGATAATCATTTTATTTTTAATATGAAAATATGCTAACGTTGCGTCCGAATACAGTCGTTAATTATTTATTCAGATTGTATATTAAAGACGAGTGTTTGCTTCTTACATGTTTGGGAGAATTTTAGTGTTTGACTTACTTGAAAAGATTTTCTTGTGAAGGCTTCTTCATAAGATGCAAGATTAAAATTATGAATAATTACAGCGATGATGATGGTGTGATAGAATTGGTGATGATGATGGTGGTGATGGTGGTAGAGATAGTATCAGTGATAGTGCTAATATAAAGTAAAACATGTAATTAAAGATAATTATGGTATTGTTGGATAATCGATATGAAGAAGTTAATAGAAATTAAATACTTATTATTGCGGATGATACAAAAAAAACAAACTTTGATTTACATTATGATAATGTTCACAATCATTTACTTGTTACGTGTCACTCATAAAGCCGGGCATTTAGTTGATGGTTAGCCCTTCAAAGAACATAATATCACTAATGAATGGATGTCGAATGAATATTTGGACCTTAATTAAATGGTAGTCCCTTTTTAGCGGGGGGTGGGGGGTGGGGGTCAATTACATTTCGGTAATGTTGCATGTTTGCTTCATTCACGCACTGTACTGATTTACTGTAACTCTGCAACATTTTACTTGCAACGTAGAAGACACGAAGTTATTAATGGAGATCAGTAAAAAGAAAATAGAAACGTTTGTGAAATTGTGAAAAATGAGAGTTACGATAATGACGGTGAAGGAAAAATGAAAAATGGAAGAAAAGGATAAATAACAGATTAATGCATGTATTGACGGGATGGAAAGTCGAGGGGGGGGGGGTAGAGATAGAAGGGGGGAAGGAGGAACACATAGGAGGAAAATGGAAGAAAAGGATGAATAAGATGATAAATCAACAGGAAGGGAATAAGGGAGGAAAGAAGGAGAAAACGTTAACCCATTGACGCCTGGGATTAGTAGGCCTACCTGACCTCACCTGTTACGGGGAAAAAAGTCAATATTTCCATCACTATTATCCTCATTACTATTGATTATTAATGTTGCTAACACACACACACACGCGCGCGCACACGCACACACACACACACACACACACACACACACACACACACGCACACACACACACACACACACACACACACACACACACACACACACACACACACACACACACACACACACACACACACACACACACACACACACACACACACACACACACACACACACACACACACAACCACACACACACAACCACACACACACAACCACACACACACAACCACACACACACACACACACACACACACACACACACACACACACACACACACACACACACACAACCATAACCACACACACACACACACACACACACGCAAACATACATACAAACATTACACACATGGATATACACCCAAACACATCTATCCACAGACATATCCTTGTACATATCCATACATGAATAGATACTTGTATGAATAATGAAAAAAAAAATCCCCGGACATGAAAGTGAACGCATTTTCATGAGAGTGCATGACCGTTATAAAAGTTTATCAGATGGTAATTCAGAGGCTGAAGGCGAACACAGATTAATGCATGAATGACGGGATGAAAAGTCGATGAATGACGGGATGGAAAATCTAGGAGTGGGGGGTGGGGGGGTAGAGATGGAAGGGGGGAAGGAGGAACGCATAGGAGGGAGATAGATGGAAGAAGGGGAGAAAGTGAGAACAGGAAAGGCGAGAAGGTGAGAGAGTCGAATAATAAGGAAGAAGGGAGAAAGAGAGATGGTGTGCATGGATATTATTCATACATACATAAGATAGATATATAGATGGGTAGATAGATAAATAGATACAGACATAGTGTGTGTGTCTGTATGTTAGGTGTGGATATTTCAGCGGAGAAAGAGTGAGAGTGAGTGGTAGTGAGTGAGTGAGTGAGAGAGTGAGAGTGAGTGGGGGTGAGTGAGTGATAGTGAGAGTGAGAGAGTGAGAAAATGAAAGAGTGAAAAAAAGAATGAAAGTGTGAGAGAGTGAGTGAAAGTGAAAGTGAGAGTGACAGAGTGAGAGTGACAGAGTGAAAGTGACAGAGTGAGAGTAACAGAGAAAGAGAGAGAGAGAGAGAGAGAGAGAGAGAGAGAGAGAGAGAGAGAGAGAGAGAGAGAGAGAGAGAGAGAGAGAGAGAAATAGAGAAAGAGAAAGAGTAAAAGCAGAAGAGGGAAGTCGAAATTGATAAACCAGCTGAGCTTAGCAAGTTATGCATATAAACTCTGCATACGATATCGGATCCAAGCCTCAGGTAGCAACACGGCGTGGCACGGGGGGGTTAACAGTAGAGTTGAGAGTGCCATTCCTTCGCGAGGGATTTACGACCACTTTGACATTTGATTTTAGGTTATGCTCTTTGTTGGTTGCCGTAGTCTTAACCAGCCCGCCTTCCTGTTTTATCCCCTATGTAGTTAGATAAGGAATACTGAAAGGGAAATGTACTAATGTATTTTCTTCGTTGTGTTTTGTTATGTGTTGCTGGTACATAAACTGCTTGAATTAAGAAGGCCGTTCTCCATCATCAGCATTAAGAAACTGCAATCAGTAAACAATGCTGACATTACCAATATCCAGCGTACACAAGAGTCAGCGTGCAATTGCCAACCTTGCAACTAAACACGGGTTACCTGCGTCGCTCAGTTGCATTGAGTAATAACAAGGCTACCATTTCCGTTTACCAAACTACGTGGACATGATTGATGGCTCTCCGCCCAGATTAGTGCGTGAGTTTGCTTGCGAGCTTGCCATCTTCGCCTTGCCATATTTCGAGTTCTTTGCTTCTGGAAAATGTGCAACAGCAGACTCAACGGCAACATCTTTTGATAACTTCTGATCCAACTTGATGCCTTTCGAAGCAAGATTGTTGGGAGAGGAGTTGGAAGTTTTTTTTTCTCTCTCTCCCTCTTATCTATCTTTTTTCTCTCTCCCCCTTTCCTCTCCCTCCCTCTCTCTTTCTAACTGTCTGTTTCTCCCGATTTCCCCGTCCTCTCTCTCCCTCTATCTACCTATCTTTTTTCTCTCTCTCTCTTCCTCCCTCCCTTCTCCCTCCCTTCCTCTCTCTTTCTAACTTTGTTTCTCCCGATTTCCCCGTCCTATCTCTCGCTTTCTTTCTCTCCCTCCCTCCCTCCCTCCCTCCCTCCCTCCCTCCCTCCCTCCCTCCCTCCCTCTCCCCCTTCCTTTTCCTCCCTCTCTCTCTCGTTCGCATCATCATAATAGCCAGAAAGGCTCATCGAGTGTCCGCAGATCGTCTGGCTCCATCGATGGTGACGTAACAGTGGGCAACAAAGGACTAGAAGTTCCCGTCGATCCGTCCATCTTTATCTCGTCAATTACACCTTTCTGATTACACAGATTAACCTCCGTTTTCTGGACGAAGCATGGCTCTGATTGGTTAATCTCTATTGCCAATCTGGCCTAATCACTGGGGGCCCCTGATGCGCGGTGTGTCCCCCTAGGGTATTCGCCTGAAGCCATCATTGTTTGTGATGATAGTTAGTGAGGACTGATTCCTCCTTTTCTTAAAAAAAAAAAAAAAATGATTATGATGTTATGTTAGTTTGCGGGTTTTACTTCTTGCACGCAAAACCTGGACTAGGTAACCTCATGCAACACAGGACTTAACCGTGTGACCGAATGGACTTCGCTCAACAAAATGCAAATGCATGCCGAGGAAACTAGCGTGGTCAGAGTCAGGTTTCACGCTATTGCTAAGCTTCCAAATTGAAATGTTTGGTTTGGCTTGGCTTATGCAGTGCAAATATATGTGTATATATATGAGAGAGAGACAGACAGAGAGAGAGAGAGAGAGAGAGAGAGAGAGAGTGTGTGTGAGTGAGTGAGTGAGTGAGTGAGTGAGTGAGTGAGTGAGAGAGAGAGAGAGAGAGAGAGAGAGTGATTGATCGAGATATACAGATATTTGGTAGATATAGATAGATTTAGGTATGGGTATACTGTAGATATAGATAGATTTAGGTGTAGATATGTATATTGGTGGGTAAAAGATACCCGTGATTAAATCGTTCCAAACAGAAAAAAAGTTGTTAAATAAACTTATAACATATAACATATTTTTTATCATAAGGGCTCCATCAGTGAGCTAAAACTATTGAACATTCCTTCGCCGTTGAAATGCCAGGAAAATGAACTTGCTAGTCTCTTAAAGGAATCGCAATCCCCTCTTTGTTTTACGGGATTTACAGATTTTCACAGAATGAATTAAATTGAATCAAAGATATAATCCTCTCTTCCCCCTTCTTCTCCTCCTCATCCTCCTTCTTCTCCTCCACCACCACCTCCTCCTTCTCCTCCTCCACTTCCTCCTCCTCCTCCTCCTCCTCTTCTATTTTCCCTCTTACTTTTCGGGTGCTTTCACGTCCTTTCCTTTCCTTTCCTACCAAGAATGACAATAGCTATGAACGCTCTCTATCATCAGAGTGATGATAAGAAAATCCACCGGGGCCATAATTGTTCGAACTTTTACACCGTGACTTCGGCAGATCTTGGCCATGTGTGATTCCTAAGATCATCAATTGCAAAGTTATGTTGCCGCATATATTTTTGGAAGGGGGGATTTTTTTCATCATGTCTTCCCCTCTTTTTTTTATATTGAAGATTCTTAGAAACGGTGATGTGATTACCTCAATATTTGTATTTTTTATATATAATTCATGTTTTTTTTTCTTCCAAATGATATTTCGTGTTAAGAATTACCCTACTAAGTATGTCTCTCTATTTCAGGTATGTGAAAATGGCAGTGATCTGGATAACTAGTAAGTGCAATATGTATTGAAATAGATGATAAGACAATAGCTTTGGATCTTCTCTATTTACCTCTTTTATTCTCCTTTCTTGTTCGTACGAAATTTTCAAGTCTTTAGAATATATATGTTACTGTATTTAGATTTCTGCCTGTGAGTATGTTTTATGTTTTTTGTGTGTGTAACTGTGTCTGTAATATTTGTATGTTTGTACGAGCCTATATTAAATAGTACCCACTTTATGACAGCCATAAAGGTTATCTCAAAGATATATATTTTTTTTCTATTGCGATGCCGATATGTAAAATAGATATGTATTCTATCATTACGGATACATGTTCATGAAAATTGTCACGTGTCTTGGCTGTTGTTTTGCTGGCCTCCATGGCGGAAGGGCTGACGTAACGGTGTGCTGTACTAAGGATGCATTACCCGGTACATGTATGAATATTCATGCAGAGCAGGTCAGAAGTTTGATGTGTTGGAGGTGCGTTTC
>NW_028234405.1:3294530-3317030 GCF_977035675.1 Penaeus japonicus | reverse complement strand
CTAAACACACACACACACACACACACACACACACACACACACACACACACACACACACACACACACACACACACACACACACACACACACACACACACCACACACATATACATAGTATGAATGAATATTTTAAAGTAATTTCAAATTTGATATTATGCGAAAGTGATACATTATTAGTACCTATACATCAGTAGATAAAATCAGTGCACTTATGAATCGTTTTTATGTCTCAGTCTTTGTGTGATAATATATTTATGATTGCAATTGCCAGGGAACGAAGAATCAAGTTTAGAAAAGATTCTCCTGCGTTTGATTCTGATGTTTTCTGACCAACTAATGGGTTATACGTATCGCCAAGGTTTTCCAAAGGGCAGTTTCGCGAGAGTGTTCCTAGTGACGCACTCTGACTGAAGTGTCAGTGGAAGTGATAACCAAAACCAAAAGTGAATCCGTAGATAGAGATAGCACGGAAGAAAGAAAAAGAAGAAGAAGAGAAAAAAAATCCTTTCGGCTCCAGGAAGTGCCAAAGGAATCCCTTCGGTTCCAGCAAGTGCCAAGGAAATCCCTTCGGTTCCAGCAAGTGCCAAAGGAATCCCTTTTTTCCGCCCACTTACGACCCGAAGGAGTTTGCCTCGAGGCGCTACCAATGTGCAGGAGCCCGAGACCCGGTGAAAATTTCCCGAAGGCGATGTGGCCAGGTCCTCCACGATGTTGAAGATTCACATGCTCGAGAGCCTCCTGCCGGTGGACCAGCCGGACAACGACTCAACCAACAACAACAACAACAGCGGTGGCGGTGGTGGAAGCAGGAGTGTCAGTAGGAACAGCAGTCATTACGGGAGTATCAACAGCAACCACCATCACCACCACCACCACAACAACAACCACCATTTCATCGGCCGCCATCATCATCATCACCAGCGACACCACAGCGACAGCATTAGCATCATCAGTGGCACCGGAAGCACAGTCAGCAACAGCTCGGGCAGTCTCAGGAGCGACAGCAACGGAAACATGTTGGCCTTTACCAGGACGCTCAGCAAGAGATATGGAAGGTATGTTTTGATGGTTGGCGAAATGGGGGGGAGGGGGAGGGGGGAGGGGGGATTGTTTTCGGTCTTCGTTCTTTTCCCTTTATGTTCCCTTTTTTTTTTGTTAGGTTGGGCATTTTCTTTCTTTCTTTCTTTCTTTTCTTCTCTCTTTTTTTCTATTTTTCTTTCTTTCTTCTCTCGTCTCTCACTCTCTCGTCCTCTCGTCGCCTCTGCTTCTCTCTCTCTTCTCCGTCGTCCTCATCTCTCAACTCCTCTCTCTCTCTCTCTCTCTCTCTCTCTCTCTCTCAGTTCCCTTCACCCTTTCTCTCCATCTATTTCTGTTCTGCCCTCCCCCCAAATCCACTATCATCATCATCACCGGCCATCTCTGGAATAAGCACCTTTCCCCTCACCTCCCCTCTCTCCCTCCTTTCCTCCCTCCATCCTCTCCTCTCCTCTCCTCTTCTCTTCTCCCCTCCCTCCCTCCCTCCCCTTCCTTTTACCTCCCCCCCCACTCTCTCTCTCCTCCTCTCTTGTCCCCCTCCCCCCCTTCCCCCCCACACACTCTCTCTCTCTCTTCTCATCCTCCTCGAAACTTCCCCTCACCTAGAGGGTAATACACCTACATCTACCTGATAATAAAAACACCTCCCCTCGCGAGGATTCGACTCCCCCCCCACCCCCATACTAAACCACCCACTCTCTCTTTCTCTCTCTCCCTTCCCTCCCTCCCTTCCCCTCACCTCCCTCCCTCACTCTCTTCCTCCCCTCCCTTCCCTCACCCCTTCCTCCCTCCCCTCCCTCCCTCCCTCCCTCCCTCCCTCCCTCCCTCCTCCCCCCCCCTTCCCCATGCTATACCGAAACACCTTTCCCTTCCGCATATGGGAGGAAGAGGAGGCGAGGAGGAGGCTCAATTACAGGGCCTCGTCGACCGGGAAGGGAAAAAACAACAAACCCCCGGTACGAGGATCATTACCGCGCGGTTCTAAGTACTTTCTTTCCCGGAGAATGGGGGATAGGATGGAGAAAGAGTGGAGGGAGAGAGAGGGAGGGGTAGGGGTAGGGGGGAGAGGGAGAGGGAGAGGCTTGGGGAGAGAGGGGGAGGAGGAGAGAGAAAGAGAGGGAAGGGGAGAAAGAGGAAGAGAGGGAAGGGGAGAGGGAAGGGGAGAGAGAGAAAGAGAGGGAAGGTGAGAGCGAGAGGGAAGGTGAGAGCGAGAGGGAAAGGGAGGAAGAAAGAGAGAGAGAGAGAGAGAGATTGAGAGAGAGAAAAGAGGAAAAAGATAGAAAGAGCAAGAGCGCACCAGCGACACAGAGAAGGGGGATGCAAAGGACAGCATCAATAGATTTAAACAAAAACGAAAAAAAAGACTAAAGGGAAGCAAACAGGATGAATAGAAGGAGAGGAGAAGCAAAAAAGAGAGATAACAGACTGAAAGGAAAGAGGAGAGAGAGAGAGAGGAGAAGAATCGTCGCATACAAAGCCACTCCAGTCTGGTTTGCAAGCTCACCCACCGAGAACGCGTGCATGGACACAGGACGCGAATGGGCGGGTGTGATTAGCGTAAAAGGGCGATAGAGAACGGTGGGCGGTGATTATACCTTTTAAGCCCTTTGTTGGGTATTTAGACTGTATTTATCTGCGATCGCGTATCTCTTGATTCCCTCTTGGTTGTTCCCCTACTTTCAATATCCTTGCTTTTCGTGATGCAACCTTTCAAAGATACTTTTTTTTCCCCTCTGTTCTATCCGAAGGTTCCCTCTTCCTCCCTTCCACCTCCCTCCTCCCTAATCCCTATTCCCTCCTCCTTCATTTCCCCTTTCTCCCTCCCTCCTCCCTAATCCCTCCTCTCTCGGTCTCTCCCTTCCTCCCTAATCCCTCCCTTCCTCCTCCCCAATCCCTCCTCCCTCCCCCCTCCCTAATCCCTCCTCCCTCCCCTCTCCTCCCCCCTCCCTAATCCCTCCTCCCTCCCCTCTCCCTCCCCTCTCCCCCCCCTCCCTAATCCCTCCTCCCTCCCCTCTCCCTCCCCTCTCCTCCTCCCACCTCCCCCCCCCCATTCAATTCCTTCTTATCGAGAGGAACGACAAATTGAATTTACGCGGGCGGGCAGATGATGTTCTCTCTGGCACATTGGAGGATCTTTATTTCATGGGCGGCGCTCGAGGTGGGCGGGACGTTCTGGCTGTCGCTGCCAATGAAGGGGCGTCTTCGTCCGTTTCGTCTCACCCTGTCACTTCTGCCCCTGCCACTCCCTGTCACGCCCCCTTCCTTTCCCTGTCATGTCCCCTGCCTCTCGCTGTCATGTCCCCTGCCTCACCCTGTCACGTCCCCTGGCTCTCCCTGTCACCTACCTTGTCTCTCTTTGTCCCTTTCTTATGTCTCTACTTGGTCCCTCCCTGTCAAATCCCCTGCCTTCGCTTGCCTTCCCCTGCTCTCTACCCTGTTTCCACTTATCCCTTGCCCTTCCCCAGCTCCCTCCCCTCCCCTCCCCTCCCCTTCCCCTACCTCCTTCTAGTTCTGATTCCCCTTACACCCTCCCTTGCCTTTACCTCTCACCCACCCTACCTTCCCCTGCTCTCTGCTGTCCCTGCCCAGCCTCCCCTGTTCTCTTCCCTGCTTTCCCCCTTCACCTCCTTGCCACTCTGTGTTCTGTCCCCTGCTCTCCTCCCTCCCCCCCCTTCTACCGCCTTTCCCCCTTCCTTTCTTCCCCCTTTTATCCCCTACCCCTCTTGATGATCCCCCCCCCACGTACTAGCAATATAAAAACGAAAAAGTACATTTATTCATATTGAATCCGTGTGTGTGTTTGTATGTATAATCATCAGTAAGTTATTCCGTCGACATTTATTCATCAATGAATTATTCCATCCGTAATTATTCATCGATGAGTCATTTCGTCAGAGTTCATTCACTGATGAGTTCTTTCGTTTGTATTTATTCATGAATGAAGTATTTGGTAAACCGTGGCACGTGTAACGAATGAACAAATACTACGGCGTAGTGCGGCTTATTTCTTTTCAGTAATTAGTATGATAATTTTCCCTAATTACCTGTATCTAGCAACAGGATCCTTTTACCTGAGCGTAAACTCGTAGGAGGCAGGTGGAAGTTTGATCTTTACTACAGGCACGTGGTTTTTATGTCCTTTTTGTGTGTGTGGAGGGGGGGAGGTATTTGTTTTGATACACACACAGACAGACAGACAGACACACAGACAGACATACACAGATAGACAGACACACACAGAGAGAGAGAGAGAGAGAGAGAGAGAGAGAGAGAGAGAGAGAGAGAGAGAGAGAGAGAGAGAGAGAGAGAGAGAGAGAGAGAGAGTGAGAGAGAGAGTCACGCCTGTTATAACCGGATACACTATGATATATCTACTCATGCGACGACCTAATCACAGGCGCGGCTTCGTGTTGCAAGGACATCCATAAACATCAGCCCCCCCCCAAAAAAAAAAAAAAAAAAAAAAAAAAATATTTCCATATTTGTAAACATGTTTTTTTTTTGAAAATCCGTTTGACAAGATGCTTCAGGATGCTGTATAGTCAGGAGATGAGACTGTTCAATCATGCATGGGATTACTGTAAGAATAGGGGGTGGGATGGGGGCGGGGATTTTTTTTTGTTTTCTTCTTCTTCTCCTCTCTCCTTCTCTTTCTCCTTCTTCTTCTTCTTCTCCTCCTCCTCCTCCTCCTCCTCCTCCTCCTCCTCCTCCTCCTCCTCCTCCTCCTCCTTCTTCTCCTCATCCTCATCCTCATCCTTCTCCTCCTCATCCTCCTGCTCCTTCTTCTCCTCCTTCTCATCCTCCTTCTCCTCCTCCTTCTCCTCCTCCTCCTCCTCCTCCTCCTCCTCCTCCTCGGCCGATAGCATCTGAAAGTGAAGTCTAAGGGGAACTGCCGCCTTCCTGTGCCCTTGGACGGACGAGATTTTCCGTGTGGGAGTCTCAGCTAAGGAGGGATGATGTCTTGGGGTTCTGTCGTCGTGTTCTTCGTTTCTGTGTGTTTTTTTTCATCTTTTCTCTGTCTCCTTTGTGAACACTCACTGTTACTCACGCTTATTCTTTCTCTCTCTCTCTTTCTCTCTCTTTCTCTTTCTCGCTTTCTCTTTCTCTCTCTTTCTCTTTCTCGCTCTCTTTCTCTCTCTCTCTCTCTCTCTCTCTCTCTCTCTCTCTCTCTCTCTCTCCTTCTCCTTCTCCCACCCCTTTGCCTCCCCCTTTTCCCTCCCCCTTCTCCCTCCCCCTCCCCCTTCTCCTTCCCCCTCACCCTTCTTCCTCTCCCTCCCCCTCTTTCCTTCCCCCTCTCCCTCTCTCCTTCCCCCTCTCCCTCCATCATCCTCTCATTCCCCCTCCCACTCCCTCCCCCTTCCCCCTGCCCCCCTCCCTCTCCCCCCTCCCCTATAAGGCCCTCTCGTATCGACGGGCGAAAGCGGCTTCCGTTTGATGTCGTGAGAGCTCCCCCCCCCGTCCGCCGTGACTGTGTGATTGATTCCTCTGACAGAAAATGATTTTAGATACTTTTGCCTCCTCCTCCTCCTCCTCCTCTCCATCGGAAATCGTAGATAGGAGTTAGGAGTTGGTAGTTAGGAGTTACTTAGCTTGATTAATTTTTTTCTAGGGAGTGTGAGGTGCGTGTCTTTTCGGCGGGGGTTCATATTATTGCAGTGAAGGGTGATGAGGGGGTGGGACGGGAGGGGAGGGGAGGGGGGGGGCGTTATTTGTTGATCCTAATGGCGTATTCATTATTTCGATTTTGATTTTTGTTATTTGTATATTCACGTTAATTTTTTTTTATTTTGGTTTTCGATTAGTATATGATTAGATTAGTGTCATTATAATCTTCATCGTTATTTGTTCATTTCAATTAGTTTCATTGTAGTTTTCTTTATATATTTAAATTGATAAGTTAGAGTTTCCATTATTGCATGTTCAGATTAAACAGTTTAATTATAGTGTTCATTTGTTCATTATTATTTAGTTAGTTACAGTCTCTTTCATTATATGTTTTGTGGCGTATATACTCACGCTAATATGCAAACAGATTTGCATATATACCGTAAACCACATGGCGTCACCTCTCCCGCCACTTACGGTTCTCCAGTGGCTATAGAATGTTCCGGAAGCAGATAGCGCAACAAAATGGCTCTCGATTGATGCAGATAACAGCATTTCCGTTTGGTGTTGTATAGAAAGCGCGGGTCATGTCCATCTTGTGTCCGTTCATAGCCGTTATGATGGCGGTCCCGTTATGAGTTTTTTTTTTTTTTTCTTATTTACTCCCCGCGTTTGTCATTTCTTTTTGTAATGTCTTTTTGTTTTTGTTTATGTAGTCATCAGGTGTTTCTTTGTAATATTTTTATTTATTATTTTTTTTCGTGTCCAGAATGTCATCAGGACTTGCTTCTTCCATGTATTTTTTTTTTTTCATTCATTCATATCTCTTACAGGTATTTCAAATCAACATCCTCGTGTATTACCTTCATCAGCATCATCACCTGGGCTTCCTTATTCACATCTTCCGTCAGGTGATTTTTCATTTGCATTTTCAGCTAGAGTTTCATTATTCATGTGTTTTTTATTTGTTTTGTTTTTTGGCATTATCGATGGTTCTCTACACTAACTTCACCTCTTGGGCTTTCTCGTTCACATCTCCTTCGTCCCTTTTTGCTTTCACAATCTTTATCAGGTCTTTCTTTGTACATATCTTTAGCGGGCGTTTCATCGCACGCATCATCATCATCATCAGGGTTTTCTCCCCATGGATCTTCATGTGATTTTTCCTCTGTGCACATTTTTATCAGGCTTTTCTTTACACATGCTTCTTCATTAGGATTTTTTTCTCACGCATCTTTATCAATTTGTCTTCACACACATTTCCAAGACGATTTTCTTCGCACATTTTCATCAGGTATTGTTCACACACATTTTTACCAAGCTTTTCTTTACACACCTTTTCATCAAGCTTTTCTTTACACGCCTTTTCATCAAGCTTTTCTTTACATACCTTTTCATCAAGCTTTTCTTTACACACATTTTCATCAAGCTTTTCTTTACATACCTTTTCATCAAGCTTTTCTTCACACACATTTCCATCAAGCTTTTCTTTACGCACCTTTTCATCAAGCTTTTCTTTACACACCTTTTTTTATCAAGCTTTTCGTACGTTTTCTTAAATTATCGGCGGGAATGGAGAATGTCCAGCGAACGAATATATTCAGAACAAGATGCAAGGACTTTTGTTGCCAGATGGACGATAAGACTGGTCGGAAGATGAAAAAAAAAATGAAATAGATAAATTGAAGGAAAGTTGTTGAGTTTGTTGCAGAGAAAGAGATTCCCGGGCGTGGAGAGGAAATTTTCTCACACTATTGAATGCATTTCCTTTTTCTTGCAAGACCAGGTCGGACAAATGGGCCGA
This sequence comes from Penaeus japonicus, assembly GCF_977035675.1. Taxonomy (NCBI): domain Eukaryota; kingdom Metazoa; phylum Arthropoda; class Malacostraca; order Decapoda; family Penaeidae; genus Penaeus; species Penaeus japonicus. Next base: position 3,309,586 of record NW_028234405.1, on the reverse strand, counting down.
GACCGAAATTTTTACTTCCCTTTGCACTGCATATTTCTTCTCCTCTCAGCCGTTGCGAATCGCACACACAGAAATGGCGATTGTTATTCTTTTTTTTTCTTCTTTTTTTTTTTCTTCTTTTTTTCATACGGTTGTGTCTGTTTATCGTTGGGTTGCATCGAGCCTTATCGGTAGTCTTATCGCCGAATCTCGAGATATTGAGGAGGAAGTGAGGATAACACGTGATATAAAAAGGGATTGGATTCTGAGATTTTGACACAAGTTGACTGAGGTTTTCTCTCTTATGGATGGAAGGGTTAGCTGTCTCTGGACCTCTCTTTCTCTCTTTCTTCTCTCTCTCTCTCTTTGTTTGTTCTTGTTGTTTTTCTCTTAGTTCGTTCTCTATGTTTCTGCTCGCTCGCTCTCTGCGGCTAGCAGCGCGCCTCGCGCGTCTCTCTCTCTCTCTCTCTCTCTCTCTCTCTCTCTCTCTCTCTCTCTCTCTCTCTCTCTCTCTCTCTCTCTCTCTCTCTCTCTCTCTTTGTTTTTCTTTTTCTTTCTCTCTTTCATTTTCTCTTTCCATTTCTCTGTCTTTCTTTCTCTTTCTTCTCTCTCTCCCTCTCTCCCTCCCCCCCTCCCTCCCTCCCTCCCTCCCTCCCTCCCTCCCTCTCTCCCTCTCTCTCTTTCACTCACTCTCCCACTTTCTACTCCCTTGGTATTGTTAGCTCCATCTGCCGATATCTCTGTCTCTCTTTTTTTCCCTCACTGTGAAATGGAAAATGAGAGAGAGAAAAAAAAGAAAAAAGAAATACCACTAGTTTAATACATGTGTGTTCAACTGCCGTTTTCTTGAAATCGCAGACATGTACTTTTCTAAGGCAGCGCAGACATTCATTTGAAATCTCTCTCCGTAAACGCGTACGGTACTTAGTAACACGTGTGCTACAGCGGGGTACAGGTGGTACCTGCTCTACCCTCTGAGATCCTTTCCTGTAGCGGTACGATCATTAAGGCTTTTGATGCATGGGTGCGGATGGGGAGCGTAAGGAGGTGCAGGTTTTTTGAGTCCTAGTAACTGATGTAATGTTTGTAGATGGTTATTTATCTTTATTTGTGTATTTGTTTGTCTGTTTATCTTATTCTCTCTTTCTCTCTTTTTTATTTGTCTTTGTCTTCTTTTAGTATAATTTGTTTTTATATTTTTTTCATAATTTTGGCAAGTGATATGGCATTGCAGGTCTTGTTAAGTATCGTTTTGTTTCTTCTTTGTTCTAACTTTTTTTTTATTCTCCGGGTCCCCCCCCCCCCTAAAAAAAAAGTGAAATTTCAATAGAAACGGAAGCTACCTTTCCCTTTCTTTCCTTCAACACTTTCACGATTTCAGTCAAAACGAATATTCTTTAAAAAACAAAACAAAACAAAAACACTCGTTTCATCTCGAGAGAAAGTACAAAGAAGCAAAGATTTGATCTCCGGGGTCCGAGGTGATGCTGCGTCTTCCACAGCGTGAGGTGTCTCGCACAGGTGGCGGTACATAACTGTCGTATCCCCCCCCCCTCCTCCGCTCTCCACTCCTCCTCCCTCTTCCCTCTTCTTCCACCTCCACCTCTTCTTCCTCTCCCTCATTTTCCCTTTCTCGCTCCTCCTCCTTCCCCTCTCCTTCTTTCTTTCCTCCCACTCGTTCTCTCTTTCTCGCTCCTCCTCCTCCTCTCCTCTTCCTGCTCCCCCTCTTCCTCCACTTCCTCCCCTTCCTCCTCCTCCTCTTCCTCCCCTTCCTCCTTCTCCTCCTCCACCTCTTCTTCCTCCTCCTCCTCCTCCACCACTTCAACCACTTCTTCCTTCTCCCTCTTCCCTCCCCCTTCCTCCTTCTCCCCCTCTCCCCCTTCCTCCTCCTCCACCTCCTCATCTTCCTCCTCCTCCGCTTCCTCCCCTTCCTCCTCCTCCTCCTCTTCCTCCACTTCCTTCTCCTCCTCCCCCTCCCCCTCTCCTCCCCCTCCTCCTCCACTTCCTCATCTTCCTCCTCCTCCTCCTCCTCCTCCTCCTCCCCCTCCTCCCCCTCCTCCTCCTCCTCCTCCTCCTCCTCCCTTCTCATTATTATTATCATCAAAGTCCCGCTTGCTGATTTTTTTTTCTTTTTTATTCGTCATCGTCTGACATGTGCATTCCGTTTGGTAATTATTTTCTTTTATTGTTTATTTCTTTAACCCTCTGTTCAAATTCTTAACTGCTTTTCACTTTCTTCCTTTGTATCTCGTTATCTCACATCAATCTTTCTTTAAGATAATGGATGGCTTCTGTCATCACGCGGAGAGCCAGAAGCATATGATACGTATGTGCGTGCGTGCGTGCGTGCGTGCGTGCGTGCATTTTGCTTGTGCTCGTCGATGTAAGTGTACGCATGCGTGTGCTGCACAATTTCCCTGAGAACGATACGTCAAAAGCTGGAGAATGTAGTGTCATCCGAGGAGGGGAGATTGGGGGGGAGGAAGGGGGGAGGGGGGAGGGGATGGAGTGCCAGCATCGCAGGACGTTGTCGGCCGTTATAGCTGCAAGCCCAGATGGTTGGAAGGGAGGGGGTAGGTAGGGGGTGGTGGTGGCAGGGTGACATGATGGCTTGGTGAGGGGGGTGGGGTGGAGAAAAGGGGGACAGGGGGGGTGCAGGAGATGAAAGGAGGGGGTAGGGGGAGGGGGAGGGTAAGGGATGGATGTCTTTCCACTCAGTTCCGAAAGTTACAAGTTTATTTCTGAGACTTGTTCGCAATATTAGTTTTTTTTTTATCTCTCTCTCTCTCGCTTCCTTTTCTTATATACATTTTTGTTTCCATGCCGAGACAGTGACACAGACTGTTGCTACAGAGCTTTTATTTTCAGTTATAAAAAAACAGTCCAGAATATATATATTTTTTGGTAAACATAAAAACTCGTATTTATCTATGAGTAAGAGGCTGCATTATGTTCACACTATACAAGCGTATTGCGCTGTACGCGTTTTGAGTATAGTGTCTCCCGTGTATTGTGTGCCCGGTTGGCGGTTATGGCGCCATAATTCTTTTTGAAATATAAGATATATGGCACATTGAGGGTGGGTGGAGAGGGGGCCATGTGTCAACGGCGAGACAGAATCCTTTGTCTGTGCCTTCGCTGCATCTTAACGCATTGCGAGGGGCATTTTCCCCCCCTTCTCTCTAGTCTCTCTCTTTCTTTCTTTCTTTCTTTCTTTCTTTCTTTCTCTTTCGCTCTCTCTTTCTTTCTCTTTCACTCTTTCTTTCTTTCTTTCTTTCTTTCTTTCTTTCTCTTTCACACACACACAACATACTCATCTCTCTCTCATACTCTCCTCTCTCATCTCTCTCTTCTCTCATACATACCATCTCTACTACTCTCTCTCTCTCTCTCTCTCTCATACATACATTATGTACATACATACATTACGTACATACATACATACATACATACATACATATATACATACATATATATACATACATTCCATCATGCACATACCCATTTACATACCTCAATAAAGGTAATAATTCCTTTTTCTGTCATTTAATCCTCGCAAAATGACTCACTCCTCACTTCACATTTGGATCAGAACTTCCTCTTTTGGTATCGCTTCCCCCCTCCCCCCCCTTAAATACCGTATGTTCCGTTTTCCATTTCATTTCAATTTCTTGGGCCTTTAATACCCCCCCCCCCCGTTTTCCAATTTACACCATCTGTTACTCTCGATTGGTATAAGCGCAATTTCGCATGTAATGGCGACGAGGAGATAGAATGCATGTGGATGTTGATGTGGATGTTGATGTGGATGTGGATGTAGGAGTCGTGTCCTTCAACGACTAATTGCAAGTCCGTCGTCTTGATGGTGTGGGGGGGACAGAGGGAGGGTGAGGGGGTGAGGGAGGGGGAGGGGGAGGGAGGGGGAGCGGGTGAGAGAGAGGGAGAGGGTGAGAGTGATGCTGAGAAGGGGAGAGAGTGTTTTATAGAGACAGGCACAGACAAAAAGACAGGAAATAGGCAGAGGCAGAGACAAGGACACAGACAGAGACAAACAGACAGACAGACAGAGGGAAAGTTTGGAGAGAGATACAGAACAGACAGACACAAAGGGATATATAGATGAGGGAGAAATGGTCAGTTCTTGATTACAGAATGTCACTATTTTTCATCTCTTTTTTTTAAGTGGAAAAAAACATTGGCATCAGCTTCAAAATTTCCAATCGTTTGGTTGTCGTTTCTGGTTCAATTAAAAAAATATATATATCATCTTCTAATTTTCCTCATATGTTGTTTTTTTCTTATCTTTTATATGAGCTCGTGTCATCGACTCCTTTTTCCTTTTCGCTGTTTTATTGCCCTCTCTGAAGTCTCTCCTCCGCTTTCATCACGTTTTCCATTTTCTGTTGACATCCAGTGGCGTCATATATATTCTCTCTCTCTCTATCTCTCTTTGTCTATCTCTATCTCTTCTGATCCTTGTTTTATTCTGGGACCGTCTTCTCTCTTTCGTTCATTCGGAGGGGGGGGGGGGTATATCTCTACCTCTTCCTCCCTCCTTCCTCTCATCTCATCCTCTTTCTTATACCTTCCCCCCCTTCTCTTTCCCCTCCCCCCCCCCATTCTCTCTCTCCTGCCCCTCACCCCATTCTCATTGTCTCTCTTAACCCTTCTTCTACCCCACCCCCATCCCCCTCACCCCCCTCGTGCCCCCACCCCCCCTGAATTCCTGAAATGACGTGAGAACAGCGAAGGGAAGAGCCAATCTTGCCTTCCGGCCTACCCTAGTTTCACATGCGACCTTCACATTATGTTTCGGCTTGAGTGTGTGTAGGCCTACCCATCACTCTCTCCAGTCGTAGGCTTATCCTCTCATGAATTATGTCTCTGATTTGGTTATATCGATTGTTTTTTTTTTTTGGGGGGGGGGTTGGGTGTTATTTTTGGTTGTATTTGTTTATTAAGATATAGAGGTCACTTCGATTTTTATTTTGTCTGTATGCTAATATTTTATCTTTTTTTTTTATCTTTTTGTTATTTTATTCATTATTTTTTTCATGATCTGGATGTGGTCTAGTTTTTTTTTTTATATGCGAATTTATTTTCTGGTTTATTACTTCTTTGCTTCTACCTTACTCAGTCATATCTCTCTCTATATCTGTCTTTCTATCTATCTCTCGTCTCTCCCTCCCTCCCTCCTTCCCTCTCTATCTCCCTCTCTCTTAATCTCTTCCTCCCTTCATCCCTTTCTCTCTCTTCTCTTTTCTCACTCTCCCTTCATCCCTTCCTTCCTTTCTCCCTTTCTCCCTCTCTCCCTCTTTTCCCCTCTCCATCTATCTTTCCCTTCCTCTCTCATTCCATCCCTCTCCTTCCCTCCCTCCCTCCCTCCCTCCCTTCCTCCCTCCTTCCCTCCCTCCCTCCCTCCCTCCCTCTCTTCATCCTTCCCTCCTTCTCCACATCTCGTGCCCTTTTCCTCTCACTCCCTCTCCTTATCTTTCCCTTTCCCTCTCTCTCCCTCTCCTTATCTCTTTCCCTCCCTCTCCCTATCTCTTTCCTCCCTTCCTCCCTCCCTTCCTCCCTCCCTTCCTCCCTCCTTTGTCTCCTCTCTCTACATAAGCCCGCTTATTCTATATTGTACGGTCCCCTTCTTTTCATTACACATTCCCCTGATTTTTTTTTCTTTTCTTGTCACTTTTTTATTCTGTCCCTCTTCCCTCTTCTTCCCCCCTACGCCCCTTCCCCCTTCGCGTCAGATTTGGGTTCTCTTCGCTTCTCTTTCTCTCTAGTCTGTCTTCTCTCCACCCTTCGTCTCTCCTCTCTTCTTTATGCACTGTTAACGATTTCTCTCTCTCTCTCTCTCTCTCTCTCTCTCTCTCTCTCTCTCTCTCTCTCTCTCTCTCTCTCTCTCTCTCTCTCTCTCTCCTCTCTCTTATCCTCTCATTTTCCTCTCTCCTCCTCTGTCCGTATTGTTTCTCCTCTCCCCTCTTCCTCCCCCTTAGCCCTTTTTCCTCTCTCTCTCTTTCTCTCCTCTCTCTCTCTTTTCTCCTCTCCCTCTCTCCTCTCTCTCTCTCCCCTCTCTTCTCTCTCTTCTCTCTCTCTCTCTCTCTCTTTTCTCTCTTTTCTCTCTCTCTCTCTCTCTCTTTTCTCTCTTTCTCACTCTCTCTCCCTCTCTCTCCCTCTCTCCCTCCCTCTCTCCCCTCCCCCTCCTCTCTCTCTCTCTCTCTCTCTCTCTCTCTCTCTCTCTCTCTCTCTCTCTCTCTCTTTCACCCGTCATTTCTCCCTCCACTTTTGGTGATTCTCCAAATCCCTCACAGTGCAGTATCCCCTCACTCCGCTTCCTCACACTCAGCATCCCTCTCCCGGGATTGCATTTCTCGCTCTCGCATCCTCGCTGTCTTTCTCGTCTCCCTTGCCTTTTATCGGAGTTTTTTTTTTCTTCTCTCTCTCTCACTCCTCCCCCTTCCTTTTACACTCTGTGCCGTTCTCGGGGTTGTGGTCTCATTCTGTGCTTCATATTTTGTAGCCCTTTCACTCTGCACCCATCGTTGTGTTGTTCTACAGTTGTTTGTCTGTCTGTCTGTCTTTCTCTTTCTTTCTCTTTCTCTTTCTCTCTCCTTCTCTCTCTCTCTCTCTCTCTCTCTCTCTCTCTCTCTCTCTCTCTCTCTCTCTCTCTCTCTCTCTCTCTCTCTCTCTCTCTCTCTCTCTCTCTCTCTCTCACACACACACACACACACACACACACACTTCCACCACATTATGCCTCCCTATCACATTCTATATCTAACGTCTCTCCTCCCCCCTCCCCCCATCTGCCCTTCTCCTCTCCTCTCCCCCCATCGGCCCTTCTCCCCTCCCCTTCAACCATCTGCCCTTCTCCCCTCCCTTCCCCCCATCTGCCCTTCTCCCCTCCTATCCCCCATCTACCCTTCTTCTCCCCCTCCCCCCTTAGCCCTTCACCTCCCCCCCTCCCCCATCTGCCCTTCCCCTCCCCCCTCTCCTTAGCCCTTCTCCTCTCCCCTCCCCCCTCTTAGCCCTTCCCCTCCCCCCTCTCCTTAGCCCTTCTCTCCCCTCCCCCCTCCCCCATCTGCCCTTCTCCCCTTCCCCTTCCCCCTTAGCCCTTCACCTCCCCCCTCCCCCATCTGCCCTTCCCCTCCCCCCTCTCCTTAGCCCTTCTCTCCCCTCCCCCCTCCCCCATCTGCCCTTCTCCCCTTCCCCTTCCCCCCAACCCCTTCACCTATCTGGCCGTACACACTCAATTCCAACGGCGTAACGAGCTTAGATAACGAAATCAGAAATTGGGGGTGAGGTTGCGAAGGGGTGGGTGGGGGGGGTAAGATAGGGGGAGGGAGGTGTATAGGAGGAAGGCCGGGAGAGGGGAGGGGGGGGCGAGAAGGGAAGGGAAGGGAAGGGAAGTGAGCTTAATTTGGACATCAGCTTAATTAATAATAAGCTTAATTACTAAGCCTGTAAATTGACCGCCTCCCTTTGGGATGTTGCTCGCTGATCGTTTCATTTTTCTTCATGGGTTTATAAACGTGTCGCGGGAGTCGGCGGGGCTTATATTTATTTATTTTTTTCGGCCGTTGTGTCGTGTCACTAAGGCATTTATCATCGTTGTTGTTATTGCTGTTATTATTGTTATTATCATCATCATCATCATTATTGTTATAGTGGTTATTGTTATTGATATATTTATATTATTATTATCATCATCATCATCATCATCATTATTATTCTCATTATTATTATTTTGGCAGCCGGTAGTATCTTTTTTGCGAGTATCTCTTTTGCGTCTCGAGCATATGGATATAACTATAATTGTATAGATTGCATTACATTGCATTGGTGGTATTGACATCACCACACTCATGAAGCACCACATCACAACCACACAATGCAACTCCCCCTCCCTCTCCCTCTCCCTTTCCCTCTCCCCCCACCCATTCAGCAACCCGCTCCCCATCCCCCATTCAACCCCCCCTCCCCCCCTCCCAGAAAACCCCATACACACGCCACAGCAAGAGAAAACGCCGACCAGAGGAGCCCCTTCTTCAGTATTAACGACAATCAGCCAGTCACAACTTCCATTAACTTTTATGAACTCATTAGGGAGCGTGTATAACCCTCCCACATACCCCCATCCCTACACCCCTTCTCTCTCCCTCCCCCTACCCCTCCCCCACACCTCTTTTCCCTTCCCTCTCCCTCCCTCCCCCTCCCCCTCCCCCATGCTTCGGGACTGGCTAATCCCCCTGAATCATACCGGGATCGGCCTCCCCCCCACACCTTTCCCCTCCCCCTCCTCCTCCCCCATCATACCGGGATCGCCCTCCCCCACACCCCTTCCTTCTCCCCCTCCCCCACACCCCTTCCCTCTCCCTACCCCTCCCCTCCCCTCCCCTCCCCTCCCCTCCTCCACACCCCTTTCCCCTCCCCTCCTCTACACCCCTTCCCTCTCTCCTCCCCCACACCCCTTTCCCCATCCCTCTCCCCTCCCCACACCCCTTTCCCCTCTCCCCTCCCCACACCCCTTTCCCCTTCCCTCCCCCTCCCCCTCCCCCACACCCCTCTCCCCTTCCCCCCTCCCCCCACACCCCTCCCCCTCCCCCTCCCCCTATCATACCGGGATCGGGATTATTATTATTATTTTTTTTTAATGGATTAGAGATTCAGTTAACCAACCGCATCGGAAGACGAACTCGGCGACAAGGCGAGAGAAGAGCGATTAAGCAAAAGGCTTATTTCACGGCCTGATTTATTAATTATGTTAAGATGTGCAGATGAGGAGGATGAGGCATGAGGCATGAGGCATGAGGAGGATGTTTCAACGGGAGATGAGGATGGATGGGAGGGGAATGGTGTGTTGGAAAGGCGTTATAAAAAGGGGAGATGGTTTTTGCGTCATCGGAATGAGGAGGGGGAGGTAGTGGTGGGGGTGGTGGGAGAAAGGGGGGGGATATCAGTTGTTGTTCTTGTTGTTTTCAAGGTTTTGTTTTTTTTCTTTTCTTTTTTTTTACTCGATTTTTTCTTTTCTTTATTTTCTCGTTTTATTTTTTTTTCATATATATTTTGATTCATTCTATTATTCATACAGTGTTATCATTATCATCACCAACGTCCCAATCATCATCAACATCATCATAATTATCATCATAACCACCATCATCATTCTTATCATCATAACCATCATAATAATCATCATCACCATCCTCATAATCACCACATCATCATCATAATCACTCATCATGATTATTATCACATATTCTTATTATCCTTTGTTCTTCATCATCTAATTCTTCCTCCTCCTCCCCTTTTTTCTTGCTATTTACCGCGTTGCAGTGTTGCATTTGTAATTAACGACTGATTCTAGATGGTTGGCGGATGATTAATTAGAAAAGTTAATTAAAAGAAAGAAAAAGACTAACATATCTCAGGGAGAAATATAACTAATGTTTTGCAATAAAAATGATAATGATAATGAGAGTATTAGTGACATTGATGATGGTGATGATAATGGTGAGGAATGATACGAATGTTGATAAGAAATAATGCGAATGATGATAATGATGGTCATCATAATGATAATGATAGTAATGTTAGTAATAGTAATAATGATAGTGATGATGATAATAGTAAAGGTAGTAATAATAATAATGATTATAAGGATAATGATAGTGAAATGATTATGAAGATGATAATGATAATAATGATAATGACAATAAAACGATAATGAAAATGATAAAAATGATGATCATAACATTAATGAGGATAATCATAAAAGTGATGATGATAATAATAATAATTTTAAAATGATGACAACAATAAAAAAAAATGTAAAGAAAAAAATGTAAAACGACGAAATTCTTTAGAAAGTTGGCCCACTGGAGAAAATGGCGAACGTCAAAAAAAAAGAAAAAGAAAAAAAACATATATTTTTCTCTCTCTCGAGATTACATAAATAGAGGATTAAATGGAAGGGAAAATTGTAAATAATGATAATGCGTGTCTTCCCATGACATGCCAGCGTATGACACGGGCCTTCCTTCCTGGCAGGTCACTATTGCTGTGTCACGTGCTCCAAATTATGGTTATTATTTCTTTCTCTGTTTTGTATTTCTTGTATTTTTTTTCCTTTTTTTTCTTTTTTGGTTTTCTGTTTATTTTGTTCCTCCTTTCTTTTTTTTCTGTTTGTTTGTTTCTTTCTCTTTCTTTCTTTTTTATTATCTCTCTTTCTTACTCTTTCTCGCTCTTACTCTTTCTCGCTCTCTTACTCTCTCTCTCTCTCTCTCTCTCTCTCTCTCTCTCTCTCTCTCTCTCTCTCTCTCCCTCCCTCTCCCTCTCCTTCTACCACCCCCTTCCTCCTTCCCCTTCCCTCCTTCCCCCACCCTCTCCCTCCCTCCTTCCCCCTCCCTCCTTCCCCCTCCCTCCCTCCCTCCCTCCATGAACTTTTGTCTGGAGAGATTTTAGGTTTTTCTCTTCTCTGTGAAGTGTCTGCAACGTGACCTATTGATTTGTAATCCAGTAAGATTCAAGGTTTTGACGCAATATCACCTCTTTTCCTCGATTCTCACTTCCTTTGACATATTTCTGATTTTTTTTCTTCCTCTCTTTTATTCTCATTCTGGTTTTCTTTTATTTTTTTTTATTATTATTATTATTTTTTTTTTGGAAAGTCATTTTTTCGATTTTCTTATTTTTGTATTTTTTTTCAACGTGATTTTTTTCTTTTTATTTCCTTTCCTACTTTTCTCTTGATTCTTTAACATTCTTTTTATTTTTATTATCGTGCTCTACCCTCACTAATTAAACCAAAGAGTAATTGAATCAGAGCGTTTCTCCCCTCCTCTCCCCTCCCCTCCCCTCCCCTCCTCTCCCCTCCTCTCCCCTCCCCTACAGCCGTCCGACCGATTCCATCCTCCCATTCCTCTCCCCCCCTTCCCCCTCTCCCCTTCCCTCCCTCTCCTTTTCCTCCCTCTCCCCTTCCCTCCCTCTCCCCTTCCCTCCCTCTCCCCTTCCCTCCCTCTCCTCTTCCCTACCTCTCCTCTTCCTCCCTTCTCCCCCTCTCCCCTTCCCTCCCTCTCCCCTTCTCTCCCTCCATTCTTCCTCCTTTCTCCCCTCTCCCATTTCCCATATCCCATCCCCCCCCCCCACCTCCCTGCGGCTTCCCTGCCAGAGATCAAGAATTTATCACGTGACCAGCCTCCAATCTCACTCTCTTTCTTCTCCTCCTGCTCTTCCTTCTCTACCCCCTTCGCCTTCTTCTTCTTCTTTTTCTTTTCTAGCTCCCGCTCCCACTCCTCTTCCTCTTCCTCCTCTACTTCCTCCACCTCCTCCTCCTCCCCCCCTTCTTCCTACACCTCCTCCTCCTCCTCCTCCTCGTCCTCCTCGTCCTGGAAGAGACAAGTTTTTTTTTATATATATATACAAATGATTGTTTTTTTTCATTGTATTTGTTTTTTTTCTGTGGTCAGTTTTTTTTTCTATCTCCCTGTAGTGACAAGAAGTGATCGATGTGTGTGCTTGAGGGCAGCGGTTGAGATAGTTAAATCAGCTGGGGTTAATTAGTCTCTTGGTTAATGACTTGGATGCTGGCGAAGAAGGTGATTGAATCGGGGAAAGTAAATTAGATCGTAGGATTAGGCAACGCCGGAATCGAATCACCTTTTCCTAATCTTTTTTTTTTTCTTTTTTTTTATTCGTTCGTCCTATTTTTCTTTTGTTTTCGTTTTTCCTTTTTGTGTCTTGTATTTCTCTTCCTTCTCCTTCACTTTCTTTTATTTCTTTATTCCCTTCTTCCTCTTCTTCCTTCTGATTTCCTCTCCTTCCACATCCTTCATCCCCCTCCACTCTCTTCCTTTTCCTGCTCCTCCTCCTTAACATTCCTCTTCCTATTCCTCTATTTTCCTTCTCCTCTTCTCTCTTCCTTCTCCTCCTCTCTCTTCTTCCTCCTCCTTTCTCTTCTGTATCCTCCTCCTCCTCCCCCTCCCCCTCCTCCCTCCTCCCCCTCCTCCTCCTCCTCCTCCCCCTCCTCCTCCTCCTCCTCCTCCTCCTCCTCCCCTCCCCTCCCCTCCCCCCCCTCCTCCTCCTCCCCTTCCCACACCCTCCTCCCCTCCTCCGTCCTTTCCACCTCCTCCCCCATCCTACCTCCTCCCCATCCTACCTCCTCCCCTCCCCCTCCCCCATCCTACATCCTTCACCCCCCTCCCCCGTCATGAGCGTCACAGCAGCGCACATGACCGGGTGCGTTTCCTCGGTGCGAAGTGAAAGTTGAGCAACAGACAGCCAGTCAGCAATCAGTCAGTCAGTCAGTCAGTCAGTTGCTCGGTTTTTGGCACTTACTGAAGGCGACCAGCGTGACGTTTGATCTTTCTTTTTGTTTGTTTGTTTGTTTGTTGGTAGCTTGTTTCACTTGATATTGATGTGTGATCATTGGTGTTGTTACCGGTGAAAGTCGTGATATCAATTGTCGTGATATCAATTGTTTATTAAATTGATGTTCGTGTCTTTGTTGTGGTTGTTGATTATGGTTGTTGTTGTTGTTGTTTTATCATTAAATTGGTCATGATTGCCATCGGTATCATTAAGATGATTATTGCTATTAGTATTATCATCATGACTATTAATTACCATCATTGTTGCAACAATTATAGATCTCATTATCATCGTGACCATCGTAACCGCAGCGAAAATTGGTCCCCTTCGTTATTGGCTTCAGCACCACAATTCAGTCCTCAGTTTAGTCTGGTTCCACAGTTCTCGTTCTCCTTCTCCACCCCCATCCCCATCCCCACTCCCACCCCCATCCCCATCCCCATCCCCATCCCCATCCCCATCCCCACTCCCATTCCCACCGCCTTCCCCTTTGCCTTCTGCTCTTCTCTCTCCCCCCTCCTCCTCCCCATTACATTTCACCTCCGTCTCGTTCCTCTCCTTATTCCCTCCCGCTTCCCTCCCCCTTTCTCTCCTCTCCCTTCGCTTAGCTCCTTATTCCTTCTCCTCCCCTCTTCTCTCTTTTCCTGCTTTGCTCCCCTTCCTGCTTTACTGCTCCCTCTCCCGCTTCCTTCCCCTTCGCTTGGTCCCCACTTTCTCCCTCTTCCCTTCCTCCCCCTCCCTTTCCCCATCCCCTTTCATCTCACTTTCCCCCTCCCGTTACCCCTCCTCTCTCTTCCCCACCCTTTCCTCCTCCGTTCCCCCTCTTCTCCTTCCCCCTCTTACCTTCTTCTTCCTCGCTTTCGCCTTCCTTTAACCCCTCCTCTCTCTTCCCCTCCTTTTCCTCCTCTCCCATTCCTCCCTTTCCCCTCTTCTCCTTCCCCCTCTTACCTTCCTCCTCCTCTCTTTTCCCTCTCTTTCCCCTCTCTCTCTCTCCCCTCTCTTTCCCCTCTCTCTCTCTCCCCTCTCTTTCCCCTCTCTCTCCCCTCTCTCTCCCCTCTCTTTCCCCTCTCCTACCTGATGGCCATTCCAGTACATTATTTGGCAAGTTGTCTCGCCTCAATTATCGAGGAAGCAAATTGTCGGTTCGACTAATAGCGACCGTATGCAAATAGGAGTCGTGGCGGTGGTCGTTTCGCCAGCGAATCGCTCTCTCTTTCTCTCTCTCTCTATCTATCTATCTATCTTTCTCTCTATCTCTCTCTCTATCTATCTATCTATCTATCTATCTATCTATCTTTCTCTCTATCTCTCTCTCGCTCTCTCTATCTCTCTATCTCTCTATCTCTCTTTCTTTCTCTCTCTCTCTCTCTCTCTCTCTCTCTCTCTCTCTCTCTCTCTCTCTCTCTCTCTCTCTCTCTCTCTCTCTTTTTTTTTCTCCCTCTCTCTCTCTTTCTCTCTCTCTCTCTTTCTCTCTCTCTCTCTTTCTCTCTCTCTTTCTCTCTCTCTTTCTCTCTCTCCTCCCTCTCTCCTCTCTCTCTCTCTCCTCTCTCTCTCTCTATATATATATATATATATATATATATATATATATATATATATATATATATATATATCTTTTTCTCCCTCTCTCTCTTTTTTTTTCTCTCTCTCTCTCTCTCTCTCTCTCTCTCTCTCTCTCTCTCTCTCTCTCTCTCTCTCTCTCTCTCTCTCTCTCTCTCTCTCTCTCTCTCTATCTCTCTGTGTCTCTCTCTCTCTCTCTCTCTCTCTCTCTCCTCTCCTCCTCCTCCTCCTCCCTCCCCTCCTTCCCCATCCTCCCTCCCAGTCCTCCCTCCTTCCTCCCTTCCTCCCTCCCTCCTTCTCCTTTAAGTGAAAGTAAATCATATGCATAATAAATGAGATCGGTGTGATTACTTACGGTTTGTATGAATTATCTTATATGTAGAGTTGTAGAGGTGAATCTAGATTAGATGGGCGATGTGTAATATAATTGCTTCATAAAAGAGAAATGTTTTTATTTAATGTTATTTCAACATGTCAATAAGACCTTTTTTTTTGGGGGGGGGGGGCGTCCGTAAAGATTTTTTTTATCGTGTTTGAAGGAAATTAAGTAAGAATAGGAGAGCTTGATGTCAAATGGTGTTGCGTGAGATATAACGACCTTTCGATATTATTTATATTTATTGTGTTACCTCACCTTTTTGGAGGGGGAGGGGGGATAGGCAGAATAGGCAGACAGACACAATAAATAGATAAATAAATGAATTACGTATAAAAATTAAGAATGATTGTGGGAATTGAGAAAAAAAGGAAAGAACAAAGGTGAAAGAAAAGGATAGAAGAAAAATCGGATAAAGAAAGTAAATAAACAATAAAATCAAAACCCAAATCACGGCGTTGGAATTGATAAAACCGAAGATCAAAGAAGAAGAAGAAAAAAAAGATGATAAACCAAGGGAAGTGAAAGACCGGAGAAAGAATAGTCACAGTATAACACAGGAGAAAACCCACGCTGTGATCCGTCCTTCTAAAGTGCCAAGCCGGTACAGCTAAATCCTGAGAAGCAAGCAAGGTCATAGTGGCACTTGGCTTCGTGTCTTGGGAAGAAAAAGGTCACCGCCAACCTGCACTGTGACCTTTGTAGGACGTGTTACAAGAGGAGGGCAGGGCGGCGATAAATCACGTCAAAGGGGCGATGGGTAGGCACGTAG
>NW_028234405.1:3282030-3289530 GCF_977035675.1 Penaeus japonicus | reverse complement strand
GAAAGAGAGGAGAGAAGGAAGATAGTGATTAGGAGTTCCGAGTGTTTAAAAGGAGGTGGAGGGGAAAGAAGAAGAAAGAGAAGAAGGAGAAGGGGGAAAGATGAAGGAGAAAAGGGGACAGGCTGTGTGGTTTCTTTCCGTCCTCTGTCTTCTCCTTCCCCTGTCCTTCTCACCCTCCTCTCCTCTCCTCCTCCATCCCTCCTCCTTCTCTATTCCTCCTCCTCCATCCCTCCTCCTCCTCCTCCTCCTTCTCCTCCATCCCTCCTCCTCCCTCTCCTTCTCCTCCATCCCTCCTCCTCCTCCTCCTCCTCCTCCTCCATCCCTCCTCCATCCCTCCTCCATCCCTCCTCCTCCTCCTCTATTCCTCCTCCTCCTCCTCCTCCTCCTCCATCCTCCTCCTCCTCCTCCTCCTCCTCCTCCTCCTCCTCCTCCTCCTCCTCCCTCCTCCTCCTCCTCCTCCTCCTCCTCCCCTCCTCCTCCTCCTCCTCCTCCTCCTCCTCCATCCCTCCTCCTCCTCCTCCTCCTCCTCCTCCTCCTCCTCCTCCTCCTCCTCCTCCATCCCTCCTCCTCCTCCTCCTCCTCCTCCTCCTTCCCCCGCCACGCGTCTTGCGAACTTAATGACAGCCTTGCAAATACCTTAAGACGCCTCGCCGATCGCCCGTCCGCCAGTCGCTTTGCTTTGCCGAGACGGAGGCTGGAGGGGGGGGTGGAGGGGTTGGTTGAAGGGAGGGTGTGTGTGGGGAAGGGGGATGGTTGAAGGAGGGGGTGTGTGGGGGAGGGTGTTTGTGTGGAAGGGGTTGGTTGAAGGGAGGGGATGTGTGGGGAAGGGGGATAGTTGAAGGAGGGGTGTAGGTGGGGGAGGGGCGGGTAGGTGGGAGGGGTTGGTTGAAGGGAGGGGTGATAGGTGGGAGGGGTTGGTTGAAGGAGAGGGTGTGTGGGGGAGGGGTTGGTTGAAGGGAGGGTGTGTGTGGGGAAGGGGGATGGTTGAAGGAGGGGTGTAGGTGGGAGGGGTAGGTGGGAGGGATTTGTGGAAGGGTAAAGGGATGAGGGGGAGGGGGAGAGTAAATGTGAGGGGTTGGCAGAAGGGGGGTGAGGGGGTCGGAGGGAGAAAGGAAGGAGTTGCATTTTTTTCATTAAGAGGGAATTCGTTTGTTTCTTCATTTTTTATCAGTTATATCTACACATGTGTATATTTACACGTTAGGATTTCCATGTCTGTCTGTCTCTCGCTTTATCTGTGTTTAAAATGGCATCTGAGAGCTTGATTTGTATTTTATTACTTCATTGTGTGAATATGATTTGCACTGTGAAAAAAGACCCTGAAAATCAGAAAAATTAGGCATGACATATGCACATTAGTTGTGACGCAGTATAATGTTACTAAAAAGATATTCTCTCTCTCTCTTTCTCTCTCTCTCTCTCTCTCTCTCTCTCTCTCTCTCTCTCTCTCTCTCTCTCTCTCTCTCTCTCTCTCTCTCTCTCTCTCTCTCTCTCTCTCTCTCTCTCTCTCTCTCTCTCTCTCTCTCTCTCTCTCTCTCTCTCTCTCTCTCTCTCTCTCTCTCTCTCTCTCTCTCTCTCTCTCTCTCTCTCTATCTCTATCTCTCTCTCTCTCTCTCTCTCTCTCTCTCTCTCTCTCTCTCTCTCTCTCTCTCTCTCTCTCTCTCTCTCTCTCTCCATATCTAATCCGAACGACTGGCGCCGATCCCGACTCATTTGTCGATCATGGCGCAGGTGCGGGAGAGCGACCGAGGCGGCGGCGGCGGCTGCGGCGGCGGCGGCAATCGGCAGAGTGCGTTCCGACACGGTGCCGCGCTCGCCGCCGCCGCCGCCGCCGCCACTTCGCTCGCCTCGTCAGGGTGCCGTGGCGGCCGTGTCAGCCTGGAATGTGACAGTCATGGCAACCACCGCGACCCTGTTAGGACGGCCGCGGAGGGTCGTGTGCGGCGGCGATCTGGGCTAGAGGGAGGGGGGAGGGGGAGGGAGGGGGGGGAGGGGGGAGGGAGGGAGGGAGGGAGGAGAGGGAGGGATGAGGGAGGGAGGAGAGAGGGGGAGGGAGGGAGGAGAGGAGGGAAGAGAGGGAGGGAGGGAGGGAGGAGAGGAGGTGAGAGAGGGAGGGAGGAGAGGAGGTGTGAGAGGGAGGGAGGAGAGGAGGTGTGAGAGGGAGGGAGGAGAGGAGGTGTGAGAGGGAGGGAGGAGAGGAGGTGAGAGAGGGAGGGAGGAGAGGAGGTGGGAGAGGGAGGGAGGAGAGGAGGTGGGAGAGGGAGGGAGGAGAGGAGGTGGGAGAGGGAGGGAGGAGAGGAGGTGGGAGAGGGAGGGAATGAGGGAGGGAGGTAGGGAGATAGAGTAGGGTGTAGTGGGAAGGAGGAGAGGAGATGGGAGAGAGAGGGGAAAGAAGGGGGAGTGAAGAGATAGAGAAGAAAGAAAGAGGTGAAGCAGATAAGGAGAGAGAGAAAAAGAAAAAAGAAAAAAAAGATATTAACTTACTAAAAAAAATCGTATATCATAGAGCTCTACGAACGAGCAGATACCTCCGCAATCAAAGCGCAATAAACCGTTAACGAAATGACAAAAGACTAACGCTACGATCACCTCACCGTCTTTATTATTCGGAAACCAGTCGCGACTTCCGTAACGATTCGGTATTGGCCAGTCGAGTAACGGGCGAGCCGGGCCGGACGTATACATCTCAATCACGAATCTTAGCGCCGCCTTGCTGGCTGGGAGATCCTGAGACGACCGTAACCGAAGGCAGAGAGGGAGGGAGGGGGGGAGAAGGGGAAGGGAAAGGGAGGGGGAGGAAAGAAAGGAGAGGGAAAGAGGAAAACGGAGGGGAAGGTGGAGAAGGAAGGGGAGAGGTGAGTGACGGGGGAAAGGGTGGAGTGGATGTGAAAGATGGGCGGGGGGAAGGAGGGGGAAAGAGAGAGGAGGAGAGGGGAAAGAGAGGGAAGGAGAAGGGAAAGAGAAGGAAGGAGAAGGGAAAGGGAAGAGAGGAGAGAAGAGAGAGAGACAGGGAGACAGAGGGAAAGAGAGAGAGAGAGAGAGAGAGAGAGAGAGAGAGAGAGAGAGAGAGAGAGAGAGAGAGAGAGAGAGAGAGAGAGAGAGAGAGAGTACGAGTACCTATCAAAGGAGGTCATCAGGGATTTATTAGATTTCAGATGGTTGACAGGAAGTCTGAACTACAGGAAGGCAAGCTTTGAGAGACAGATCATTGAAAATACCCAGTCGGTTTCCCTTCTGGAACTTTGCGCCATCCTATAATTTTGTATTTATTTATTTATTTATTATTTTTTTTTTTTGCAAATTTTATCCCCTCGGTTTCTCGTAAATAGACAAATTAATCAGGTTCTCCTAATGTTATCGTAAATATAAGAGCGTCGCATGTGTTATCAAGGATTTTGTCATACTTGAATCTTGTAGGAGATATATAAAGATTTAGCAGATTTGATTTTTATTTGTGATATAAATCATGGTTTTTGACAGAATGATAATCATAATAATGGTGAAATATTAGTGAAATGATTATAACAATGACGATGATGAGGCTTATAAAGATGAGAATGATGAATAAGGTGAAGATAACGATGGAATTATGGAAAAAAAAGGAGTATTGGACGGAATGTAATTGTCCAAAAAGGAAAAGGGGGGAAAACTGACCAAGGTTCCGCCACAATTAAGGGGACGCACTTGGCTGTTGGTTGGCGGTAAACATGATAGATTTTGATGGTGCACTTTCCCACCACACCCTACCGGGACGCCCTTCTTGCACGTACGTACACGTCCATCCCCACACCCCTCTCAACCCATGGTCTAGCCCCCCCACCCCCCCTCTTCCCTCCTCTCTCCTCCCCCCGCTCCACATGGTCTAGCCCCCACCCCTCTTCTCCTCCTCCTTCCTCCCTCCACATGGTCTAGCCCCCCCCCTTCTCCTCCTCCTCCTCCTCCTCCTCCTCCGCTTCACATGGTCTAGCCCTCCCCCTCCCCCCATCCCTCCTCCCCTCCCGCCCCCTCCCCATGGCTTAACCCCACCCGTTGCGTCAACACTCGAGAGTACACTAGTGTTACATGGTCCTTGAAGGGTGAATTATTCCAAATTATAGATGATTTGGATAAGAATAAAAGGAAAAAAAAAATATTGGTGACGGCCTAACAAGAGGTGGCGGGGGGGACGGGAGGGGGAGGGGGGGGCATGTGGGTGGGAAACCTCGTTTTAGATTTGTTTTTTTCATGTGTTTGTTATTGTTTATGTGTAGGGAGTAGGGTGGAAAGGGAGGGGGAGGGTGGAGAGCGTGAAGGGCTGGGAAATTTGCCATTAAATTCTCATACGAGTTTCTCAGAATTGCTGAAGCCTATCGTATGTTGCTTTCTCTCATGCCGTTCTCTTTATCTCACCCCTTCGCTATCTATTTTTTTTTCAGACTATAGTTCTTCTCGGAATTCATTGCTCATTCCCTCTATCAGTGTTATGAATATAGAAATAGTCAGTGAAAGAGAAACGTAAATGTAGATGAATATTCTTACACATTTTTAAAAATATTTCTGCGGACAGAGACAGGCAGGCAGGCAGGCAGACAAGCCCCCAAGATTATTAAAGCACAGACACACAAACATACCTACGAATTGACAAAGACATAAACACACAGACACACCAACGAAATTACAGAGACACACTAACAAAATTACAAAGACACAAACAAATAGACACACTAACGATATTACAAAAACACAAACACACAGACACACCAATGAAATTACAGAGACACACTAACAAAATTACAAAGACACAAACACACAGACACACTAACAAAATGACAAAGACAAACACATAGACATACCAACGAAATTACAAAGACAGGCACACTGGCATACACACGAAATTTGACACGAATATAAGGAGACATCCCATTAGGTACAAATTCGTTAAGGAAAAAATACAAGGTATATTAAACATGTTATTACAGAATTAAAGAAAGTTTGCGAGACAAAAGCAGCCGACAGAGGAAACCTTCAGCAGACAATTGCTGTTTTTTTTTTTTTTTTTATTAATGAGAGTGAGAAGGAGGCGGACAGAGAGAGAGAGAGAGAGAGGGGGGGGGGGTTCTCCCCCAAGAAAGACTGGCATATTGGTTTTCTTGTGTTGTTAAAATTAAGATTTATATTTCGGTGTCATTCCCCTCTCCCTTCCCCTCCTACCCCCGGCATTCCAATTATCCTTAACAATGAAGTCCACAGGGGTATTTTTTTTTATCATTATGAAGTATGTTCTACGGATTTTAAGGGTGTGACACACACGCACACGCACGCACACATGCACATGCACACACACATACACGCACACGCACACGCTCGCCTTCACTCTCACTCACTCACTCACTCACTCATTCTCACCCACTCACTCTCAGTCTTACTCACTCACTCACCTACCCTCATCGTCAAATTAGCAATGTCTCAGCAACCTTGAAAAAACCTGTGGCATCATTGGATACTTCAACATTTTTTATGGATAGGGTCGCCAAAAGGTCAAGAGAGGTCAGGAGAGGTCATTCGGGAAAAATTGAAATGTTGGGTCGAGTTGTTTACACTTTTCTTCCTTCTTCTTCTTTGGCACTTCTCTGTTTATTGTTTTCATGTTGTCTTGTTGTCGTTGTTATTACGAATTTGTCCTATGATTGGTATTATTATTGTTAATGTTGTTATTGCTATCATTGTTATATCTATTATTATTGTTGTTGTTATTATTATTATTATTATTATTATCATTATCTTTATCACCATTATCATAATCATCATTATTACCCTTATCATTGTCATTATCATCATTATTGCTCTCATAGTTTATCATCCTAATCATCATCATCATCATCATCATCATCACTTTACTATTATTATCATAATCACCTCATCACCACTTCCACTTCCATCATCACAGTCATCATTCCAAGTTATCGCCTCGTCATCGGCGTCATTCGCATTGCATTAGCAAGAACATATTGTCGACATTGCAATCATTAAATTCAACATTATGATTGCCATTACTGCAGTTGCCATAGCAGTGACCATGGCAATAATGGCGAGGGTTAGTGATGCTTGTGGAGCCAAATGCAGTGATATTGTTGATGTTGTTGATTCGAAAGCTGTTTGTGATTGTGATGGAGAAGACGAAGGTAAATAGATTGGGTGTGAAGAGGAGGCATAGAGAAAGAGAAGATAAATGGATAGGGAGTGAAGATAGGAATGGCAGATAGGTGGATAGGGAGTGAATATAGGGATATAAGATAGATGGATAGGGAGAGAATATAGGAATGGAAGATAGGTGGATAGGGAGAGAATATAGGAATATAAGATAGATGGATGGGGAGAGAATAGGAGAGACAGAATAAGAAGATGGATAGGGAAATAGGAGAGTATAGGAAGATAGGTAAATAGAGGGGTATGGGATAAATGGAAGAGAGAAAAAATACATGAAGAAAAGGTAAGATGCTTGAAACAAGACGATAGATAGATGGAAAATAATATATAGAAAACGAATCATCATAGGGAGAGAATAGGAGACATGTATAATTAGACCAATAAGAAAAGGAGAGATAAGAAGAAGACAGAGACAAGGAGATAGATAGACATGGTAAAGAATAGAAGACACAAAAAAAGGAGACAGATAGACAGGGAGAGAATAGAAGACACAAAAAAAAGTAGATAGATAGACAGGGAGAGAATAGAAGACACAGAAAAAAGGCGAGAGATAGACAGGGTAGAAAACAGAAGACAGAAAAAAGGCAATAGATAGACAGGGAGAGAATAGAAGACGCAGAAAAGGGAGAGAAGACACAGAAAAGAAAGAGAGAGATAAAGGTAGAGAATGGAAGAAAAAGATAAGATAGATAAGAAAAGAAGAGGAAATGCGAAACGTTTACGAGAACAATACACACAATTGTCTCTCATTTCCCGTCCGCGATATACAGATACCAGAGGGGGGAGGGGTGGGAGAAGAAGAAGGGGAAGAGGGGAAGGTGGGGGGGGGGAGGTAAAAATGAGGGAAAGTATATCTCCGAGTGAAGATATTAAAAGTAAGAGTTCGCAGGAGATGGAAATAAATGGTATTAAGCAACCAATTAAGCCCGGCGGCTATTGTAGGCAGGAAGCGGGATCATGGAGCGGTTGTCACGCCCTCTATTGTGCTTCGTTTCCGACACTTTTGGGCGGTTTTTGGGCGTGTGGAGGGGTGGGGATGGGCGTGGGGAAGAGGGGTAGGGGTGGGGTGGGGTAGGGGCGTCAGAGGTGTAGGGCTGAGGAAGGGGTGTTTGATTGTGTTTCGTTGCGTGTGGGTGGAGGTGTGGAATAGGCGTGTGGAATAAGTGTGTGTGTGTGTGTGTGTGTGTGTGTGTGTGTGTGTGTGTGTGTGTGTGTGTGTTAGATGTTGGGTTAAAAAAGGGTTTGTTTAGGTTAGGAGATAAGTTGCAAGTGTTAGTGTTTGAGGGATTTTTTATATGTGAATTATTATTATTA
>NW_028234405.1:3239530-3279530 GCF_977035675.1 Penaeus japonicus | reverse complement strand
AAGATATATATATAGACACTTGATTTTATATATATATGTTCCGCCATTAAATATATATGATTAAAGCTTGATATATAAGACGGTGTATAATATATATATATATATGTAAGGGGAGGATATAGGGGATAGGGGATATATATAGGGGAGGGGATATATATATATAAGGAAGGGAAGGGAATATAGGGATAAGAAAGGAAGGAGGGAGTTAGGAAGGAAGGAGGAGGAACAAGGAGGTGAAGGAAGGTTCCGCCAAAGAATAGAAGGGAAGTTTAAAGGGAAGGATAAGGAGTGAAGGCGCAGGGAAGGGAGGAAGGAAGGAGGAGTGAGGGAGGGAGGAAGGAGGGAGGGAAGGAGGGGAGGAGAAGGAAGGAGGGAGGAAGGAAGGAGGGATGGAAGGGAAGGAGGGAGGGAAGGAAGGGAAGGGAAGGAAGGAGGGAGTGAGGGAAGGGAAGGGAAGGGAAGGAAGGAGGGAGTGAGGGAAGGGAGGAGAGGAGGGAGGGAAGGGAAGGGAAGGGAAGGGAGCGAGGGAAGGGAAGGAAGGAAGGAGGGAAGGGAAGGGAAGGGAGGAGGGAGTGAGAGAAGGGAAGGGAAGGGAAGGGAAGAGAGGGAGGGAAGTAAGGAGAGAGAGAGAAAGACAGACAGACAGCCAGAGTGAGAGAGAGACGGAGAGAGAGAGAGAGACAGAGACAGAGACAGAGACAGACAGAGAAAGAGAAAGAGAGAGAGAGAACGCCAAATGAATCCCTGTCTCTAAATGGCATAAAACCAATTATACTCCCAAGAATATTACGTTGCTCTGGCAGAATTAAAGATACGATTTTTATTACGGCTAATTACAACATGCCGCAAACCTGATATGACCCCCCACCCCACCCCCCACCCCGCGCCCAGTCTAAGGAGAACTCTAAGGAGAACGATGAGCTTATGATACACTTCGCAATTGTATCTGTTGTTACAGTGCAAGATGGAAGAGGCGGCGGAAGGGGGTAATGGGGGAGGGGTGAGTGTGTGGTAGGGGGAGGGGGGGGGGAGTGTATGAGGGGGAGGAGGAGGAAGAGGAGGTGGAGGTGGAGGGGTGAGTTGGAGGTGGAGGTGGAGGAGGGGGGGAGTGTAGGAGGAGGAGGAGGAGGGGGGGAGTGTTGGAGGAGGAGTATAGGGGGAAGGGGAGGTGTAGTTGGGAAGGGAGAGAGTGTAGTGTGTGTGTGGGGGGGGGGAAGATAAGAAGTGGAGGAAGAGAGGTGAGGGTTCAGAGGGAGTAGGGAGAGGGCATAGGGGTGTGAAAGGGAAGGGGGAAAGGGGGAAGGGGGAAAGGAGATAAGGAAGAGGGTGAAAAAAAGGGGGATTTCATGTATGAAAGGTCAGGTGTGAAGTTAGATGCGACCTTTTATGCGAACCTTTACACGCGACCTTTATAAGAGAATAGGTCGAGTTTTGGGAATATGATATCGATATCTTAGGAACGTGACTAGAGCGAATGTTTTTGTTTTTCTTCTTTCTTTCTTTTTTTCTCTTTTTTTTTATAGCGATGTTGGATGTTTATGAAAGAGTCTGTTTTTTACTGTTATTATGATTGATGATGATGTTGTCATAATAACCATCTTTGTCATTATCATCATCGGGTTTATTATCACTTTCTTCAGCATCATGTTTATTATTATCATCATCATCATCATCATTACTATCATTCTTAGTATCATTATTATCATTACCATTCTGATTAAGTACAGGACTAAATCTTTTTATTTTTTTAGTTTATTAGATTTTTAAAAAGGCTCTAGGAAGGAGATCATGTGAGCGTCACGTGACTTCTTTACCTTGTCTTCCTCAGGTGATGCAATCCCATTACTTTTTCCTAGTTCACTTTTTGCTTGTTTTTTTATTTTTCATATTTATTGTTTGTTTATTTATTTTGATATTGTTATGACTTTTTTGTAGACTTTCGGTTTTATTTGCATTTGTTTGGTCCTTTTTTATTTATTTTTTTTATTTTACTGTTTTTGCATCTATTTTTTTTTCTTCTTCGACTACTAAATTATTACTGTTACTGTTACGACTACTAGAATATTACTACAAGAACTATTGCTCATACTACTTCTAATATTTTATTACTATCACTATCACCTTCATCACCGCCCATATTATCACCATCACCACCATAAGTCCCTTCCACCATCACCATTACCACCATTACTATAACCATCACCTTCACCCTCACCACCATCACCTTCACCATCTTCATCATCAATCACCACCATCACCTTCATCCTCACCACCATCACCTTCACCATCTTCATCATCACCTTCACCATCTTCATCATCACCATCACCATCTTCACCATCAATCACCACCATCCTCAAGCGCATGTTTAACCCGCCCCGCTTTGCTTAGCATCATCCGCTACACAGAGCAAAGTGCGCTCGGGTGCAGCGACAGAGAATGGGTATTTGTACAAGTCGAGTGTTCTAGAATCGTTTAGACAGAGCGGGCGCCTTCTCCTTTGGCTAAGCGACTGTTTGTCTAACCGTTTCTTGTTACGGAGCGTTATGCTGTTGATTGTTTGTTGTTTGTGTGCAACGGGCGGCGCTGGGCGATGGGTGGGATGTATTTTTTTTTTTTTTTTGTGGCGGTGCGGATGGCAATGTTAATTGTTTTAATCGTTCGTTAATCAAAAGGGATAATTGGCTATGTCGCGGCGCTAATTAGATGGATGGTGGAAGCGATGATTTATGATAACGATGGAAAACAATAATGGTAATGATGCGAAATTGCATAATGTCAGGGTTGCATATCGTTAACTGCAAGACAATAGGGCGTTTCTTCCCTCCGCGTCACCATGCTGTCTTGATTCCGGGGGGGGAGGGGGCGGGGGCGGATGGGGGGGGGGAAATGGTGGAGATGGGGGAGGTGAAGGAACCAAGGGGAGGTATGGTAGGGAACGAGAGAGGGAGAGAATGAGAGTGAGAGTAAGAGTGAGAGTGAGAGTGAGTGTGAGAGAGAGAGAGAGTGTGTGTGTGTGTGAGTGAGTGAGTGAGTGAGTGAGTGAGTGAGTGAGTGAGAGAGACAGAGACAGAGACAGAGACAGAGTAGAAAGAGGGCAAATATGGAAAACAAAAACTTCCATCCCCTTCCATGGAAGAGAGAGAGAGTGGGGGAAGGGGGAGGGGGGTTAAACCTCGTGAGAAATGATGGTAAAAAAAAGTTACTCTTTCTCATACACGTTGCATTACACACTCGCTCTCTACCTCTATTTCCTCTTGGTCTTCGTCTAACTATCCCTCTTCATTGATTTTTCTCATTCCTTTTTCTTTCTCCTCTTCCTCCTCCAAATATTCCTCTTCCTCTCCCTCTTCCTTCTCTTCTTCTTATGCTCCTCCTTCTTCTCCTTCTGCCCCCTCTTCATACCCCCTACTTCTTGCCCCCCCCCCTCCCCCCGTTTTACCCTCCCCTCCTCCTGCTGTACGATCCCATACCCGCCTCTTTCTCCCCTCCCTCCTTGTCTCCCCAGCGACCCTTCTTGCAACCCCCCCTTCCCCCTTCCTTCCTGCAACCCCTCCCCCTCCCCCTCCCTCCCCCCTCCTTCACGGACCTCACGACCACTTTCTCAAACTTCACCTTGAGATGACGCGCTGGTGCGATCGTTTTTCTCTTCGTATTCTTGTGATCATTCTTTCGTGTTCCTTTTTATGTTTCTTTGATTTTTATGTTTGTTTTGTTTTTGGTTTGCGTTTTGTGTTTTCGCTTTTCTTTTTTTGTCTTTTCTTTGAGTTTTTTTTTCTCTTTTTTTACGTTTTATTGCTTTTCTTTTGAGGGTTTTTGGTTTTGTTTACGTTGTTCTTTCTTTTTTTGTACGTCTTGGTATCTTCTTCCTCTTCTTTTTCCTCTTCATTCTCTACTTCTTCCTCTTTCAGTTCATCTTCCTCCTCCTCTTTCTCTCCCTTCATTTTTTCTTCTTCCTTCACCTCCTCTTCCTACTTCTCTCTCCTCTCTTTTTTCTTGTTCTTCTTCTTATTATTATTATTCCCAAAAAAGAGAAAAAAAAATATTAATTATATATAAAGGAAAATAATTGATGGGGGAGGAATCGAGCGAAATAGAGAGAGAGAAGAGAAAAGAAAGGAGGAGAGAAAGATATAAACATTAAAGAAGATTGGGGAATGAAGGGAAATAGAAGATAAAAAAATATATAAATCAAAGTAAGCGGGGAAGAAAGAGAGGGAAAAGGATAATAAACAATAAATGGAAGAATGAGATAGAGAGAAAGAGAAAGCAAAGACATTAACAAAATGAGAAATAGGATTATGGGATAAAGGAGAGCAGTAGAGAGAAAGGAGAAAGGGAGAGAGAAATAAGAAGATAAACGAAGAATATAGGTAGGAAGAAGATAGGAAAAAGTAGAAGGGGAGTAGAAAGTAGGGATAGAGGATATTAATGAGATAAACGGGTAAGGGGAATAAAGGATAAAGGAAGAAAGATAAAACGGTAAACGAAGATGAAGGATAGATTTCTTTAAATATTTTGATAAAATAAAGAGAACCCAAAGTAAAAAGAACAAAGAAAACATATTAAAAAAAAAGCTATCGATAAAAAAAAGAGTAATTGAGCAATCAAAGTGAAGAAGACGTGAAAAAGAAGAAAGACAATAGAAAGAGTAGACAAAAAAAAAAAAAAAAAAAAAAAAAACACCAGCCACAGAGGGGGGGGGGAGAGACCGGGAAACGCACAGGGGACGAGGACTGGGAAACGTATGAGAATTTCAGACCGTGTGAGTCCTTAGTCTGCGTGAGTCCATGTCGTGACCTGCAAGGGAGGGTGAAGGGTGAAGGGTAAGGGGGTAGGGTGAGGGGTAGGGGAGGAGGATGGAAGGTAG
Source organism: Penaeus japonicus (assembly GCF_977035675.1). NCBI lineage: Eukaryota > Metazoa > Arthropoda > Malacostraca > Decapoda > Penaeidae > Penaeus > Penaeus japonicus. The sequence goes on along the minus strand of NW_028234405.1, from coordinate 3,274,662 downwards.
AGGGTGCAGAAGTTTTGCAGGCGTTCACCCTTGCAAGGAGATGGGGGTGGGGGGAAGGGTGCGGGAGTGTTGTACGTGTTCACCCTTGCAAGGAGATGGGGGTGGGGGGAAGGGCGCAGGCGTTCACCCTTGCGAGATGAGGGTGTAGCGAAGGGTGCAAGCAGTCGCCCTTGTACGGAGAGGGAGAGTGAAGGGTGCAGGAGTGTTGCAGGCCCCCACCCTTGCAATGAGAGAGACTGAAGGAGGAGAAAGGGGAAAGGAGAGGGATGTTTTGCTCTTTGCACCCCCGCGGAGCAACGTGCAATTGCAAGGGGAGCGTGCCATCTGGAGGGAGATAGGTGTGAATTCCGTGATTAGAGAAGAGATAATGAGAAGGAGAGAAAGAAGTACAGAACGTAATTTAAAAGAGGAGGGGGGGGGGGAGAGAAGCAATGATATGGGAGGGAGATAAAAGAAGTTCAGAAAATGAAGTAATTAGGATAATAACTTCGCCGTCATTTTGACGGCGTGGGACTTCCTTATCAAGACGATATATATATATATATATATATGTATATATATGTATATATATGTATATATATGTATATATATGTATATGTATATGTATGTATGTATGTATGTATGTATGTATGTATGTATGTATGTATGTATGTATGTATGTATGTATGTATGTATATATATATATATATATATATATAATATATATATATATATATATTTATATATATATATATATATATATATATATATATATATATATATATATATATATATATATATATATATATATATGCACGCGTTCTTAGAATTACTTTCCCTTACTTAAGATATGCGTTTGCTTTGCGGTCACTGCCAGTTGGTTCCTTCGCGTGCACCTAATCTCCATAATATCTCCATCCTTTTAATCTATCTCTTCTCTAAATCTTGTGGGAAGATCGCTTTGCAACAATTAGAGCTCAATATTATCTGCAACAGGAGCGGAAATGATGGCATTGTTGTTTGTACTTGCAGAAGCAACGTTGACACAGATGATATCAATGATAAGATGTGAGGTGATGTGGTGCAGTTATTCATTAGTTGCAAAGATAGTTATATCTGTAATGGAAGTGATGGTGATTGCGGAGTCAACAGTGGATGATTGACACCTAATTGTTAAACAAGCAAGCACTAAAAGGTTGAGCTGAATATTTATGTTGCATGAGAACTAATAAACCGCGTGTTCAAATATTTTTTTTATTATCATATTTGGTTTTACATCTCGGTAATTAAAGTGTTTTTAGGTCATTACAAGCAGAAAAGGTTACTAGCATATGTTAGATAACAGATGTGTAGCATTGGGCTTTTTTTAATATGATGTGGGTTTTTTGTAATTATTTCGGGTCTTTTGTTTATTGAATTTATTTTTTTAGATGATTATTAACATAAAGTCGAGGTAATTTTTACAGTTGTAGGAGAGTAATATCTGTTATGTTATTCTTTTATTGGTTGGTATAGACATTTCTTTCGCCTGCACATCTCCTGGTTCGCTAACATGTTCTCCCTGCCCCTCTCTCTCCCCCCCCCCTCCTCTCTTTCTCCCTTCTACCACATGCCCAAGCCCCCCACGCCCACGCCCACGCCCTCAGGCTCCCAGGGATCTTACACAATCATGTTCTTGCTGCTGCGCCATTATTAGCAAGAAAGCCCCCGGAAACCGCATTATTGTTCACATTTCTGCCACGTTTCTGTATCTAATACTTCCTGCAGACTTCCTCGCTCGCCCCTCCACCTCCTTCCCCGCCTCCTCCGCCACCCTAAGCCTCCCTCCTCCACCCTCAACCACTCTCCTTCCTCTGCCCTCCGCCCTCCCTCCCTCCTCCACCCTCCACCTCCCTCCCTCCTTCGCCTTCCTCCTCCGCTCTCCACCTCCCTCCCTCTACCCTCCACCTCCCTCCCTCTACCCTCCACCTCCTTCCCTCCCATCTCCGCCCTTCCCCTCCCTCCCTCCGCCACCCTCCAGCTCCTTCCCTCCTCCACCCTCCAGCTCCCTCCCTCCTCCACCCTCCAGCTCCCTATCCACCCTCCACCTCCCTATCCACCCTCCACCTCCCTCCCTCCTTCGCCTTACTCCTCCGCCCTCCACCTCCCTCCCTCTACCCTCCACCTCCCTCCCTCTACCCTCCACCTCCCACCCTCCTCCACCCTCTACCTCCCTCCCTCCTCCACCTTCCTCCTCCGCCCTCCACTTCCTTCCTCCGCCCTCCACATCTCTGATTCTTCCCTCATCCATGTGTCCCTTCTCCCAATCCATCCCTTTTCTCCCTCATTCCACATCTCCATTGTTCCATCTCTCCCCTTTCTCCCCTCTCCTATTCTACCTTTCCCCCCTCTTCCAACTCTTCCCTCTCTCTTCCACCCATTCCAGCTTTCCTCTCTCTTTCATCCACCTTCTTTCTCTCACCATTTACCATCCCCTCCTCCCTTCTAACTCTTTCTCTTTCGGCTTTCATTTCGTCTTTCCACTTCCATCTCTTATTCCCCCTCCTTTCCATCTCTTTTCCTCCCTTCTTCCTTCCTTCTTCCTCTCCCTTTCTTTTGTCTCGCCTTCCAGTTCTTCTGCCTCTTCCATCTCGCCCCCCCCCCTATCTACCCTCCCCCACTTCCATCTTTGCATTCTCCTCTCTCTCTCACTCTTCATTTCTTTTCTCTCGTCTTTAATTTTCTTCTCTCCCTTCTCTTATCTCCTCTGCGTTACTCCTTCCTCGTGTCTCCATATCCCAGTTCGCAACATTGCAAAGACACGCGTCTGTTTCGCTGAGTTTGCAATTTTTGAAACAAAAATATATAATTTTTTTTTTTTATTGTTTTCATCTTTTTTCTTTTCGTTTTTTATCTTTGTTCTTTTTAACACTTTTCTTTTTCATTTTTCTCTCCTTGCTTCCCCTCCTCCTTCGCCTACTAAAGGTCGAAACGCGTAAAAGAAAGTAATGGGATTACGGAGGCCGCGCGTTCAGAGCGATTATGTTCCCCCCCTCGGGATAGGAGGCGACCTGTTGTTTAAAAAGAAAAAAAAAGAAAAGAAAAAAAAAAAGCTGTAACGCCTCCAGCCACGCTTGGCTTTTCTACAAACTCGCCACTTACTTAAGTAGATCCATTTATACCTTGGATTTTTTTTTTTTAAGGGGGGGGGCGGAGGAAATTTTTTTTGTTTTGTTTTGTTTGTTTCTTTGTTTCTTTTCTTGTTTTTCCTTGCAAGCGGCGGCGGCGGCGGCGGAGCAAGAGAGACGCGTTACGCCGACGAGAGTGACGTAAGGGGGTCGCGACCTCTCCCGCCGCACAATACGTCACGACTCTCCCGTTAACGGCGGACAATTACTTAATTATTGAATCAACGGGGGAATCTCTCATCGTCTTGGAGGAGAGGGGAGAGGGGTAAGGGGTGGGGGGGTATGGGAGAGGGGGGTAAGGGGAAAGCGGGAGTGGAATTCTTCTTCCCTTCCTTTCTCCCCCTACGCCCTCCTATACCAACCCCCTCCCCTCCCCTCCCCTCCCTTCCCCTACCTTCCCCTCCCCTCCCCTACCTCCCCTCCCTTCCTCTCCCCTCCCCTACCTCCCCTCCCTCCCCTCCCTTCCCCTCTCCTATCTCTCCTACCTCCCATACCCCCCCCCCTCCCTTCCATCTCTAGTTTCTGCTACTTTCTATGTTGTGATGACCATGTTTTGCAATTGCTAAAGGGGAAGGTGGGTGGAGATGGGAGAGTGGAGGGGGGGGGGGCGCAGAGGCCAAGGGGGTCTTTCTTGACTGGCACTAGGGGGGGGGAGCGCAGAGGCCAAGGGGGTCTTTCTTGACTGGCACTAGGGGGGAGGGGAGGTAGGGGGCATGGGGAGATGAGAGGATCTCCGCGTTCTTCGTCATCAACGCTTCATTTGCGTTGACTTAATTAGGCAGCAGCTGACCCCGGCGGTTGATGAGAAAGCTGAAGATGCAGAAAAAAAAATGTGATTATTTTAGCTCTCTCATTATCATTCTCTCTTTTCTTTCTCTTCTTTATTTATTTATTCTTCTTCTCTCTGTGTCTCTCTCTTCTTTCTCTTCTTTATTTTTTTTTCTTCTCTCTCTCTTTCTTCTTATCTTTCGATCTCTCTGTGTCTGTCTCTTCTTTCTCTTCTTTCTCTTCGTTGTATCCTTTCGTTGTATTCTCTCTCTCTCTCTCTCTCTCTCTCTCTCTCTCTCTCTCTCTCTCTCTCTCTCTCTCTCTCTCTCTCTCTCTCACACACACACACACACACACACACACACACACACACACACACACACACACACACACACACACACACACACACACACACACACACACACAAGCACACAAGCACACACATACACGCACACGCACACTTCTTCACACATATTCGCCTTTTACTCCCCCGCGCATGTACAGCCAGATGACGACCTAAGTCTCTCGAACGTTAGCGTAACACGAGTGACGTAACACGTGCTTGTGGATACCATTAACAAGAATTCTAGGAAAAAAGAAAGTCATGTCACAAGCAGTCATCTCGCGAGACATGTCACCTTTAATTAAGAGAGATGAAGAGATGTTACCTATATTTTTAGATTGTTTTTTTTTTTTTTTTTTTTTGTCTTGTTCGAAATGTTGCAGGTTTTGTTGATGAGTTGTACTGATTCCAGCAGCCTTATTGCATACTTTCGGATTTTTTTTTTCTCTCTCTCTCTTACCGACTGCATAAGCTTGTTGTGTATATACTTAGCCTACTTCCTGTTTGTCTGACTTGCCTGCCTCTGTATTCGCTTGCCTGCCTGCCTGCCTGTCTGTCTGCCTGTCTGTTTATTTGCTTACTTTTATACTTACTTACCTGTTTACTTACCTTGTTGCATACTTGTGTGCTTACTTACCTGTTTACTTATTGCCATTTTACTTACTGATTGTTTTGCCTACCGACTTTTCTGTTTCTGACTTGTCTACTTCCCGACTTTTCTGTTTCTGACTTGTCTACTTCCCGACTTTTCTGTTTCTGACTTTTCTACTTCCCGACTTTAATGTTTCTGACTTGTCTACTTACCGACTTCTCTGTTTCTGACTTGTCTACTTCCCGGCTTTTCTGTTACTGACTTGTCTACTTCCCGACTTTAATGTTTCTGACTTGTCTACTTACCGGCTTTTCTGTTTCTGACTTTTCTACTTACCGACTTTTCTGTTTCTGACTTTTCTACTTCCCGACTTTAATGTTTCTGACTTGTCTACTTACCGGCTTTTCTGTTTCTGACTTTTCTACTTACCGACTTTTCTGTTTCTGACTTTTCTACTTACCGGCTTCTCTGTTTCTGACTTTTCTACTTACCGACTTTTCTGTTTCTGACTTTTCTACTTCCCGACTTTAATGTTTCTGACTTGTCTACTTACCGGCTTTTCTGTTTCTGACTTTTCTACTTACCGACTTTTCTGTTTCTGACTTGTCTACTTCCCGACTTTTCTGTTTCTGACTTGTCTACTTCCCGACTTTTCTGTTTCTGACTTTTCTACTTCCCGACTTTTCTGTTTCTGACTTGTCTACTTCCCGACTTTTCTGTTTCTGACTTGTCTACTTCCCGACTTTTCTGTTTCTGACTTGTCTACTTCCCGACTTTTCTGTTTCTGACTTGTCTACTTCCCGACTTTTCTGTTTCTGACTTGTCTACTTCCCGACTTTAATGTTTCTGACTTGTCTACTTACCGGCTTTTCTGTTTCTGACTTTTCTACTTACCGACTTTTCTGTTTCTGACTTTTCTACTTCCCGACTTTAATGTTTCTGACTTGTCTACTTACCGGCTTTTCTGTTTCTGACTTTTCTACTTACCGACTTTTCTGTTTCTGACTTTTCTACTTACCGGCTTCTCTGTTATTGACCTGTCTACTTACCGGCTTTTCTGTTATTGACTTGTCTACTTACCGACTTTTCTGTTATTGACTTGTCTACTTACCGACTTTTCTGTTATTGACTTGTCTACTTACCGACTTTTCTGTTTCTGACTTGTCTACTTCCCGACTTTTCTGTTTCTGACTTGTCTACTTACCGACTTTTCTGTTTCTGACTTGTCTACTTCCCGACTTTTCTGTTATTGACTTGTCTACTTACCGACTTTTCTGTTATTGACTTGTCTACTTACCGACTTTTCTGTTTCTGACTTGTCTACTTCCCGACTTTTCTGTTTCTGACTTGTCTACTTCCCGACTTTTCTGTTTCTGACTTGTCTACTTCCCGACTTTTCTGTTATTGACTTGTCTACTTCCCGTCTTTTCTGTTTCTGACTTGTCTACTTACCGACTTTTCTGTTTCTGACTTGTCTACTTCCCGACTTTTCTGTTTCTGACTTGTCTACTTCCCGACTTTTCTGTTACTGACTTGTCTACTTCCCGACTTTTCTGTTACTGACTTGTCTACTTCCCGTCTTTTCTGTTTCTGACTTGTCTACTTCCCGTCTTTTCTGTTTCTGACTTGTCTACTTACCGACTTTTCTGTTTCTGGCTTGTCTACTTCCCGACTTTTCTGTTTCTTACCTGTCTACTTCCCGACTTTTCTGTTACTGACTTGTCTACTTACCGACTTTTCTGTTATTGACTTGTCTACTTCCCGACTTCTCTGTTACTGACTTGTCTACTTACCGACTTTTCTGTTTCTGACTTGTCTACTTCCCGACTTTTCTGTTTCTGACTTGTCTACTTCCCGACTTTTCTGTTTCTGACTTATCCACTTACCGACTTTTCTGTTATTGACTTGTCTACTTCCCGACTTCTATGTTTCTGACTTGTCTACTTCCCGACTTTTCTGTTACTGACTTGTCTACTTCCCGACTTTTCTGTTACTGACCTGTCTACTTCCCGACTTCTCTGTTACTGACCTGTCTACTTACCGGCTTTTCTGTTTCTGACCTGCCTATTGATCTTCCTGTATACTAACCTGCCAAATTATAGAGCTAGTTTTGCACTCACTGTACATCCCTACATACACAGTACCTCTTTAGTATATTTGCATATGTTGAAATTTGTTAATTTGTATGTAGGGATATGGAGAAATGTAAATATAGACCTGTATGTGTGTATGTATGTAGGTGTGTGTGTGTGTATGTGTGTGTGTGTGTGTGTGTGTGTGTGTGTGTGTGTGTGTGCGCATGTGTGTGTGTGTGTGTGTGTGTGTGTGTGTCTATGTATATGTGTGTATTTATTTATTTATTTATTTATTCGTTTCTTTATCCATTAATTCATATTTGTATATGAATATTTATATATAGACGGACCAAATAATACAGATATATAGATACAAACGAATCTTTTAGAGAACTGAAGAGGGTGTATGTTTTATGTGTGTTTTTATGCGTTTGACAACAGTGGGTGAAAGGGAGGTGCAGTAAATGACGGGAAACGTAATAGACTTTGCGCCCCGAAGACAATAATAAGATTTGAGGAGAAGAAGAAGAAGAAAATTATGAAAAAAAGGCGAAGAGAAAGGGAGACGATTGTGGGTTTGTAGGAATGAAGGAAGGCAGGAAGGATGGATGGATAGAAAGTGAAGGTGAATTTGAGCACAGAAAAAGAGGGATAATGGAAGAGTAGGAGGAGGAAGAAAGAATATGAGGAATGAGTGGAAGACGGGGGGAAAGAAGAGAGGGAAAGAGAAAGGGTAACGGATGTAGAATGGACACTCGAGAAGGAGGAGAAGAATGAGTAGAAGAGGAAGGAGGAGGAGGAGGAGAAGAATGAGAAGAGAAAGGAAAAAAAAACAGAAAGTGAAAGGGAGTACGAACCGTAAAAATATAGAAGGGAATGATAAAAAAGGAAATAAGAGGAAAGGAAAAACAAATCAAAAAGAGAAATAGAAAGAGAGGAAGTAGCACAAGAAGACTAGACGGGGCTACACACGAACACGCAGACTAGATCATGCATGCTTTGTAGTGTGTATGCTAATTTGAGGGAAAATGTCATAGTTATTTTTTTGTTAATAATGTCTTGAGAACCACCGGCTATTCAACCTGGGGGGAGAGGGGGATTGGGGGGAAGGGGGGCACATTCAACATATGTAGACCACCAGGCTTTTAGAGTTTACTACGGTGTTGGGGGGAGGAGAAAAGGGGGATGGTAGGGGGGAGGTCTAAAGAAGGTTGAGATCGGTGTGGAAGGGGAGAGAGGGGAGGGAGGGGGAGGGGGGTTACTGAAGATGGTTGGTTGAAGAGAGGGGGAGGGGGGGGGTGTCCAAGGAAGGTTGGTTGAAGGTAGAGGATGGGGCGGGGGGTGGGGGGGGTGCCTCCTACCGAGCAATGGGCGAGTCAGGTAATTTAACGGGTTTTAGTGTATAATGAAGATGTTCAGTAATTAAGGAACAGGCAGGTCGCATATACACTTAATGCTCCCTCCGGCTAATAATTATCTTGAGGTTAATGACGGTCACTCTTAAACTTAAGCTGTGTGTGTGAGAGAGAGTGGGGGGGAGGATGAGAGGAGAGGAGGGGAGAGAAGAGAAGAGAGAGAAGAGAAGAGAGAGAAGAGAAGAGGGGAGGGAAGAGAAGAGAAGAGTTAGAGAAAGAGAGAGAGAGAGAAGAGAAACAGAGAGAGAGAGGTAAGAGAGAGAAAAGAGGCAGAAAGGAAGATAGACAGAGAGAAAGAGAGAGAGAAGAGAAACAGCGAGAAAGAGAAAAAGAGAGAAAAAAGAGACAGAAAGAAAGAGAGACATAAGAGAGACAGAGAGAAAGAGAGAGAAGAGAAAAAGGGAGAAAGAGAAAAAGAGAGAGAAAAGAGACAGAAAGAAAGAGAGAGAGAGAGAGAAGAAAGACAGCGAGAAAGAGAAAAAGAGAAAGAAAGAGAGACAGACAGAAAGAAAGAGAGAGAAAGGATAGACAGATAGAAAGAGAAAGAGAGAAAGAGAAAGAGAAAGAGCGAAACAGCCTCCTCCTTCCACGCCGCCCCTCCTTTTTATGTCAGTTTTGAGACAGTTTTGGGCCAAAGTTTCCAGAGATGCATTTAGATGATTAGGAAAATGGTGATGAACAGTGAAGCCCCGGATGTGATGTATAGTGTATGGTGCCGGGATGATTCTCTCGTGGTTTTCCTGTGGTTCCCCTTTCTCGGGTTTATTTCATATTTTCATTTTCTTTTTCTTAGATTTTCTTTCTTTGATTTTTTTTTCACATTTTTTTCATTTTCTTTCTTTATTTATTTTTCTTTCTTCCTTTTTGTTTGTTTTGTTTTGTTTTATTTTCTTTCTTTCTTAGTTCCTTTTTATTTCTTCATTTTTAACATTTCCTTTTTGTTTCGTTTTCTTTATTTCCGTCTTTCATTTTCTTTCTCTCTTTTTTCATTTTCTTTCTCTTTTTTTCATTTTCTTTCTTTCCTTTTTAATTTTTTAATTATTTTTTCGTGTTCCATTTTTCTTTTTGGTACTTGTGATTTTTTAGTCTTTTTACATTTCTTTTGCATCTTTCCAAGGTTGCAGAATTTATTGGCATAAGATGTGCGTTTGCAACAACGGTATAAGTATGGTTGATCGTGTGATATTGCTATGAGTAATGAGGAAAAGGATAAATTAGCAAAAATAGAAGAAATCATTTTTTTGTTTGTTTTGTGTTGTTAAGTCGATGTTTGTTTAATGATTGTGAGAATCATGATAATCAGGATGATTAGGATGATGTATCTACTCATTCTTTTACTTCTACTACTTCCAATGATAGTAATGATGATGATGATGATGTTCATTATAATGATGATGATGATAATGATCATAACAACAACAACTATATTAATGATAATGATGATAATAGAAATATTAATGATGGTAATAATGATAATAATAAAATGATGATAATTATGATAATTAAAAAATAATGATGATAATAACAAAAGCAATGACGATAATAATGATAAGGATGATAATAGTAAAACCAACAACTAGAACACAAGAACATCAAAGATAACGCAGAAAAAACACCGCTACAGCAACATCAATAGCAACAAAGTGGTGACATGCAACTTTTCCATGGCTCAAAATCAAAGTGAACAAAGGTTTGCTCAAAGCAGTAAAAGAAAAAGTTGATTCGCAAAGAGTAAAAAATAAGAGATGAGATGAGATGGGACGATCAGGAGGCAGAAGAAAATAAGATGAGAGAATGATTGATTTCGTGAATGAGAGAGAGACTGTAAAAGATGTGTGAGAGAGAGAGAGAGAGAGAGAGAGAGAGAGAGAGAGAGAGAGAGAGAGAGAGAGAGAGAGAGAGAAAGAAAGAAAGGAAGGAAGGAAGGAAGAGAGAGAGAGAGAAACAGAAAGAAAGGGAAAAAAAGAAAGAAAGAAAGAGAAAGGAAGAGAGAGAGAGAGAGAGAGAGAGAGAGAGAGAGAGAGAGAGAGAGAGAGAGAGAGAAAGAAAGGAAGAGAGAGAGAGAGAGAGAGAGAGAGAGAGAGAGAGAGAGAGAGAGAGAGAGAGAGAGAGAGAGAGAGAGAGAGAAAGAAACATTACAAGGTTTCTCTCTACGCGATAACATGATAATATGATAACGTCAATGCGTCACTTGAAACATTATTGTTTGGAGGGACTTTCACCGAGCTGGCGGTGGGAGAGAGACAGAGGCAGGCAGGTTGATTGCTTGCTTGCTTGCTTGTTGTTTGTTTGTTTGTTTGTTTTGTAGTTAGGTAGGAAGGTAGGGAGGTTGGTAAGTAGGTAGGAAGGAAGGTAGGTAGGTAGGTAGGTAGGAAGGAAGGAAGGAAGGAAGGAAGGAAGGGAGGGAGGGAGGGAGGAAGGAAGGAAGGAAGGAAGGAAGGAAGGAAGGAAGGAAGGAAGGAAGGAAGGGAGGGAGGGAGGAAGGAAGGAAGGAAGGAAGGAAGGAAGGAAGGAAGGAAGGAAGGAATGTAGGTAGGTAAGTAAGTAAGTAAGTAAGTAAGTAAGTAAGTAAGTAAGTAAGTAAGTAAGTAAGTAAGTAAGTAAGTAAGTAAGTAAGTAAGTAAGTAGGAAGGAAGGAAGAAAAGAAGGAAGGAAGGTAGTTAGTTAGTTAGGTTGTTAGGTAGTTAGTTAGGTAGGAGGGTTGGTAGAGAGACAGACACAGGCAGCCAGAAAAAAAACAATAACATTAGGGTTATGTAATACTCTTGTAATTCCTGGTAGGATCAGATTCCTGGTGTAATGGGCGTTCGGTTACCAGGTTAGGCAGAACTGACAAAAAAGAATAAAGGGAGGAAATAGAGAATGAGAGAAAAAATAAAGACTTGAAGAATAGGAAGAAAGGAAACACCGATAGGAACTTTGGACATGATTTGACATTACGTTTTGGGTGAACAGAAGAGATGATGATAAAGAAAGGGAGAAAGGAAAGGAAAAACAACAGAAAAAGAATGTTAAGAAGTATCTTTCGCAAAAATAGGATAAAACTACATTTCTGAAGACTTTCTTTTCTTCTTCTTTTTTTTAGTACGTACGCAAATTCACACGTAAATCCATGAGAAAATGTTTTTTTATCTTAAGGACCAAAAGGAAATCGGCAAACATGCTTGCAATCGTTCTATCATCAATGCTAAAGTGGTCAAGGTTATAAAGAACAAAACGATATAAATGAAGAGAGAGTGAGATATAGTTTAGCTTTCACAATGGTGTGATTTGCTTTTAATGATGTATAATGATATGCGGAGAGATTGATATACAGACCTTATATAGCGATAACGTTTCCGACTATCTTCGGCGCCCGCGGCAGTTTCCTGTTTCCATTTTTATTTCTTCGTCTCTTCTTTTATCATGATTTTTATTTCTTTCTCTTCCTCCTCCTCTTTCTTTGTTTTTATACTTGCATTTTTTTTTTATTGTTTGTTTACATTCTCCTCTTTTTTTCTTTTTTTTTGTCTTCTCTATTTCTCGTCCATCTCTTCTTCTCCTTCCTGCTCCTCCTCCTACGCCTCCTCCTCCTCCTCCTCCTCCTCCTCCTCCTCCTCCTACTCCTCCTCATCATCATCCTCCACCTCCTCCTCCACTTCCTCCTCCACTTCCTCCTCCTCCTCCTACTCCTCCTACTCCTCCTCTTCTTCTTCCTCCTCCACCTCCACCTCCACCTCTACCTCACCAGTTCCTCCACCTCCACCTCCACCAGTTCCTCCTCCTCCTCCTTTTCCTATTCCTCCATCACCATCAGTTCCCCCTCTTCCTCCATCACTAGTTCCTCCTCCTCCATCTCCACTAGTTCCTCCACCTCCACCACCAGTTCCTCCTCCACCTCCACCACCAGTTCCTCCTCCACCAGTTCCACCTCCACCCCCCCCTCGAGTTCCTCCTCCTCCACCTCCCCCTCGAGTTCCTCCTGCCCCTCGAGTTCCACCTCCCACTCGAGTTCCTCCTCCACCTCGTTCCTCCTCCCCCTCGAGTTCCACCTCCCCCTCGAGTTCCTCCCCCACCCCCATCAGTTCCTCCACGCCATAAATCTCAGCCTCAGGAGACAAACGGCGAGCGGCGCCCACGGGGAAGGACGCCCAAGATGGATGCTTTCAGGCAGGCAGGATGTATTGCAGGAGGAGGTCGTGTCAGGAGTCCTTCTTCTTCTTCTTCCTTCATCTTCAAGGAGTCGTAGATCTCCGCGGAATCCCCAGAGGTGGTCGTGGATAGGAAGGCGTTCGAGGTGGTCAGGTGGGAGCGAGGGAGAGGAGAGGAGAGAGGGGAGGGGAGGGAAGGGGAGGGGAGGGGAGGGGAGGGAGCGAGGGGGAGGTGAAAGGATGAGAATGGGCAGGAGAGGAGGATGAGGGTGAGAGAAGAGGAGAGGGGAGAGGGTGAAGGGGGGTGAGAGAAGAGGAGAATTGGTGGGAAAGGTGAGAGGAGGAGGGAGAAGAGATGAGGGAGAAGGGAAAGGAGAATGGGAAAGGAGAAAAAGAGACGGGAGAGGGAGAAAAGAAGGGAAGGGAGAAGAGATGAAGGAAGAAGGAGAAGAGAAGGAGAAGAGAAGAGAGAAAAAGGGGAGGGAGAAAGGTAAAAAAAACAAGGCGAAGAGGAGAGAAGGAGGAGACCGGAGAGAGGAAAGGAAAAAAAGAGGAGGAGAAGGAGAGGAACCCGTACGACCTCCTCAGTCCCGTCCGTGAAAGATGGCGACGCGACAGTACGTGATCAGCGACCGTCTAAATGTCCCAGTCTCTTTTTCTTTTCTTCCTTTTTTCTTTGACTTTGAATTTGGTGGACGAGCCGGCGGAGGTTTTGATGAGGATTGGGGATTGTAGATCGCGGAGATGATTGGCAGTAATTGGAATGAGATTGATTTTTTTTTTTCAAGTGGAATTGATGCGAAATTGATTTTTGCTTGTTCGTTCGCCCGTGGCTTTGGTGACCGGCCTCTTTGTTGGGCCGCCCAATCTCACGTCTGTGTGCAGGATTTGCGTTCGCATGCATACTTGTGCGGTTGCACATTTGCATATATAGTATATTTAACTATATTGCCTACATGAAATATTCGTGCGAACATACGATTACGCACATACACGCACACACACACACACACACACACACACACACACACACACACACACACACACACACACACACACACACACACACACCCACACCCACACCCACACCCACACCCACACCCATACCCCTCCAACGCACCCACACCCATCCCCTCCCTCCCTCCCTCCCTCCCTCCTCCCCCCTCCCATCCCTCATAGAAGCGCGGATTCGTTGATAGCTCGCCACAAGCCTTCATAAAGTCCACGGACAGCCGAGCCGGAAGCCTCCCTTACGACGAAGCCTCCACTCTGGCACCCACTTACGTCTCAACCTCTGAATATTCATCAAATCCTGCTGCGCCGAGCTAATCAGGAGGGCTTCCCGCCTGCCACTCAGGAACGGGGGGCCATTCAGACGTGGCGGGTCGGGTCGTGTGCCGTTGTGGGAGGGAAGGATGAGGATTAGGATGAGGGATTCTTGTCTAGCTCTCTCTCTCTGTCTCTCTCTCTCTCTCTCTCTCTCTCTCTCTCTTCTTCACTTTCTCCATCTCTTCCTTCTCTCTCTCTCCTCTTCCCTCCTCTCTCTCTCTCCTCTCTTCTCTCCCTCTCCTCTCCCCCTCTTCCTCCCTCTCTCTCTCCCCTTCTCCCTCCTTCGCTCCCTCCTCTTCCTCCCTCTCTCTCTCCTCTCTCCCCCTCTCCCACCCTGCTCCCTCTCTCTCCTCTCTCCCCCCTCTCTCTCTCTCCTTCCTCCTCCCTCTCTCTCTCTCTCTCTCTCTCTCTCTCTCTCTCTCTCTCTCTCTCTCTCTCTCTCTCTCTCTTTCTTTCTCTTGATCTCTTTGTTTCTTTTTGTTTTTTTCCCCTCTATCTCTCGCACTCTCTTTTTCTGTGTCTCTGTGTCTCCATCCCTCCTTTCTTCCTCCCTTCCTCACTACCTCCCTCCCTCCATCCCTCTCTCCTCACCTTCCCTCCTTCCCTCACTACCTCCCTCTTCCTCCCTTCCTCATACCTCCCTCCCTCCCTTCCTCACTTCCTCCCTCACTACCTCCATCCCTCCCTCCATCCCTCCCTCCTCACCCCTCCTCCATCCCTCCCTCCTCATCCCCCTCATCCCCCCTCCTCCATCCCTCCCTCCCTCCCTCCGCCCCCTCCTCCTCCTCCTCCTCCTCCTCCTCAGTCAACCAGTCCTCCCAGATCCTACAATATTTATTTGATTATTAGACCCAAAGGGATGGTAAGGGATAAAAGGGTAACAGGGGGAGGGGGAAGGGGGGAGGGGGAGAGGTTATCGTGGGTGATAAATAGGGGGTGGGGGGGTGACGACCGGATATGACAGTCTGTTAATTAGCTATTTATTTAGCTGATTACCCGGGTGATGATAGTGAATGGGTTGGAGGATGGGTTTGTGGGTGGGTGGGTGTAATGGGGGGGGATTGGGAGATAGTGATAAAAGGGAAGCAAATAGGGAACGGCGATGATAAATTTAATGGGGTGAAGGTCTGTCTTTTGCTGTTGTATGTGTATGTATATATGTATGTATGTGTGTCTGTGTGTTTGTGTGTGTATGTGTGTCTATGTGTTTGTGTGTGTATGTGTGTCTGCCTGTCTGTCTGTGTGCTTGTGTGTGTATATGCGCGTATGTATGCATGTGTGTGTATGTGCGCGTGCGTACGATTGAATCTGTGCAAGTGAGTCGTGTTGAAGCACCGCAACACACAATGGATCTCCTGCTTTGGCCTTGCATGTTTCCGCCTGTCCAAACTCGTTTTTTTTTTCACACTAGTCTTGTAGTCATGGAGATCTCCGGGTGTAGGGGGGGGGGCTGGGTGAGGGGGTGGTAGTGTACGATCCTTTTATTTTATTTTATTTCATTTTTTTCACGTTTTGTTTTTCTTATGTGTGTTGTTTATGATGCGATATTTATTGTTTCTCTGATATTCAAAGAAAAACACACGTTAAAGGATGAGATGACTGTGCTTTCGAATTTAATTACTTGTTTCGATCTGTCCAGTCGTAAAGAAAAAAATTCCTCTTGCATGCAATTGCGCAAACATTCTGCAGAAGTGGGGATCTCATGCATTGCAATTTGGAGAACTAGATCAGTCAGCCAGGTATAATCATATTAAAATTCTTCGTGTTTTCTTTTATGAGAAAATTGCATCCTCTGTGTAAGTACGTGATTCTCTTACAAAAGATCTTATTCCGTTTGATATGATTCATTATTTGTAACCTTATTTTTTGCATTAAACTAGACCTCTATACTTAGGTTGTTGTTGTTATTATTGTTCTTTTTCTTCTTCTTCCTCTTCTTCTTCTTCTTTTTCTTCTTTTGTTCTTCCCCTTCTTCTCCTTCTCCTTCTCCTACTTCTTTTCCCTTTTTTCATCTGTAACTCTACAAGACCTTGAAACACCGTCTGGTTACTGATGACTCGGGGACTTTCGTGAGTGATTTGGCCTTCTTGCGTGACGTCACTTATTCCGTGTTTTTTTTCTGAGTATCGATTTGCTTGTATGCTGTATGTTTATAGGTATGTGTTGTTTGTATGTATTTTGGATATGTGATAGACTTCTGTCAGGAGTGGGGTGGAGGGTGTACGTATGTGTACGCGCGTTTTATCTGTCAACTTTCTATCTCTCTCTCTCTCTCTCTATCTATCTATCTATCATCTATATATATTATTCATATATAATATATATATATATATACATATATATATATATATATATATATATATATATATATATATATATATATATATATATATATATACATATACACATAAATATATGTATGTATGTATATATGTTACACATTTTAAATGTTTACTTGATTTGATTTACCCATTTCCATACGTTTTTTATATGTATATATAAATTGATGCATCATCGTTATTATGTTGTTTGGATTCTTTTATATATAGATGATCCATTTTTATGTCACTTCAGGCTTTGTGATATTTAATTATTGCTTATTAGTTTAATTATTCATCGAATAGTATTGAAAATTAATATGTCACAGTTGTTCATTGGTCATTTTTTTTGCAGCACAATGGATTCTCGTATTGAATAAGATTAAATATGTGGCTGTGCTTTTTTCGCTCTTGTTTGGCGGAATCTGTAACTTTTTTTACGTATTGGTAGGAGTTACTAAATGAATCTATTGTCTTTAAGCGCTTTTTACATTTATATATATAGGTCTTCACGCCCATGCGCCCGCTGAGGCACGGTTAAAGCTACTGTTGCTCTTACGGTGACATGTATGATCTGTATGTACATTTGGGGACACACACATATACACGCACTCGTACTCGAACTCGCACTCGCACTCGCACTCGTATCCGCAAACTCATCCGCACACAAACACAAACACACTCTCTCTCTCTCTCTCTCTCTCTCTCACACACACACACACACACACACACACACACACACACACACACACACACACACACACACACACACACACACACACACACACACACACACACACACACACACACACACACACACACACACACACACACACACACACACACACACATGCTCGTACACACCAAAACAAAACAAAAAAAAAAATTCACAAACAAACATAAATACACTCATACGCACTCAGTCACCTGTATACGCACCTCGAGGAATCGCAGTCACACACGCACAATAATACATACAATCACACAATCGCGATTGCTTCCGTGATAACCCGGGTCGCCGGCGTGAGGGAAGGAGAGTGGGAACTTGAGGTTAAAAGGCGGTTGACAGCCACGAGATAACAATACCCACCCACCCACCCCCCTCCTTTTCCCCTCTCCCCTCACCCCTCTCCAGTGTCAAGCCTCGGGTATTGTTCCTCCCAGCGCCAGACTCCAGCTGGTGGGCGCTTCAAGGTGTGTCGCTTGCCTTTGTCTGGGCGTGGCACTCAGTTCGGATGTGTAATGCGGTGAGGTTCGTACTGTGAGGTGGCACTGTGTGTGTGAAGGTCAGGTTGGATCGAGGGTGGCGGTAGGATTAGGCACTATTTTGTGGGTTCAGTATGGCACCAGCTTATATGTATTGGTGTAGAAGTGACTGTAGACTTTGGCATCACCATAAAGGGCATGGGATTGTATTCTTTAAGTACTAACTACAAGCATTTTGTTGGTCGTTGTATTCTTACAGATCCAACTGTAGATGTTTGCGTTCCTTCAGAAACGAATGTAGTTTTTTTTCGTCACTGTAGATCCACCTGCAGACATTCGTACCTACGTAGAATGACTACAAGTCACTCTTCTTATCTTCATAGAAACAAGCCTCTCTAGATACAGAACCAGCTCTAACCCCTCATGACTTGAGCGAAAGAACGAAACCCAAGTTCACAGCGGCACCAAACAGCCCATGAAGCTGATGAAGCAAGGGCAGAGCCAGCTGTTAAAAACACACGCCACTCCGCGCAAAACACGGCCGTAACCATTACCATCAACCCCGAATGACGGTTGATGACTGACGTCTTCCTCGATCGAGTCTCAAGGTTGCGTCGAGGTTTGAGTTTTTTTTTTTTCCCGAGGCCGGAACGGGTCATGTGGGGTGTGGGTGGGGTGGGGGTGCGGGTAGGAAAGGGGTGGGTTGGTGGTAGGGCGGGAAAGGGAAGAAGGGGAGAGTAAATGAGGCGGGCCATGAAGAAGGGTGGGAGGGTGGGTGGTTGGAGAAGAAGGGGAAGGGGGCGAGGGAAGGCCATGAAGGATAGAGGAAGGGGAAAAAAGGAAATAAAGAAAAGAAAGAGAACAGAAAGAAGAGATGAGAGAGAAGGAGAAGGAGGTAAGAAAGAAGAGGTGGGCAAAAGAAAAGGGAGGAGGTGGAGGGGGGAGGAAGAAGAGGGAGGGGGAGCTATGTCGCAAGGTAAAGATAAAGAGAGGGAATGGTGCGTCGTCAAAATTTTGATGTCAAATACGGAGACGCTTTCATAAGAAGGTTATTCGCGTAATGCACAAATCATCGAGCTTATGAAACGAAGAATGGAAAAGAAGAGAAAAGTAAAAAAAAAAACAGGAAAATAAAAAGTTAGATTTATGTTTACGTTGGCTTCCGATGCCGTGAAATTACGTTGTTGTTGTTGTTTCTTTTTCGTCTTCGAGCAAAAACAGAGGATTTAACAAAGGCGAGAATCTTTCCAGAACCGTAAGCCGAAGAAAAGAGAGGTTTTATTGACATAGTAATTGGCCGTGTCTTGATCTTGGCATAAAGGATGTGATCATGTACGCTCCTCCGTCGAGACAGAGACAGAGAGAAGGAGAGAGAGGGAGGGACGGAGGGAGAGAGAGAGAGAGAGAGAGAGAGAGAGAGAGAGAGAGAGAGAGAGAGAGAGAGAGAGAGAGAGAGAGAGAGAGAGAGAGAGAGAGAAAGAGAGAGAGAGAGAGAGAGAGAGAGAGAGAAAGAAAGAAAGAGAGGGAGAGAGAAAGACAGAGAGAAACAGAGAAAAGGGGGCGGGGGGCAAGCCCACAGACAAGACAGAGGAAGTGAACGCCACATTTCATCATATCACGGTCACGCCAGATAGTTCAGCACCGCCTGTAAGTAATACAGATTTTTAAATACAGCCTTGAGACTACGATGTCCCGGAGCTTCCCACCGTGAAGGATGCTCGAAACCCTTTCAGTGGTTGAGGCTTCCTTAATTACTGAAGCCTTTTTGTTATTTTATTTATGAATATCTATTTTTTTTTCCTAGTATTCGGAAACGGGGCTTAATAATGATAGTTTGGGTGTGTTTTTTTTCATTTATTTAGGTATTGGTTATATATTTTAAAAATAAGTTTGGATAATTTTTTAGTTAAAATTTTGCAAATGGTTAGAAAGATTAAAGATGTCGTGTTTATTGTTAAAATTATTAGTTTATAGTTTATTGTCATTGATATTTCCATCACATGTAGAAGTGTTATTGATTTGTAAAGAAAGGTCTCTTAGAATTCAGTGCTACTGATCTCATTTTCTTGATTAAGAAAAAAAGTTTTCAATTAAAAGAAATGCAATATCCATTCGAATCACCGCAATATTCATTCGGGTCGGGTCAGAGGTGAATAAAAAGTTATTTTTTTGCAGATTATAAAAGAAAAATCACCAGGTAAAGTAGGTCAGCGCAATATCTCAGTGACAAACCACCTCGACAACACAACGTCGCTCGTCCAATCAGAGAGCAGCTCCAGCAAAACCCGCCAGCCAATCAGAGGCCGCCACTGTTCCATTTTTAACGCGCTCGAGTGTAATGGCGTCATGATGGAATTCTTGCGGCGGAAAAAAAAGAGAGACTATGTTGTGATTTTTCTCTGGCGTGTCGTTTGGGAGAGTTCAAATGTGAGAGGAGATTGAAGATTTTGATTAATTTCACACAATTTTTTTTATTATTTTCCCAATTTCCTCTTTATTTTCAAAATGATGAAAAGAAGTGATGCGACGATGGAGCTTGAGGGGGGAAAAAAAGGAAGGCTTGGATGCGCACAGACTACGCAATTTTGATAGCTGTTCCGACAGATCAGCATTCACCCGCTCGCTAAAGGCACCGGGGGAGCGTGTCTGGTGTTCCGGCGGTGCGAAGGTGTTGGCTGGACGGAAGGTACACGGAACGGACCTTCGCACGAACGCCAAGTACCTTAATGGGGCAGCGAGAGTGAAACGCGGACAACCACATAACCACCGAGGTCTTTTTTGGGGGGTACTTAATGGTAGTTAGTGGATCTACGCGCGTGTACGAGTGTTCGTGTGTTTGTTCGCTTTTACATGACTACTGTATGAACGTCCATATTAAAATCAAGCACGGAAGGTTTCACATACGCGCATGACTCTTGCGCTGTCATTCCCTTGCATATGTTCTCACCCCTTTCGGTCTTTGCTCTCTCTCTCTGTCTTTCCCTCTCTCTCTCACTCTCTCTCTCTTCTCTCTCTCTCTCTCTCTCTCTCTCTCTCTCTCTCTCTCTCTCTCTCTCTCTCTCTCTCTCTCTCTCTCTCTCTCTCTCTCTCTCTCTCTCTCTCCCCTCTCTCCCCTCTCTCCCTCTCCCACTCCCTCACTCTCCCTCTCCCTCTCCCTCTCCCTCTCCCTCTCCCTCTCCCTCTCCCTCCCACTCACTCTCCCCTCTCCCTCTCACTCTCCCCCCTCTCCCCCAGTCCCTCCCTCCCTCTTTCTGTTTAATAGTATTTATTTCATGAAATCCTTTCCTTATTTGTCCATAGCTACCGCCTCCGAAAACACTTACCGCTGATTGCTTTTGACGAGACAATTCAATTCAATTCGCCATTGCGCATAACGACAGTCCTTCGTCACCTCCTCTTGGCGGGGGCGAAAGTGGAGAGTCTCGGGCTTTTGATACGCTTAGCAATCAGCCACATGTGAGAGTGATAAAAGCTTCCGGTGAAAATTGCGCAGGTATGTAAATTCGAATAGTGGGAGGGGGGAGGGGGAGGGGGTAGGAGAGAGGGAGGGAGGGGGAGGATGGGGGAGGAGTTGTTGATACCATTGACATACATGCACATGAATGTGCACATACGCTTACGGATATACATATACATACGCATACGCATACACATACACATACGCATACTCATACTCATACCCTTACACACACACACACACACACACACACACACACACACACACACACACACACACACACACACACACACACACACACACACACACACACACACACACACACACGCACACACACAAAATGAGGTTAGTTGTGCCTACGCTGTTATTATTATTATTTCCCCGGGAGTAGGTTAGCTCCGTTGGCTAGAAGACTTGGATGTTGCTGATGAGTTTCCTTAATTGAAAGATGACCGTCGAAAATTTAATGATAATTGGCCTTCGGTTTGTCTGTGGTTTGCAGAGTGGTTTCGGTTAATTCGGTTTGTCGGATTGGATGTGATTTGTAACATTTGTTTGTGGATTAATATGCTGTTGGATTAGTGGAAGGTTGGATCACTGTCAATGGATATGAGGATGGAGGTTCACGTTTTATGGATCCTTTCTATGTGTCCTGAAGAGGGGAAGCGCAACGAACAAAGGACAGATGTAACGGGTGATTATATTTATATGAAGTGATAAGCGGTTAACCTGAGTCTAATGGCACACAGGTGTCGTATTACCCGCCATAATCGAGATGGAAGGGACACTTCGAGAATTTTCTGTTGTTTCCCCTTTCTTGTTCTCCCTTTTTTTCCCTTTCCTTCTCCGCGTTTACCCCTTTCGGTGTCGTTTTTTCTTTTTCCATCTTCTCCTTTCTCCTCTTTCCTCTCCTCCGTTTTTTTGTTTTTTTCTCTTCCTCTTGTTTCTCCAACTTCCTCCTACTTCTAGCCTCTTTCTGATTTCTCCTCCTCCTCCTCCTACTCCTCTTTCTCCTCCTCCTCCTACACTACTGCTACTTCTACTACTTCTACTACTACTACTACCACTATAATACTACTACTACTACTATACTACTACTACTACTATACTACTACTACTACTACTACTACTACTATACTACTACTCCTCCTCCTTCTCCCTCCCCTTCCTCCCCCTCCTCCTCTCCCTCCCCCTACTCCCACTCCTCCTCCTCCTCCTCCCCCTCCTCCTCTTCTCCCACCACCACCTCCAACCCTCCCTAAAATATACTCAAGGTCATCTCTTAAGCACGGTATGGAAAAGGCGATGGCTCGATGCTTCAGTGTGGACTGGTTGGCATTATCTCCTCTGCGGGAAGGGACGAGATAGAAGAAGAAGAAGAAGAAGAGGAGGAGGAGGAGGAGGAGTAAGAGAGAGCGCGAGACAGATAGATAGAAGGGATAGATTATGTCTTTCTTTGGTTATTTTTCGTACTTTCACACCCGCTCGTTCCCTTCTCTCTCTCTCTTTCTATCTCTAGCTCCCCCCCCTTCCCTCTTCCCCTGTGAACATTACAGTCATAAGTTGCCACGCCCTGTTGATCACATCAACACCCCCCCTCCCTCTGTCTGTCTCTCTCTCTCTCTCTCTCTCTCTCTCTCTCTCTCTCTCTCTCTCTCTCTCTCTCTCTCTCTCTCCTCTCTCTCTCTCTCTCTCTCTCTCTCTCTCTCTCTCCCCCTCCCTCTCCCCTCCCCCCCTCTCTCTCTCTCCTCTCTCTCTCTTCTCTTTCTCTCTCTCTCTCTCTCTCTCTCTCTCTCTCTCTCTCTCTCTCTCTCTCTCTCTCTCTCTCTCTCTCTCTCTCTCTCTCTCTCTCTCTCTCTCTCTCTCTCTCTCTCTCTTCAACATCACGCCACCACCGTCAGGTATTCGCACGTTTCCCACGCTTTTGTTCACTCGTTTTGTCTCTTTCTTTCTTTCCTTTCCTCCTGTTTCTTTTTGTCTGTCTTTCTTCCTTTCCCTCTGTGTGTCTCCTTCACTCTTGTTTTTCCTCTCTCTTTCTCTTTCCCTCCCCCTCCCCCTCCCCCTCCCTCTCTCTCTCCCTTTCTCTTTCTCGCCCCCCCCCCTCTCTTTCTCGCTCCCCCCCTCTCTCTTTCTCATTTCTCTCCCCCCCCCTCTCTTTCTCCCTTTCCCTTTCTCGCTCCCCCCCTCTCTCTTTCTTATTTCTCTCCCTCCCTCTCTTCCACTCTCCCTCCCTCTCTCTCTCCCTCCCTCCCTCCCTCCCTCCGAGCAAACTCAGCTCTTCTCACTCGCAATCATCCACGCATTCACAGCCATACATTAACCCGCTCACTGGCCGCACTAATATGATTTCCTTGTGTGACTTGGAAAGCCTAACCCGTGACGGCCCTCTGGCGGCGGCGAGAGACACTACAGACCTACTGAGGCAAAGGGAAAAGTTTATATTCGAGTATTTTTTTTCTTTTTTTTTCATGCGATTGAGTATAGATTATGAATGTCTGGGAGTATGTTTAAGTGGATTTAAGTATGTTGGAGAGAGGATGGGAATAATAGGATTGTATATTTGCGGTGTATTAGCAGTTTTCGAAATAAGAAAGGCTTCGGGTGTATCTGCGAGTGGGAGGAGAAAAACGCGGGAAAAATGTATAAATATGTACACGTGAAACGCCTACACTCGTGCACATACGGATTCTGGAATGTGAATATATAATATACATATTTATCTTACACGCTCACCGGTCTAAGGACTTCAAGTGCTCCTTCCCTCCTTCCCTCCCTCCCTCCCCTCCTCCCCTCCTCCCCTCTCCTCTCCTCCTCCCCTCCCCTCTCCTCCTCCCTCCCTTCTTCCCTCCCCTCTCCTCCTCCCCTCCTCCCCCACCCCCACATATCTATCACAGACGACGTGGACAAACGACTTGTTTGAAGGAAAACTGCTCGCTTAGACGACGATGACTCGCCTATCTTGTTTTTTTATAGTACTTTTTATATTTGCTTTATGACAAATTTATTATTATTATTATTATTATTATGTATTATTATGTATATGTAAGGTTATGTTTATTTTTTTCTTTCGCTCTCCTTCCCTCCTTCCTTCAATTTATCACTTCCTCCCTTCTTCCCTCCTCTCTCCTCTCTCCCTCCCTCCTCTCTCCTCCCTTCTTCCCTCCTCTCTCCTCCCTCCCTCCCTTCTTCCCTCCCTCACTTCTTCCCTCCCGCGGTGTGAGGCTCAACCACAGTGTTACGTCGTTTTGAAAGGCAAGCGTAACGACGTGTGACAGGCGGACGCTGTGACGTATAATATCGCGTTTGGAAATTCTCTCTCTCTCTCTCTCTCTCTCTCTCTCTCTCTCTCTCTCTCTCTCTCTCTCTCTCTCTCTCTCTCTCAATCTCTCCACCTCTCCTCCCTCTCTCTTTCTCTCTACCTCTCTTCCCTCTCTCTCTCTATCTCTTTCCCTCTCCTCTCTCTCTCTCTACCTCTCCTCTCTGTCTCTCTCTCTCTATCAATCTCTCTCTCTCTCTCTCTCTCTCTCTCTCTTCTCTCTCTCTCTCTCTCTCTTCTCTCTCGCTCTCTCTCTCAATCTCTCTCAATCTTTCCACCTCTCCCTCTCTCTCCCCCTCTCCTCCTCCCACTCCCTCTCTCTCTCTCTCTCTCTCTCTCTCTCTCTCTCTCTCTCTCTCTCTCTCTCCCTCTCTCTCTCTCTCTCTCTCTCTCTCTCTCTCCCTCCCTCCCTCCCTCCCTCCCTCCCTCCCTCCCTCTCATACATACTCAGACACAGAGAAATTCACGTCCACATGCACAGCTTATTCACCCGAGTCACCGTCTTGCAATAAACTGTCCATTGAATCATTGCAACATATCTAAGTAATAATTGGAATGTCTTGAGAAGTTCGCAACGGTGTCTGTAAGGTTGTAAATACACGAGAAAAACGTGTTTCGACCGACTCTAGAAGCCAGAGCCACTTTAGAAATGCTTTATAACGGTGAGGTACCTGACGGGAAGGCGGGGGGTGGAGGGGAGGAGGGAGGGCGGGCAGGGGCGATGGGTGGGGGGGGGGAGGTTGTAGTACGTGTTATGGAGTGATTTTTTAGATTTATATATATATATATATATATATATATATATATATTTTTTTTTTTTAAGTTTCATTTTGTTTTATTTATTTATTCTTATTATTATTGTTTATTATTATTGATGTTTTGAGGTGTCGTTGGTTCTGTAATCGCATGTTTTTATTTTATTTTATTTTATTTATTTTCATTAATGTTATTTTTTTCATGTGTCGATCCTAGTAGTACGATAAATAAAATCAATAATGTCAGAGTAGGAGGAGCAAATAGAAAAAAAAGGAAAGGGAAAATTTAATGCTACTCCGGAACCGAATATGCTTATATGAAAAAAAAGGAGAGAAAATAATAAAATGAAATAAAAATCAATAAGAAATCAGACAAGAGAAAGAAGTGATATAAAGAAATTCATGACGGGTCGAAATTCCTCGCCGTAGTGACGCAACAGAAAAATCCACGGCCTTCACGCCGAAATTCGCACTCCCCCCCCCTCTCAGTCTAGAGGTGGTGGTGGGGCGTGTCTGGAGGTGGTGGGCGTGTCTTGGACTCAGCTCGATTGACTATTAGTACGAAGTTTGATGCTTAGTGTGGCTGGTATTGGATGAATGGTGAAGGAATTCTTTTGATTTTAATATTCTCTCTCTATATCTATCTATTTATTTATCTATCTATCTATCTATCTATCTATCTATCCGCTCCTTCTCATTCACTGTACCCCCTCCATTTCTTTTCCACTCTTCTTCCCTCGTCTCCCTTTCCCTTTCCCTCATCCCTCCTCTCTCCCTCACTCCCTCTCTCATCTCTCATCTCTCCCCTCTCCCCTCCCTGCCTCCTACCCCCCCCTGCCTCCTAACCCCCCCCCCACCCTCAGCTCTACAAGGCATCTCATGTTTTAGTCGAGACAAGGAATGTGTAGTGTTTACTTACACACATACAAACACACGCACACACACACACTCACACACACACACACACACACACACACACACACACTCAGACACACGTATCCACTCGAGGGCTCGCGTGCCTGCGTGCCTGTGTGTGCTTGCGTCTTGGCTCGGGTCTTGCGAGTGCCTTGGGCTTGTTCCTTGTGTTACCTTTGCGCCTTTGATTAATTAATTAGGTAAACTTCCGCGATGCCGGCTTCTAATGAGGCTTAGAAGCCGTGCGCGTAAACGTGACCGCCCCGCGCTCGTCATGTAAACTTTTCGCTCTTGCTCTTTTTTTCTCTCTTTTTTCCTCTTTCGCTCGTGCTCTTTTTTTCTCTCTGGATATCTCTCTCTCTCTCTCTCTCGCTCTGCATCTCTTTCTCGTTTCTCTCACTCTCTCTCATTCTCTTTCTCGTTTCTCTCACTCTCTCTCATTCTCTTTCTCTTTCTCTTTCTCTCTCCCTTCCCCGCGCCTCTTCCCTCTTCCTCCCCCTCCTCATCTTCCTCCTCTACCCTTCCGCCTCTTCTACCCCACCTCCTCCCCCCTCTTCCTCTCCCCTCCCTCCTCCACCCCACCCCCCCTTTTCCTCTGCCAACGACTGGTATTAACCTGTATCTTGTTGATGGCTCATGTTTTTGACACTCGTTGCAAAGATGGCGTTATTAACCTCCGTCACCCCCCCTCCCCCTCCCCCTCTAACCCTCCCCCTCCCCCTCTAACCCTCCCCTCTTGTCTCTCTTTTTTTTTTACCCTCGTCTCTTTCCCTCAAGAAGAGTGCTTTGTTTTTTGTGCTTCTCTTTTTTTAATTAAGGTTTTCAAGATTTTCTTTTTCTGTTTGATGTTTGAAGTCTCTCTTTTTTTTAAAGTGTGATAGGTCATGTATTTTTTATACGCTAATATTTTCAGGATTTTTTCGCATATGCATTGTATATTTTTTTCAGTATGCAGTTATCTGTAGTGTTTATGTGTCTGTTTGATGGAAGGAATAACAATGGTAGCAATTATTTTAATTGTATTAATGACAAAAGTGATATCTAAACTACTGCCTTGAATTGTAAGTGATTGCATTGTTAGTTGCAGTTTGAAGAATTGGTTCGAGATACTTCGGTAATGATCCTCGTCCTACATTACGTGTTGAAGGATGTTACAAATACTGGTACACCGGCTTATCGCGAATTGCATAACCTGCCGTGATACTGGCATTGTGATTTCTAGTGCGAAATATTGAAAGAGTGGTACAAGAGTCCGAATAAAAAAGGAAACAATCACCCAACAATCAGAATCAACAATCAGAATAGTGCAACATTGCAGGATGACCCCGATTGCTGAAACGACCCTCCCTCCCCCTCCCCTCCTTCCCCTTCCCTCCCTGCCCACCCCTACCCCTCCCCCTACCCTCTCCCCGACCCCAGTGTTGCAAAGCTAGCTAGCAACGTCAGTCCTTGCTCTTGAAACTGCAAGATGATCTACATATGAGCAAAGACTTTAATGCGAAGACTTAACAGTGAAATAGACATGAAAAAAGAATAAAGACTGCGCGTGAACTATGATTATACCAAGTATGTTGTAACGGAACATACCTGCGTTACCACATGCTCGAGGGGTGAAGGGGGTGGGGGGTAGGGAGGAGGGGCGGAGGGGGTTAAGTACTGTTTTATTCCCCTACCTCTCAGCCATACCCCACTCCCCCCTCCCCCCATTTCCATATGCTCCTCCAGAAAAGGGGGTGATTATGTGTGTGTGTGCGTGCGTGCGCGTGTGTGTTTGAGTGTGTGGTGCATTATCTGTTACAACCTTTATCTTGATAAAAAAAAGAAGAAAAAAGAAGGAAACCAACACTGAATACATAGTTTCAATATCCACTTGTTATTGTCTGCGTTTCTTTCTGTTCCCTGTTTTCTTTTGTTTCCCTCCGGATCGGGCGGGGAGGAGGGCTCGCAAAGCATGATGTTAGCGGACTCCTCAGTTCATTAGCGATTCGCAAATACAAGAGGAGAGCAGAGATAATGAGGCGCCCTTCCCGAGTTGCTGTAATTTATTCATCGTCGTGGCGGGAGCCCCTTTGCGCAACGTGTGAGGAGTGCGCGAGTAAATGTGCGTGTGAGTTGAGTAAAGTGTTGTTGTTGTTGTTGTTTGGGTGGGGGTGTGGACGAGGGGGGAAAGGAGACCATATGTGAAAAAAGGAGAAAAGGAGAACGAATGAACACAGTGGTGGTCGGACGGATGTCTCAAGATAGCAACATCCTGGTAACATGTTCTACGTTCTTAATACGCACACACGTACATACACACACACGTACATACACACACACACACACACACACACACACACACACACACACACACACACACACACACACACACACACACACACACACACACACACACACACACACACACACACACACACACACACACACACACACACACACACACACACACACACACACACACACAAATAAAAACAACATCCTGACAAGATGCTCTATATTCTTAAAACAAAAACAAAACAAAAAACAATAAAAACCGGAACGTAAAGTATGCAAAGTACTCGACGAAGGAGAGTAGACGGTGCAGCCCGCATGGGAGGTCCTCCTCAAGTACGTCCTCAAGAGGTTCCTTAGGAGAGGTTCGACAACGCGAAGGAGGCGAAAGAACTTGGAGGATCTACGTCAAACTTCACTTCGAGCCTTGATGAAGTTGATAACATCCTGTCTGGCCTCAAACAGCCCGCCCAGAATACCTCTCTTACGCAGGTACACATCACACATCACACATACACGCAAATATTTATGCGGCTACAGGGTGTAAGTTTATGATACATATACCTTTCATTAAAGCAACCGCATACTAATATACCTGTATTCCGAAGTATGTATGGATATGTTTTTATGTCGATGTTTATGTATTCACATAAAACCATGCGTTCATACATACACCTTTACGTTCCCCTAAAACGTTCAAGCTTAAAGCAAATACTCACGAACAACACCACTCCTCCCCGCAAGTACACACGCATACATGTGTGTTCGTGTTTACTTCCGGACGCTTGTGTTTCCTGGCCTAGGCTGAGAGGCGCGCCGGAAGTCAGACATGAAAGGGAGAGAGGGAGAGAGAGAGAGAGAGAGAGAGAGAGAGAGAGAGAGAGAGAGAGAGAGAGAGAGAGAGAGAGAGAGAGAGAGGAGGGGGGGGGGGGGGGGGGGGGGGGGGGAAGACGAGAGAGGGAGAAGAGAGAAAGAAGGATGGGGAGAAGAGAGAAAGAAGGATGAGGAGAAGATAGAAAGAAGGATGGGGAAAAGAGAGAAAGAAGGATAGGAAAAAGAGAGGAAGAAGGATGGGGAGAGAGAGAGAGAGAGAGAGAGAGAGAGAGAGAGAGAGAGAGAGAGAGAGAGAGAGAGAGAGAGAGAGGCAGGCGAAGAGAAGCGAAGAGAAGGAGAGAGGAATGAAAAGAAGGGGATGCAGAAACAGGGGGGAATAAAAGAATGAAAGACGGGGACAGGTACACTCAGTCCCCTCCAGTAATGCTGCTCCGCTCTGAATTGAGACCGCACGCGCCGCTCCCTCTCTTTCTGCACGGCGGGTTACCCAGGTGACCTAAAACGGGTTTAAATGTTTATGTTCAGAGATAAGAATATTCCTACGAGTGTCCGAGAAATTTTGTTACAAATAAAATCGAATCTTTGCATGGACGAGGTAGGTAGGAAGTACCGCTCTGAGTCTCTTCGTATGCCACATCTTGTCCGAAAACTCAGTGTCTTTTATGTAAAGCTTGTTCTTCATTTTCTTTATACAATTATTAAACAAGCAGCTAATATCACGTACTATGAATCAAGTGCTGCCTACCAAAGCAGTTGTCAATGCCAGAATGAATTTATGAATATAACCTTTATTAAGGGAAACGTAAGTAGAATAAAGATTATATATTTTTTTATTTTATTTTTTCCTTCTTATAATGAATCTTGTAAGGGATTGTACATTCACATAGAGAGAGAGAGAGAGAGAGAGAGAGAGAGAGAGAGAGAGAGAGAGAGAGAGAGAGAGAAACACCGAGACAACAAAATCATTACAAAGAAATAAAAATACAAAAGTCCCCTCCCCCTCATCTCCCCACCTCCCGTCCCCCTCCCCCCTCCCTCCTCCTTCTCCTCCTCCTCCTCCTCCTCCTCCTCCTCCTCCTCCTCCCCCTCCCCTTTCCTCCTCCCCCTCCCCTTTCCTCCTCCTCCTCCCCTCCCCCTCATTTCCCCACCTCCCGTCCCCCTTTCCTCCTCCCTCCTCCCCTTCCCCTCCTCTTTCCACCTCCCGTCCCCCTCTCTCCTCCCGTCCCCCTCTCTCCTCCCCTCCCTCCCTCCCTCCCTCCCCCACCTCCCCTCTCCCTCCTCCCCTCTCCCTCCTCCCCTTCTCCTCCTCCTCCTCCCACTCCTCCTCTTCCCTCCTCCCCTTCCCCTCCTCCTCCCTCCTCCTCCCACTCCTCACCCCCCCTTCCACCTCCTCCTCCTCCTCCTCCTCCTCCCTTCCCTCCTCCTCCCTTCCCTCCTCCTCCTCCTCCTCCTCCCTCCTCCTCCTCCTCCTCCCTCCCCCCTCCTCCTCCTCCACCTCCCTCCCCCCTCCTCCCCCTCCTCCCCCTCCCCCTCCTCCTCCTCCTCCTCCTCCCCCCCCCCCTCCTCCTCCTCCTCCTCCCCCACCTCCTCCTCCTCCTCCTCCTCCTCCTCCTCCTCCTCCTCCCCCACCTCCTCCTCCTCCCCCACCTCCTCCTCCTTCCTCCTCCCTCCTCCCACCTCCCACTCCTCCCCCCCCTCCCCCTACCTCCTCCTCCTCCTCCTCCTCCTCGATCCATGAAAACGAAGAGCTCGTCGGGAGAAGGAAGTGAATGCGTTATTGATAGCAGTTGAATTATTAATGATGATGCTCGGGGATGCTGATGCTGGAAAAAAGAAGAAGAAGAAGAAAAAAAAGATGAAGGAGATGGACTTGGGGACTGACGGATGTCTCTCCTCGCAGTTGAAAATTTATTCTGTTTATGTATTTTTTTTTTTTTTTCATTTTTTTCTGTAGAAATTCAAATTTGATTTTCTTTTCTTTTTTAGGGTTCATTCATACGGACTGATATATGTGTGTGGAAATTAAACTGGTGTTAAAAGAAAGGCGTTTGTTTTGTGTGTGTGTGTGTGCGTGTGTGTGTGTGTGTGTTTGTACGTGTGTGTGTGTGTGTGTGTGCATTTATGGTTGTTTGTATGTATGTATTAATCGATCGAGTGACATCTTATAAAAGGTATTTTTCTGCCTCCCAGGCGGATATAAATAGACTATTGCAATCGCGTATGTCGCAAGTTCACCCTTGGCTGTGGTCAGTGGTGACGTGTGTGGTGTGGTGTGGGAGGAGGGATAGGCAAGGTAAAACTCACTCTCTCTGTCTCTCTCTCTTTCTCTCTTTTTCTCTCTTTTTCTCTTTCTCCCTCCCTCTCTCTCTCTCTCTCTCTCTCTCTCTCTCTCTCTCTCTCTCTCTCTCTCTCTCTCTCTCTCTCTCTCTCTCTCTCTCTCTCTCTCTCTCTCTCTCCCTCCCTCCCTCCCTCCCTCCCTCCCTCCCTCCCTCCCTCCCTCCCTCTCTGTCTGTCTCTCGCAGTTGTTTGGATTCCGCCGAAAACTTTCTCGATGATGTTTATTTTGTATACAAATTCATCATCGGGCGATGTTGCAAAGTCTGCGAAGTTGGAGATAAAAGACGAGACAAAGATACAGAAATACGTCCAGAGATGCAGACGGGCGCTTTCATACAGGCCCACGCACGCACAGACGCACACACACACACACACATACACATATACACACACACACACAATGAGAGAGAAAGAAAGAGAAAGAGTGAGTGAGAGTGAGTAAGATAGTGAGAGAGAGAGTGAGAGAGAGAGAGAGAGAGAGAGAGAGAGAGAGAGAGAGAGAGAGAGAGAGAGAGAGAGAGAGAGAGAGAGAGAGAAAGAAAGACAGAGAGATGTAGAGTGAAAGTGAGAATAAACGGTTTGATCACCTCCCCACATCCCCGAAGATTTCTCACAGATCTTAAGTCATCTTGCAAGGATCTCGGATGAAATTGATTATTGTTGAGATCACGATCACTTTACCCATTGCAATCCGAGCGAGGCCGAGAGACGTGTTGTTTTGTGGCTCTTTGGGGGCTTATTACCCTTATTATTCTCTTATCTCCTCTCTTATTGATAGTGCAGTTGCATGATCTTCGACTTGCAAGCGTCTATTTTTTTTCCTACCTAATATACCGAGCCTGAAGAGCGTTCATTATCTTTTCTTATCGCTGTAATTTTCTTTTGTGTTTCATCTACCTTTTGGGAAATTATGTTGGATGAGTTATGGTGTGGGTATAGTGTGTATGTTTATTGAGTTATGGTATGGGTATAGTGTCTATGTTTATTTACCTTTTCTTTCGCATCTCGTCAGGTTTTTACTCTACACAGCTGACCTTTGGAAAGCCAGGAAAGTAAGGGAGGGAGAGGGGGAGAGAGAGAGGGACATAAAGAAAGAGAAAGAGAGTATAAGAGAGAGTAGGAGAAATGGGTGAAAGGGAGAGATACAGGAGGAGAGAAGGAGAGACAGACACACAGGCAGAGAGAGAATGAAAATAAAACAAGTAAGAGAGAGAGAGAGAGAGAGAGAGAGAGAGAGAGAGAGAGAGAGAGAGAGAGAGAGAGAATATTTTGCATGTCATAAATAATTTATAGCGCGGGCCCGGAAGCTCAGCGACTCAGCCTTCGAGTATGATACCAGGCGCTCTCGGAACCCCTTAACTTGCCTGTCGACTTTGTCCAACTTTTCCTGGACTGTCAGACTTGCTTCTCATCTTGGGACTTGGGATGTTTTTTGTTAAGGGGGTAGGGGGCGTGGGTGGAGGAATGGGGAGGGGGAGGGGGGATGGGAGTGGGAAGGGGTGGGGGTGGGGAGGATGGGGGGATGGGTAGGTGGAGGGGAAGGGGATAGGGATCTTGGGTATGAGAAGGGGGAGGGGGAAGGGATAGAGCCGTGGTTGGGGGGAAGGGGAATGGGGAGGGGATTCTGCGGGCTTGGTTTGAGGGGTAAAAGAAAGAGGAGACGAAGGAGGTTGGGGGATGAGGAGAGAGGGGAGAGAGAGGTGAAGGAGAAGGAGGGAAAATGGGAGAGGGATGAGGGGAAAGGAGGAAGAGGCGTGAGAGATAAGAGGGGGTAGTTGATGGGAAATGAGATGAGGGAGGGGGAGCGGGAGGGGGAGGGGAGTCGTGGATGGACGAACGATAAGCAGGAAAAAGAGATGGTATTTTTATTTTCCCCTTTTCTTCTCATGTCTCGTTCCTTTTTTTTCTTCTTTTTTTTTTATTGGGGGGCGGGGGCAAAGACGAAGAATTGTAAGAGTGATTTTTGTGACGCGTCCATTACGTGTGCTGTCTCTTCGTGGAACTTGAAGAAGTTGTATGAATCTTCTCTCATTTTCTTTTTCTTTTCATTTTCCTTAGCTGTTTTTATTATCATTGGTCTTTTCTTCTTCATCCTCCTCTTCTTCCTTTCCTTTCATCATCTTCAACTTCCTATTCTTCCTCTTCTTCCTCTTCTTCTTCTCCTTTGAAAGAGAGGCAGAGACCGAGAATGAGAGACAGACAGATGCAGAGACAGAGACAAATAAATAGACTGATAAAAATAGAAAGAAATAGATAAAGAATGAGGGGGGAGAGGGGAGGGAGGGAGAGAGGACACGAAGACCTACAAAACATACAAAGGAGTATTAACATTATTGATTTACATTTACATATCCATATCACGTGTTTTAGTACATGTACTAATACCCAAGGAAGTGAACAGTACGTACAAGGTTAAGCGTAGACCTTTATGAACTTGTTTTTACATAAAGCTTGAAAGTTATCCACATAATCTTAATAATAAATGATTTATTTATTTTTTTTTTTTTTATTTTTTTTTTTTAGGGGGTTGGGGGTACGGGAAGGGGGGCGTGGGCGGGGAGGGGGGAGTTCTTTTTGTGGTGAGAGGGAGCACGCTTTGGTTATTGTAATCGGCGAATTACTTGTACTAACACGGGGTAATTAGGAATAGCAAACCACAAGAGTAAAGGTAGACAGGAAGCTTCAACCTCTGGTGTGCCCTAATGCCCCCTTGCCTCCACCCCCCCTACCCCTCCTACTCATCTCATCTTCTTTTATTTTATTTTTTTGCTCAACACTTTTTTCATATTAGTATTCCTCCCCTCCTTCTGTTCCTATCTTCCTCTTCCTCCTCATCATCATTATCATTATCATTATCATTATCATCATCATCATCATCATCTTTTTTACTTCCCCCTTCTCATACCGCCCTCTTTCTTCCCTTACCTTCCTTTCCTTCCCCTTTCTTGCACAGGCATATGGCTCCCCCTTCCCCTCCCCCTACTCTCCCTCTCCCTCTCCCTCCCCCCTCTCCTTACTCTCCCTCTCCCTCCCTCCTCTCTCCCCTCCTCTCCCTTTCCCTTTCCCTCCCTTCCCCCCCCCTCTCTCCCCCCTCTCTCCTCTCCTCTCCTCTCCTCTCGTATCCTCTCCTCTCTCCCCTCTCCCTCTCCCTTTACTCCCGAACACACTAACCTGTGACACGCACCGCGACGAAAAAATACGAGAAATCGTGAACGCTAATGAACATAGTTTAAGGAAAGGGGTTTTCGTCCGTTTGGCGAGTGTAGACTTATGGAACGCGAGCGATGCAATCTGGAATGACTTTGTGTGTGTGTGTGTGTGTGTTGACGGAAGGTGTATTTATTTTCGGTGATTAAAATCTGTTTAATTTAATTTGCACTTCTTCTTTCCTCCTTTTCTGTCGGCTTTGTGGTTTGCTATGTATCCAGTCAACAATAACAAAAGAAAGTCCTATTTGTATATATATATATTTTTTTTTCTCTCTCTCTTTCTCTCTTTTTATTCGTCTCAGTATGCAAACTAATTTTTCTTTTGGATATTGTTACGTCTTGAGACATTGTAGTTTTGGTGGTGGATTTTTTTTTTCTTTTTTTTTTTCTTTTTTTTCATTCGTCTGTGCTTTTGATTGTGCTTTGAGATTTGTGCTTTGACTTTGGGGTGATTGGAATTATCGTAGGGGGAGAGTTATCGTTTGGTGGTAGTGTTCGTTTGGAAGGCTTCTCTCTCTCTCTCTCTCTCTCTCTCTCTCTCTCTCTCTCTCTCTCTCTCTCTCTCTCTCTCTCTCTCTCTCTCTCTCTCTCTCTCATTCAGTCAACTCACTCACTACCTTCCTCCCTCAGTATCTTTCTTTCTTAATTTCTTTTTCTCTTCCTTCCGCCCTCACTCACTCACTCATTCTCCCTCTCTCTCTCACTAATTCTCCTCC
>NW_028234405.1:3232030-3237030 GCF_977035675.1 Penaeus japonicus | reverse complement strand
TTTTGTCTTTCATTCGTGTTCTATCTTTCTGTCTCTTTGTTTGGATCTCTCTCTTTCTCTCTCTCTCTTTCTCTCTCTCTCTCTCTCTCTCTCTCTCTCTCTCTCTCTCTCTCTCTCTCTCTCTCTCTCTCTCTCTCTCTTCACCCACTACTCAACCCCTCAACCCCTCTAGCCTCCCCCCTTATACCCCTTATACCCCCTATCCCCCTCCCCCATCCCCCTATTCTTCTCCTCCCCTATCCTTCCCTTTCCTTCCCTATCCTCCCCCAATCCTCCTCCCTTCCACCATCCCCCTCCCTCCCCCAATCCTCCTCCCTCTCCCTCTCCCCCTCCCTCCCCCTATCCCCTTCCCTACCCCTATCCGCCTCCCTCCCCCTATCCCCCTCCCTCCCACCATCCTCCACCCTCCCCCTATCCCCCTCCCTCCCACCCTCCTCCTTCCCTCTATCCTCCTCCCTCCCCCAATCCTCCTCCCTCTTGCTATCCCCCTCCCTTCCACCATCCTCCTCCCTCTCCCTATCCCCCTCCCTCCCCCTATCCCCCTCCCTCCCCCTATCCGCCTCCCTCCCCCAATCCTCCTCCCTCTTGCTATCCTCCTCCCTCCCCCTATCCCCTTCCCTCCCCCTATTCCCCTCCCTCCCCCTATCCCCCATCCTTCCACCACCCCCTTCCTCCCCTAATCCTCCTCCCTCTCCCTCTCCCCCTCCCTCCCCCTATCCCCCTCCTTCCCCCAATCCCCCTCCCTTCCACCACCCCCTCCCTCCCCCAATCCTCCTCCCTTCCCCTATTCCCCTCCCTCCCCCAATCCTCCTCCCTCTCCCTCTCCCCCTCCTTCCCCCTATCCCCCACCCTCCCCCTACCCCCCTCTCTCCCCCAATCCTCCTCCCTCCCCCTATCCCCTTCCCTCTCCCTCTCCCCCTCCTTCCCCCTATCCCCCACCCTCCCCCTACCCCCTCTCTCTCTCCCCCAATCCTCCTCCCTCCCCCTATCCCCTTCCCTCTCCCTCTCCCCCTCCTTCCCCCTATCCCCCACCCTCCCCCTACCCCCCTCTCTCCCCCAATCCTCCTCCCTCCCCTATCCCCTTCCCTCTCCCTCTCCCCCTCCTCCCCCCCACCCCCCCCCCCCCCCCTACCCCCCTCCCTCCCCCAATCCCCCTCCCTCCCCCTATCCCCCTCCCTCTCCCTCTCCCCCTCCTTCCCCCTATCCCCCACCCTCCCCCTACCCCCCTCTCTCCCCCAATCCTCCTCCCTCCCCCTATCCCCTTCCCTCTCCCTCTCCCCCTCCTTCCCCCTATCCCCCACCCTCCCCCTACCCCCCTCTCTCCCCCAATCCTCCTCCCTCCCCCTATCCCCTTCCCTCTCCCTCTCCCCCTCCTTCCCCCTACCCCCCTCTCTCCCCCAATCCTCCTCCCTCCCCCTATCCCCTTCCCTCTCCCTCTCCCCTTCCCTCCCCCTATCCCCCTCCCTTCCACCACCCCCCTCCCTCCCCCAATCCCCCTCCCTTCCACCATCCTCCCCCACTAATGCTGGCAGGTGTTTGTTGGCAGTGACACCTCGAGCTCCCAAACGTATTCCACACCCCCCCCCCCCCCCCCCCCGAAGAGCTGTGAGCTTTATCCTCCCGGTTATCTAGAGCTTATGGGCGCGATTAAGCTTGAAAAGCAGGGAAGCGTTTGATTAAAAAGGTTTGTGAAGCTCGGGATCTCAAGTGCGGATGATTTTATTTTATTTATTTATTTATTTATTTATTTATAACTTATTTATTTATTTATGTATTCATGGTCTTCTATCTGTGTTTATGTATTATGTTTATTGTCCAGTGTGTTTGTGGTTTTACCTGTGTTGGTCGGTGTGTCGTGTTGGGTGTGATTATGGCTTTATTGCTCGAGAGGTTGTGGTAGGGTTGTGGTTTGTGTGCGTGGTTTTTGTAGGGTTATTTTTGTTTGATTACGTGTTGTGAGGGAGAGGGTTATTTTTAGGGTTTGTAGATGTTTTTTTTCTTTTCTTTTCTGTTTGTTTGTCTTTTAACTCTACGCAAATACGTTTATTGTTAGATTGTGTGGGTCTGTCTTAATTATCATACAATATGTGTGTGTGTGTGCGTGCGTGCGTGTGTGTGTATGAGAGAGAAAGAGGGAGATGGAGGGAAAGAAAGAGAGAGAGAGAGAGAGAGGGGGAGGGCTTGTATGTGTGTGTACGCATGAAACGAAAAGAAAAGGAGAAACCAGTACTTCCATACATATTCAAGACTGACCCTTCCGGATGCCCAAGGGTCTTTTCGAGTCGTGGGGAGTTTGTGTGTCGGCCGCCAATGGTTGGGAGGGGGGGAGGGGGGGAGTGCCTAGCGGGAGGGAAGGAACCCGGGATGGTTACCCAATACGCCCTCCATATCCGGAAAACGGGGAGTCGTTTGTAGGGCGTCGTTAGTAGGGCAGGAAGGGCTAATTAGTCCCCAAGAAAGCGGCGACGTCGGGATGTCACGGCGCCGCTCCGATAGCCCCCTCTCGCCGCCGCCGCCTCCGCCGCCGCCTCGGAACAGCGCAAGCGGTTTTGGTTCCAGTCTGTTAATTCGCGGGAACGACGACGATGACGACTACGACGATGACCACGAGGAGGAGGAGGAGGAGGAGAGGAGGAAGAGGAAGAAGAAGAAGAAGAGGAAGAAGAAGAAGAAGAAGAAGAAGAAGAAGAAGAAGAAGAAGAAGAAGAAGAAGAAGAAGAAGAAGAAGAAGAAGAAGAAGAAGAAGAAGAAGAAGGAGGAGGCGAGAAGAAAGAGCGAGGACGGGATAAAACGCCGCGATTTATGACACGTCTCCCCGCGGTGGAGAGCGAATGAAGTTATTACGCGCGGAGGGGACATGCCAGCAGCGTGTCAGGCAGTGCCACCGCGATGCTGCTGCGGCGGCGCTGGGATGATTCAATTACAGGGGGAGGTGGTGGGGTGGGGGGGATGGGTGGGGGAGAGAGAGAGCTTGTGACTTCGGACACAACGCCCTTCGAGATATGGCGGTATCTGGCGTCTCGTAAGACATAGAGTAGGGGAAGCTGAATGGATGATTAACTCTTTTTTAATAGCAGAGAGAGAAACAGACAGACAGACAGACAGACAGACAGAGGCATAGAGAGAGACACATAGAGAAAGAGAGAGAGGGAGAGAGAGAGAGAGAGAGAGAGAGAGAGAGGGAGAGAGAGAGAAAGAGAAAGAAAGAGAGAGAGTAATAAAGAGATAAAGTTTACAAAGATGGTTGGCCACACCCTCCATACGCCACCGGAGAGGGGAAGAGGAAGGGGGGAAATGAGAGGTGAGTGGAAGGTGACTCACAGCCTCACTCGCGTCTTAAGGAGAGACCAGGTATTCTTACGAAATGGATCTTTGTTTGGTAGTCTTTTTTCTTTTCTTTTTTTGCAAGGTTATTCTCTCGTGTTGGCAACATTGTGGAAAGCAAACATTGTATTGTGTTCTTGGATACGTGGCGTGATGATGCAGATGGTAACACCTGGTGTATGTGTGCGTGCTTGCTTGTGTGCGTGCGTCCGTGTGTACATGTACGTGTGTATTTGCGTGCTTAGAAGCAGCCGTGCGGGTGGCCCAATTTATATCCCGTCATGACCCATAGACTCGGCCTAATGACGTGTGTTTATTTTCTTCCAGGTAAGGAGCAAAACTGCGGCGTCTAGTCACGGGGATAGGCAGGTGACGCTCTCGTGTTAACGTGTGTAACGCCCTGAGTAATTCCGGTAGGTATGTCTGCCTGTTAACCACAACTTTCGATTGTTTTGGTTCTTACTCTGGATGCTTTGGTGTTACCTAAGGGTGGAATTGGTTGATGGACGCACATATGCACGCATGCACACATACACGTATACATATACATATTTACATACATGTATACATACATACGTGCGTGCATACGTCTTTCCTTACTTCCTTACATACATACATACATACATACACACACTCACACTCACACTCACACTCATACTCATACTCACACTCACACATACACACTCACTCACTCACTCACTGATTCACACTCGCAATCACAGTCATAATCATACATCCACACAGACGAACAGGCTGAAACATATCGACATTTGGATAGATAGATAAATAGATAAGATCATATCCACAAAGATATTAGGCATTTAATCTCTCGCATCTATCTATCCTCCCAGCCTCATACTATGTAAATTCCGCTTCCAATAAACGCACCTCTCCCTTTTTCGGCCTTTTATCATAGACTTCTCCCCTTCTACTCGCTACGTTCCCCTCTCTCCCTTCCCTTTCCCTTCCTTTTTTTTTTCATTTACCCTCGCCTCTCTCCCTTTCCTTCCCTTTCTCTTCTTCCCTTTAACTTCGTCTCTCTTCCCTCTCCCTTCCCCTATTCTATCCTTTACCTTCACCTCTCTTCATTTCCTTTCCCTCTTTTTTCCTTTTATCCCTTTCCTTCCCCTCTCTTTTTGCCTTTTCCTTCTCGTCCCTCCCTTCTCTACCTTTTTCTCTCTTCCCTCTATTTTTTTTCCTTCTTCCATCCCTCCCCATCTTTTTCTATTCTTCCCCTCTCTACTCTTCTCTTCCTTCCCTTCCCCTCCTTTCCTTGGCCTCCCTCTCTCTTCCATAATTTACCCATTCTCCCTTCCTTTCCCCTCCTTTTCCTTCCCTTTTCCCATCTCTTCCTAATTCTCCCTTCCCTTCTTTCCTCTCCCCTCTTTTCCTTCCCGTTCCCCTCTTTTCCTCCCCGTTCCCCTCTTCTCCTTCCACGCACGCACGCTGAGAGGGGGGATAGGAGGGGGGATGGGACAGCCATTTACATAGAACATTTTCATATACAAATACACGGTGTCGCTGATTTACATGGAAATGGGTAATTTTATCCTTTGAACATCGCGGTGGACATTAGGGTGTTGTGTGTCCGTATTTCACTTTGCATCTATGAGGGAAAGGGGAGACGATGGGGTGGAGAGAGGGAGGGGCAAAGGGAGAGGGAGGAAGGGGAGATA
>NW_028234405.1:3222030-3224530 GCF_977035675.1 Penaeus japonicus | reverse complement strand
AATTGTAAGTGTTCATCTAATTGGCAATCGGTAAGTACTTCATTATTATAAAGGCTGTGTCACACTAGCACCTTTTCCTTGGACAATTTTTTTAACAAAAGAACCACCGAGCCAGTCATGCGCGGAGGACAGATGTAAACAAACATACGAGTAACTCAAAATTAAGATGATGAATATGAACTTTTGAATATTATGAAACTATGATCTCTTGATACACTTTTGTAATGATATCATTTCTTAATTAATAATCATGTTTTTTTTAAATTAATATAAGATTCATGAGTATAGATCTTGTTTTTTTAATCAAAATGCGGAAATAATCTTATTCGTTTGGTTAAAAAAAATGATAATAACCTCGAAAAAAAAAAAAATGAAACTGAAAAAAAATCACGGAAAAAATGCTAGTGTGACAGCCATAACGATGATAACGCTGTAGCCATGTGATTGTCACTGTAATCAATCTGATGGATTGCGTCACGGTCAAGGGGTAACTGATACGTGACGAAGCAAAGGAGAGGTAATTGAACGCGGCAGTTGTCACCTGTCGCCACCGCCGTCACTCGATCTCCATCCAGGGGGGCGATAGAGCACAGGGTTGATTGCACTCATTATTATATAAGGATAGTGTATACTGTTTAGTTGTTTGATTAATTTGCATAGGGCAAGGAAATCCGGTTGTGCAGGGTTTTATATAGGTAGATAGGTCGATTGACAGACTGATGGACACAGGTTGATAGATAGATAGTATGAATATGTGTAATATGCTATGTAATATGATATATCATATGTCATATATATCATGCATATTACGTATTATATATATATTATATTATATACATATGACGTAACATAATATGGTGTGTATGTGTGTGTGTGTATGTATGTATATATATATATATATATATATATATATATATATATATATATATATATATATATATATATATGTGTGTGTGTGTGTGTGTGTGTGTGTTTGTGTATGTATGTGTTTATGTATGTATGTATGTATATTGTATGACGAATACACAAGCATATATACAGTATCCGGCGTACATGTATATATGAATAATGTAGAAATTGTGCCAATCCCTCTCTCACCCCCACCCCCCTCCGCCTTTCCTACCTGTCTGTCTGTCTGTCTTTAATAGAGTGTATATGTACGTGCCTGTGGAGAGAATGAGAGCCGAGAGACGAGAGGGCAAGTTAATAGATTCATTAACCTTCACTTCCGTAAGAAAATATAGCATTAATATCCATGATTAATGAGAGGTGATGTGCACCCATGATCCCTCCGAGCTGTGGGAGATGAGGTAATAATATGGTGATGGTGGTGATGAGGATGATGACGGTGGTGATGCTGCTGCTGCTGGAGGGGGAAACGTCCTGTCTGGCACCGACATCATATCATTATCCGTCATCCATGTCGGCCTGATGGCGGCTGTCGCTTCCGTTTTCTATTAGAGGAAGCCTATTCGTTAGGGGTAACACTTTTATTTTAATTAGCCATTGAAGAAATTGTCGTTAATGGTGTGAAACCCCCCGGTGTCTTCTTGACTCATTTTCTTCTTGATGTTTGCGTGGTTTGAAATATAGGCAAAATTTTGAGAGACTTATTGTGGTTGGTTGTTGATATATTGCATTGGCGAAATGGAGCTCCTGTGGCGAAACTCAATTTTTGGTGAGTGATGGGTCTTGCGAAATGAAAAAAGGTATGAACATCCTGTATGAGTTTGTTTTTCCTTTTTTTTGTAGCTTATATATTCATTTAATGATTAGCTTTCATTTCATTGTTTGCTGCTTAATTTTTAGGGGTCGGTTTGTCGTTAGTTGTGTTCATTTTTAAAAAGAAGTATTAAATGACTATTTCTTATAACTCGACCTGTCTCACTTCCATTTCCTTGGTGCTGTTCCTTCAACATTCAATTTTCTCATCCTTACATTTTCTCATTTCCCCCTCTTCTACCCCCCCCCCCCTTTCCCCATCTCCCACCCATGTACGCATTGAGTCGACGATGAAGCAACATATAGAGGGGGAGGTAGCGGAGGGGGGAGTAGGCAAGGGGGCCAGAGGAGGGGATGAGGGGCTTCTCTGAGTGTTGCGGGAGCTGGTCACCTGCACGAGAATTTCACCCCATAAATCCGAAGTTGATGATGGGAGGGGGAGGGAGGGGGGAGGGGGATGAGGGAGAAGGGGGGGAGGCGAGAAGAGCAAGGCGAGGCAGCTTAGCTTAGCTTTGTACTTCACTTATCTCTCTGGCTACCTGCGCAGGCATGGGTAGTCTTTGATATGGTGATGATAGTGTATTATTGTACTACCTAACAAGTTTAGGATATTGCATGGCTATTTAGTACATCATTTGAAGGTTAACTAAGGTAGATGGAAGGGAAGGCAGAGAGAGGAGTGTGAATATCTTGGGATTTTTTTATCGTGTGCCGCCGCCAAGGATCGCCGTAGCAGGGGAACCTCGTAGCAGGGGAACACCGTAGAAGGGGAACGCCG
>NW_028234405.1:3204530-3212030 GCF_977035675.1 Penaeus japonicus | reverse complement strand
AATAGAGAATTAAAGAGAACGAAGCCAAGACAAAGAGAAGGAGCTCTAAGCAAACGAGAATAAAGAGACGGGGTGAGAATAGAAGGGAAGAGATGGCGGTGGATAGCTGGGCTTTGAGGTCAAGGTGGCCAATCGCATTCACTTCTCTCTCTCTTTCTCTCTCTCTCTCTCTCTCTCTCTCTCTCTCTCTCTCTCTCTCTCTCTCTCTCTCTCTCTCTCTCTCTCTCTCTCCCCTCCCTCCCTTCTCTCTCTCTCTCTCTCTCCTTCCTCCTCTTCCCTCCCCCTCCCCTCCCTCCCTCCCTCCTCCTCCCTCCCTCCCTCCCTCCCTCTCCCCCCTCCCTCCTCCCTCTCCCTCTCTCCCTCTCCTCTCTCTCCTCTCTCTCCTCTCCCCCCTCTCTCTCTCTCTCTCTCTCCCCCCCCCCCTCCCTCTCCTCTCTCTCTCTCTCTCTCTCTCCCTCTCTCTCTCCCTCTCCCTCTCCCTCTCTCTCTCTCTCTCTTTCTTTCTTCCTCTCTCTCCCTCTCTCCCCCTCTCTCTCCCTCTCTTCCTCTCTCTCCCTCTCTCTCTCACTCTCACTCTCACTCTTCTCTCTATTGGTCTCTCTTCGTTATTCTTACTACCTTCTCTCCCCTCTGTCTATTTATTTCTCCTCGCTTTCTTTTTCATTTATACTTCTTCCTCCTGTTTCTCCATTTTCCTTCCTGCCCTTTCCCTCTCCCTGTATTATTATCCATCTCCCTCTCTCTTCCTATGTCTCCGCCCCTCTTTCTACCCTTTCCTTTTCCTTTATCCCTGTCCGTCTCCTCTTTCCCCCCTTTTACTCACTCTACCTTCCATCTGTACTTACCTTTATTTTAATAATTTCCTCTCCCTTGTCCTCTCCCCTCATCCTTATCCTTAACCATATCCTTATCTTTTTCATTTTCTCCATTCTGACTCCCCTTTCCCTTTCTCCCCTTTCTCCCCCTTTATCCTTTTTCCCAATTTTCCCCCTCGTTTCCCCCCCTCTCTGCTTCGCCATTGACCGAAAGCCCAAACAGCTGACAAGGAGACCTTTCAAAACATGTCTCAGTTTGAGGATGAAAGTCTCAGTTGATTTTGTTGTTGATGCTGATGTTGATGTTGATAATGTTGCAGTCTATTGGTCTTTCGAATTGAGTAATAATCCCGCCGTGCTTGAGCATCGCAGGCAAGAGGGAGGAGGGTGGGTCAGTGGAACGCTCGTACGAATTTGCTTTTAACAACCTCTTACTGTCGGTAATAAAGGCGATTAAGCTCGGACAGATGAGGATAATTGCGACGCTGATGACGCGAGAGTGCATAGAGCGAGAGTCAGGGAAAGTGGGGAGTAGGGGAAGGGGTGGGAGAAGTAAGGGGAGGGGGGTGAGGTTGGGGAAGAGGTGGGGAGAGAGGGTAGAGGGAAGGTAGGAGGTTGGGGAAGAGGGGAGGGAGAGAAGGGAAAGGGGAAGGAGGAGTGGGAGAGATGAGGGGAAGAGGGGAGGTGAGAGGTTGGGGAAGAGGTGAGGATAGAGGTTGGGGAAGGGGTGGGGAGAGAGGGAAAGGGGAAGGAGGAGTGGTAAAGATGAGGGG
The DNA here is from genome assembly GCF_977035675.1 of Penaeus japonicus. Taxonomy (NCBI): domain Eukaryota; kingdom Metazoa; phylum Arthropoda; class Malacostraca; order Decapoda; family Penaeidae; genus Penaeus; species Penaeus japonicus. The sequence continues at coordinate 3,210,442 of NW_028234405.1, read as the reverse complement.
CGGGGAGAGGTAGAGGAAGAGGTGAGGAGAGAGGGAAAGGGATAAGAATGGAAGAGGTAAAGGGAGGGAAAGAGGGGAGGGTGGAGGTAGGGGAAGAGGATTGAGGGGAGGGTAGATAGGAAAGATAGGAAAATGGGAATGTGAAGTAGGAGAGGGAGAGGGAGAGGGGAGGCTGGAGGGTCTGAAAGAGGAAGGGGAAGAGGGATAGGGATAGGGAGGGAAGAGAGAGAGGAAAAGAGGACGAGGAAGGAGATTGGGGAGGAAGAAGGGGTGGGGAGGGGCCTGCATTATCTCCGGCTCAGGGGACACGGTAAGAATTGCGTCTGTTGAGTTTCTCGCAATTTTCTCGGATCCTTATTGAGTTGTTGGTTCTCCGGGGGGCCCCTGTCCTCCCACCCCCTTTTCTCTTCCTCTCTTCCCCTTCTCTCTCTTTCTCTCACCTCTTCCCCTTTTCCCTCCCTTTCCTCTACTCCCCTCTAACTTTTTCCCTTCTCACAACTCCTCCCCTTTTATCTCCCTCTCCTCTATTCCCCTCTAACTCTCTCCCTTCTCCTCCCCCTCTAACTCTCTCCCCTCTCCTCCCCCTCTAACTCTCTCCCTTCTCCTCCCCCTCTAACTATCTCCCCCCTCCTCCCCCTCTAATTCTCTCCCCTCTCCTCCCCCTCTAACTATCTCCCCTCTCCTTCCCCTCTCCCCCCCCTCTAACTCTCTCCCCTCTCCTCCCCCTCTACTCCCCCCTCCTCCCCCCCTAACTCTCTCCCCCTCCTCCCCCGCTAACTCTCTCACCTCTCCTCCCCCTTTAACTCTCTCCCCTCTCCTCCCCCTTTAACTCTCTCCCCTCTCCTTCCCCACTCCTCCCCCGCTAACTATCTCCCCTCTCCTCCCCCGATAACTCTCTCCCCTCTAACTCTCTCCCTCCTCCCCCTCTAACTCTCTCCCCTCCCCACACCACCCCCGCCCGCCCCCTCCTCTTCCTCTATGTCCTCAGAGAAAAAGACTTTTGGGATTTCTGTTTGGAAGTTTATTGCATTGTAAAGATTTTTTTTCTCTCTCTTTTTTTTTACGGCGTATTTTGACAATGTGTATAGTATTTATTTGTCGTTTTTTTCTGTTGTTTTTTTTTGTATCATGTAGATGTATGTTTTTTTGTTTTCTTCTTCTTCTTCTTCTATCGTGTCTTAGTAGGAAAGTACGACTTTGATGTATTGATAACAACGTTTGATATATTGATAACCATTCAAGCATTTTTATTTTTGATCCAAACATAGTTACTTTGCGCTGATATTGATTTTGTTTTTCTTTTCCAGGTACGTTGCAGAGGCCTTGCAAAATGGTCCAGCTCTTCCCCGTAAGTCGACCCACGTCCGGCGTAGTAGCGGCTTTTAGATTCCTTGTGTGTGTGTGTTTTTATGTGTGAGTGTATGAGTGTGTGTATGTGTGTGTGTGTGTGTGTGTGTGTGTGTGTGTGTGTGTGTGTGTGTGTGTGTGTGTGTGTGTGTGGGTGTGTGTGTGTGTGTGTGTGTGTGTGTGTGTGTGTGTGTGTGTGTGTGTGTGTGTGTGTGTGTGATTATGTGTGTGTGTTTGTGTGTGTGTGTTTGTGTGTGTGTGTGTGTGTATGCATGTATGTGTATGTATGTTTGTATGTATGTGTGTACATATACACATATATACCTACATGTGCACAACCACCCACCCACTCATTCATTGATTCACCCACCCACTCACTCACTCACAACACATCCACACACATTACTTTACATTTTATGATACACACACACACACACACGTCTCACGCCCCTTCCTACTCGCCCCGTTCCTCCACTTCCGCCGCTACTCACTGCAACGCGGAAGGGAAACAGGTCAAAATATGGTCGAAAAGGTCAGTTAAGAAACCAGACTTCGCCAAGGGTCATTTGAAGGTCATACTTATCCTGGAGTTGCGGTCAGGAAAACGTAAAAAAAAAAAAAAAAAAATGCTCGGCAAAGCTGTTCGACGCAAACAATCAGCTGATTACGTTAACACTAATGTACGTGTAGATGGCGCTTTTTTCCCTCGTTTTTTTAGATCCGTTTAGAAAAAATAACACACCTGGAACTGTTTTTTTTTATTTGTCCATGTATGTTTTTTTTTCTCTCTTTCTCTCTTTCTCGAAATACACTTGCTGGTCAGCGGAACACCGGACGCGGAAATACACCTTATGCTCCTCCTCTTTAAGACTTATATCCGCTTATTTTTGTTAAGCCGTCCATATCCGTCCAGCAAAATCACACACAACATGCACGGAAAAGTACCTCCTCTTTTTTTTTTCTTCTTTTTTTCTTTCTTTTTTTCGTAATTGTAGGGATGGGGGTTTTAAGTGACCGATGGAGAGAGGGGGAGGGGTGGAGAGGGGAATGGGATGTGGAAGGGGGAGGTGGAAGGGAGTGAAGGGGTAAGTAATATCGGTGGAAGTGTGTGGTAAGTGGTAAGCGTGGTTAGTTTAGGAGTGGGGGGGTGGGGGAGGTGGGAAGCGGTCGGGGATGATAAGGAGGTGGGGGGAGATGGGGGGGGAGGGTTGTTGAGCCGTAATAGGCGAAAGTACTTCGGTCTGCTTCCGGTGACTGCAATTTGCGATTCGATTTTTTAGCCGTCATTATGTCTTCTTTGGGGGATAATTTTGGATGCGATGTAGATTTCTCTCTCTCTCTCTCTCTCTCTCTCTCTCTCTCTCTCTCTCTCTCTCTCTCTCTCTCTCTCTCTCTCTCTCTCTCTCTCTCTCTCTCTCTCTCTCTCTCTCTCTCTCTCTCTCTCCTTCCCTCCCTCCCTTCCTCTTTCTTTCTCCCTCTCTCTCTCTATTTCTTCTTTTTTCCCTCCCTCCCTCCCTCCCGTCCTTCCTTCCTTCTTCCTTCTCATACTATTATAATAATTATCATCATCATTATTATTATTATTACCAATACTGTTATCATCGTTATTGTTGTTGCTGCTATGTCCTTGTTGTTATTTATTACTCTTGGGCCAGAAACACTTCACCAAAATTTCCAAAATCGAAAATACCGCCAAATAATATTTTACGAGCGGCGAAGGGACATCCCGCTTGCAGATCATAAAGTGTATTGTGATGCCATTTTTTTCCCGTCTATGTTTGTTGTTGTTGTTGTTGTTTTTGTTGTGTTTTAGTTGTTGTTATGTATGACTGTGATTTGTTGTTGTTGTTGTTTTTGTTGTTATGGATGACTGTGATTTGTTGTTGTTGTTTTTGTTGTTATGGATGACTGTGATTTGTTGTTGTTTTTGTTGTTATGGATGACTGTGATTTATCGACGTATGAGGGTTGGAGGAGTAAGGATGGGAGAGGAATTAGATCGAAAAGGAAAAGGAAGGGAGGGAATGGGAGGGTGTGGGATGGAGGGAATAGGAGAAAGAGGGAGGGGAGGGAAGGAGGAAGGGGAAGGTGATGGATATGGAGGGAGGGAATGGGAGATAGAGGGAGGGGAGGGAGGAACGGATGAGAGGGAGAGGGAGAGAGAAAGGGTAAGAAAGAGGGGAAATTCTGAGAGGATAGGAGAGAGAAAGAGAGAAGGAAAGAGAAAGAGAAAGAGTAAGAGAGAAGTGATAGATTGATAGATTGATTTATTTACTGCATTCCTACCCGGCCTGTTGCTCCTTTCTCCCTTCCCGGCTCTCTCCCTTCCCTTCCTTCCGTTTTCCTAGTATTCCAGATTTCAAGTAGAATCATTTATTTATTTTTTTCCTCCTTCCTCTCTACACCCTCGTTCGGCACTTCTTCATTTTAGCTTTGTATTCCTCTTACCGTTCGTACTCTCATGCTCACTTCACTTGTACTCTCATGCTCACTTCACTTGTACTCTCATGCTCACTTCACTTGTACTCTCATGCTCACTTCACTTGTACTCTCATGCTCACTTCACTTGTACTCTCATGCTCACTTCACTTGTACTCTCATGCTCACTTCACTTGTGCTCTCATGCTCACTTCACTTGTACTCTCATGCTCACTTCACTTGTACTCTCATGCTCACTTCACTTGTACTCTCATGCTCACTTCACTTGTACTCTCATGCTCACTTCACTTGTACTCTCATACTCACTTCACTTGTACTCTCATGCTCACTTCACTTGTACTCTCATGCTCACTTCACTTGTACTCTCATGCTCACTTCACTTGTACTCTCATGCTCACTTCACTTGTACTCTCATAATCACTTCACTTGTTCCCTTGGTTTGCTTCAGATTTGCCTCATTATCCATCACACTTTTACCTCATTATGCACTACACATCATCTTCATTATCCACTACGCTCTATTTTTCCTTTTATCTGTCATCATCTCATTCACGTTTTTCTTTTGTTTCCTTTTTTCTTTTTTTTACTATTGTCCCGCATTGTCATCTCATTCTCTCATGTCCAGACGTGATTTTTTGTTCTTCTCTCTCTCTCTTTCCAGTATTCGCATTGTCTCTTAATCTTTTCATTAATTTTATCATTCTGTTATCGGCATTTCCCTCCCGTCTCTTTGTTATTTTATCTCGGTTTTTATTTGTATCTCCTATTTTGCGTCATTTCCCTCGCGCATTTTTTATTTTTTCTTCGTTAATTAGTCTTTCGTAACTTCCTCTTTTGTTCTCGTTACATCACCGTCTCGTCTGCAGGTACAGCCGTTTGTAAGAGACAGATTGAGAGACAAAGACAGACAGGCAGACAAACAAACAGACAGACAGACAGACAGATAGACAGCCAAAAAGAAGGGAAGAAATACGGGGAGACAGACAGGCAAGCAGGCAGACAGGCAGACAGAAAGGTAGAAAGACGGGGAGACAGACAGACAGAAAGGCAGAAAGACGGACAGACAGACAGACAGACACAAAGGCAGAAAGACAGGGAGAGGTGACAGAAATTCAGACAGACAGACAGAACCATAAGTTTAAAGGAAGAGTTTAAATTAGAAAATAATTTGCACGTCACCAGAAACAGTCGGATATGAAGCCATTACTTTTGATTCGATCCTCTACACGAGCTGTTTTTACCTACCTCTTTGTATATTTATTTATTTTTTTCATGTGTGTTTTTATTTGTTTCCGTCTGTGGTTACAAGTTTGTGGAGGATGAGTCCCGTGGGGTTGGGGAAGGGTAGATGGGAAGAGGTGGGGGTGGGGGTTGGGGTGGGGGAAGGGGGAAAGGGAATGGGAGGGGATGAGCGAAAGCAAACTGACAGGTATTGCTGAGGATAACGTGTTTTTGTGAATGTCATTTTCCAGTGCGGGGATATGTGTTTTTTTCATTTTAGGTTCTCTCCCTCTCTCTCTCTCTCTCTCTCTCTCTCTCTCTCTCTCTCTCTCTCTCTCTCTCTCTCTCTCTCTCTCTCTCTCTCTCTCTCTCTCTCTCTCTCTCTCTCTCTCTCTCTCTCTCTCTCTCTCATACATGATATATAAGTTTTAGAAAAAAAATTGTCATTTCACCCAGATGTCTTTTCCTCTTCCAATCGTTCGTTTCCACTTTTATTCAGAAAACCCCCACCGGCCCTTCTGCAACTCAATTTTAATAACCTTGCAATCTTTCAAAAACTCAATACTGAAAGGAAATGAAAAACCGAGAGAATTTTGAAGGAAAGAAAACTAAGTTGTTTGGCAAGAGTTATATTACGACAACGTGCTGGGTCTTTGCTCCGATATACTGGGAGAGAATATATGCAATCCGGATATACTGTTTATGGAGATGGCTGGATCCTGTTGTTAAGAGAAAGGGTGTATAACGGCTTTATTATAAGGGTGTATATGCTGGTGTGTTTTGTGTGTTTTTTTGTGCTTGTTTATATTGATATTCTCGCTCTCTCTTGTTCTCATTCTTTCTCTCTCTCTCTCTCTCTCTCTCTCTCTCTCTCTCTCTCTCTCTCTCTCTCTCTCTCTCTCTCTC
>NW_028234405.1:3192030-3197030 GCF_977035675.1 Penaeus japonicus | reverse complement strand
AGTGGCAATTCAATTGATGAATTTCCTGGAGACCAATAACTTATTATCTAAAACTCAACATGGCTTTAGAAATAGGTTATCCACTGAAACAGCGTTGCTACAGATTACTGACCAAATTTATAATAACATGGACAACAATAAGGTAAATTTACTCACTTTGTGCGATCTTTCTAAAGCTTTTGACAGCGTCCATCACAAAATTCTTCATAACAAATTAAGAAACCATAGAATTGATACCCATTGGTTTTATAGCTATTTAAATACAAGAACCCAATCGGTAAAAATTAATGAAAATATATCATCAGCACAACCAGTTTATTTCGGTGTTCCACAAGGATCTATATTAGGCCCGATCCTATTCACAATTTTCATTAATGATTTATCAACCATAGTCCATAACTGCCATCTAATACAGTACGCTGATGATTCTCAATTTCTCCACAGTGACTCAGTGAACAACTTAGAGGCATTGATAAGAAACACACAAGACACTCTTGTTAAAGCAAAACGATATTTTGATAACAATGGTCTTAAAATAAATCTACAAAAAACGCAATGTATCTTCATAGGTAGTCGGCAAAATTTAGCTAAAATTCCCATAGACACAACCATAGATTTCGAAGGCTACCAAATTAAACCAAGCACTTCAGTAAAAAATCTAGGAGTACATTTTGACAGATATATGACGTTTGAATCCCATGTTGATAATATACATAGAAAGGTAATGGGAACATTAATATATCTTAATCATATAAAAAATCAAATCCCTACAGAAACAAGAATCATGGTTGTTCAAACTCTAGCACTAAGCATCATTAATTATTGTTTAAAAATTTGGGGCTCTACTAACAAAACCCTAATGCAGAAAGCACAAAGACTACAAAACTTTGCTGCAAGAGTTGCATTGGGTAATGTTAGAAAGTTCGATCACATCACCCCACACATTATTCAACTTAAATGGTTAAAAATTCAAGCCAAATGCAGTTATGATACATGTGTTTTTATTCATAAAATCATCCATGGGAATTATCCACAATGGATCCTGCCTTTACAAACTGTGGGGAACACATCAGGTGTTCGAACTCGACAAGTAAATTCTCTATATGTCAAGAGATCACACACAGAAATAGGGACACGACAAATGCTAATACGTGGACCCATGGCCTGGAACCTACTACCTCACAATGTTAAAGACATTACCAACCTAAATAAATTCAAAACAAAATTAAAAGAACATTTCCTAAATTGTCAGTTGTGACATCATATTAAACAGATGTATTGTATATATGTATTAAGAATAACCATTGTAATTTATGGAATGAAGTTTTTGAATTTGAATTTGAATTTGAACTCTCTCTCTCTCTCTCTCTCTCTCTCTCTCTCTCTCTCTCTCTCTCTCTCTCTCTCCCTCTCCCTCTTCCTCTCCCTCTCTCTCTCTCTTCTCTCTCTCTCTCTCTCACTCTCTCTCTCTCTCTCTCTCTCTCTTTCTTTCTCTCTCTCTCTCTCTCTCTCGTCTCTCGTCTCTCGTCTCTCTCTCTCTCTCTCTCTCTCTCTCTCTCTCTCCCTCTCTCTCTCTCTCTCTCTCTCTCTCTCTCTCTCTTTCTCGTCTCACTCTCTCTCTCTCTCTCTCTCTCTCTCTCTCTCTCTTTCTTTCTTTCTTTCTCTTTCTCGTCTCACTCTCTCTCTCGTCTCTCTCTTCTCTCTCTCCTCTCTCTTCTCTCTCTCTCTATCTCTCTATCTCTCTCTCTCTCTCTTCTCTCTCTCTCATTCTTTCACTCCCCCTCCCTCCCTCTCTCCCTCCTCTCTCCCTCCTCTCTCCCTCCTCTCTCCCTCTCCCTGTCCCTCCATCCTCCGCCTCTTCCATCCTTACACTAAGCATTTATTTTCTCTATTTTATGGCCTTAAAGCATAAAATGAAATTACACGGAGGAATTACAGCTGAACAGTGTAATGTGTATGTGTGTGTTTGTGAGTAAAGTATGAGGTAATTATTTCTGAGGATTTTATGGCTAGGGTGCTTTATGCATCGCCCTCCTCCACCCCCCCCCTCCTTTCCCCGGCCCTACCCACTCCTTGCCTCACGACCCTTCCCACTCCCGCACCCTTTTTTTCCCTCTTCCCTCTTCGTACATATAATCGTACATTCTACCTCACCCTCTCCCATCCGCGGTCCTCTTTCTATCTCCCACTTCTCCTCCCCACACTCTACCTTGATTTTTTTCCTCTTTCACCCTATTCCTTTCCCTCATACGCAACCTTACACTTTACTTACTCCCGTCTCTCCACCCCCCCACCACCACTCCACCTTCCTCAACCGTGTGGACAAAGTCTTACACCGACTCCCCTCATCTTTCCTCTCCTTATACTTCGTCTAACACACTCCATCTTATCCCTTTCCCCTTACCTCCTCCCCCTTACCCCTCCCCACCTCATTCCCACCTATTTCAATCCCCCTCACCCCATTTCCCAGATCACCTCTCTTCCTCCTTCTCTTCTTCGCCCCTCCCCCCTCATACCTCCCCTCATACAGAACCCCACACACCATCTCTCTCATCTCATCTTCATCCCTACCCACACACACAACCTCACGCACCACCCACCCCTCATTCCTCACCTACCATCCCCTCTTCCCTCACCTACCACCTCCCTCCCCTCACCTGCCACTTCCCTCCCTTCACCTACCATCCCTTCTCCCCTCACATACCACCTCCCTCCCCTCGCCTACCACCACCTTCCCTTCACCTACCACTCTCTATCCCTCACCTAGCATCCCCTCCCTCCCCTCATCCCCTCGCGCGTGTACTAGTTAAAGAGTTACATCCGCACAATGCATTAAAAGGATGTTTTACACGCTGGAACCCATAAGCATCCTCAAACGTAACTGATTATTTTTTTGTGCCTCCCCTCCGTCGTCCGTTTTCTGTTGCCGTTTTCTGTTGCTTTCTCATTCCGTTTTCTTTGGATTTTTTTTTCTATTTAGCGTCAGTGGGATTTTCGTTGCTGTTGTTTGATTTTGTGTTTTATTTTTTATGTATTTTTCGAGTGTTTGTCTTTTTTTTTCTTCTTATCTGTCTCTTTTGATTCTTTACTCTAATCTCTATTTCATATATCTGTTCCATTCCTTTTTTTCTGAGGGAGAGAGAGAGAACAGATAGGAGAAAGAGAGAAGATAAATGAGAGAAAGAGAAGAAAGAACAGTTAGTGGAGAGATAAGAGAGACGAGAGAAAGAAAAGAAAGAAGCAAGAGGAGAGAAGAGAAGAGAAGCGACATGAGAAGAATAAAGAAAGAAAGAAAAAAAAACGAACAGAAGGAACAAACCAGAAAGAATGCGCGAGAGAGAAGGAAGAGAGAGAGAGAACAAAAAATGGCGCTTTTATTCAAACTCTCGTAAATTGTGTTATTTTTTTGTTCTTCCTTCAACTCCCGACAAATTGTTGTTTTGTAGGTTTAAGGCAAGATTAAGAGAGGGGGGAGGCGGAGGGGGGAGGGGAAGGGGCCTGGTGGGCGAACGAGGAAGGATATATGCAAAATGTTTTAATGAACGGATGAGGGGATGAGCGATTAAGTTAATGTAAACGTGTAAACGATGCTTTTATGCGTAGTCGAGAAATTTTCATTGTTTTGGGAATGGGAAGGATCAGTGCACACGCGCACACGAACACGCACACACACACACACACACACACACACACACACACACACACACACACACACACACACACACACACACACACACACACACACACACACACACACACACGCAGAGAGAGAGAGAGAGAGAGAGAGAGAGAGAGAGAGAGAGAGAGAGAGAGAGAGAGAGAGAGAGAGAGAGAGAGAGAGAGAGAGAGAGAGAGAGAGAAAGAGAAGTAAAAGGTGTAAGGCCAGATGTCATTTCTTAAGCACCACACGAACAGGACCCAAAAGCCATGCTGTATACACTGGGGTTTATAAGTGGGTAGGGGGTGGTGGATAGGGGATGGGGGTAGGGGAGATAGCGAGAGCTTCTGTGATTAGACGAAGTCGTGTTATTTTGCTAATTTGCATATTTATAAGACTTTGGCGAGTAGGAAAATTAAATCTCAGGGCTGGGTTGTTTGAAAATGGTCTTTCTGTGCGCGTGTGTGGAGATCAGAGAGCGTGGGTGGGTGGGGGGGGAGGAGGGATCTAAGTATACACGCGTGTGTCATTGCATGTACGTACAGCGTGTTTATTACATAACTTATAATTGAAAAAAAAACTCTCGGCCGCGCCATTAGCATAAACCACTCGCAGGAGTCAGGAAGTAGGATAAGGCGGGGTGTAAATTTTAGCTCAGGTGAGTTTGGTCTCGGCTCGGAGGTGCGAAGACATGGGCGGCCGCGCTACAAACATTATTGCCGTGGGCTTATCTCACACGGCAAAGGAGGGAGGTAATCTTGTTGTGGTGTGGGAGAATAAGTTTTAAATGTTTTAAAGGTACACGCATGTTCGGGTTGCTTTCAACATGCATGCGTGGGTTTGTGTGGAGGGGTTGGGGGGACGTGGGGGGGGGGGGGTTTTGTTTGTTTTTGTATTTGTTTGGTGGTGTGATTTTTTTTTTTTTTTTTTTAGGCAAGGAATGGAATGTAAATATGGATTTGTATGAGGTTATTACTAGTTCTCACTCCACCCTCCCTTCTCTCTCTCTGTCTCTCTATTTCTCTCTCCTCCCTTCTTCCCTCCTCTCTCTCTCTCTCTCTTTCTCTCTCTTTTTCTCTCTTTCTCTCTCTCTCTTTCTCGCTTCCTCTCACCTCTCTCCCTGTCTTTTCCTCTCTCTCTCTTTTTCCCACTCCCTCTCTTTTCCTCTCTCCCTATCCTTTCTTCCCTTCCCTCCCCTCCCTCCCTCCCTCCCTCCCTCCCTCCCTCCCTCCCTCTCCCTCCCTCCCTCCTCCCCACCCCCTCTCTCGCTTCATCTCCAACTTGTGTAGTTTCATCCTAAACCGAGATGAGAAAAGCCACCGCCCTCCTTTGCGTAACGGTG